>NC_058134.1:90665049-90778125 GCF_016433145.1 Gracilinanus agilis | reverse complement strand
CTTCCTTCCTTCCTTCCTTCCTTCCTTCCTTCCTTCCTTCCTTCCTTCCTTTCTTTTGTAACTCACTAAAGTATAATCAAGCAAAACAAATCCACACATTGGTCTTGTCTGAAAATGCCTATCTTGTTCTCTACCTATAGTCTATTACTTGGCCTAGGTTTTAAGTGCCCAAATTTCAGAGTCTATAGCTTCTTCCTTCTTTCTCTTTTCCTTATTTTTCTCCTTGCTAGCCACCTCTTTAACAGTGTTCTCTCCAATGACTTCTCCTGTCATTCTATCTCCTTGCTCCCCTAAGGCTTAGGAAGGTCCAAACTCTGTCTAGCTAGCAGCCAGGCGAGACTGTGGCTGACTGTTAGTCTTTAAAGATCTCCTCGACACATCCCCATGGCAGCTGCAGAGTTGGTCACTGGAGAAATGCCCACCCCTCCCCCTTTCCTTCACTTTTTTTCCCTTATAAAGAACTGAATGCTGGCATTGTTTGTCCTACACAATTAAAAGTATTCTAGGCTGTATTTAATGATTAAAGAAGTGTCCACTTCATCATCACTGTAGGTGAAATTACTTTGAACAGCAAGCAACAAAATACTCTTTTTTTGTACATCTGAAAGGGGAAAATATAAAGTAAAAGGAAAGGTGATGGGAAAACTAATTTTTTCTCAAATAACAGAATTTCCCCCTATTTTCAGGGAGCTAAATGTAGAGATTCTCCACTGATACCACCTGTCAGTTATCATTTGGGAGTTGTTCAGGGCAGGCTCTCAAGAGGACATTTCTTTACCTGAAGTTGCCATCTCTGTTTTGTGGTACCCAAACAAAAATGGAAAAGAACATTCTCTTCCTTAAAGGGTCCAATCTGAAACTTTGTGGTCTCTGGGACAAAACTACAGTAAGTGACCTACGTTTTCTATTCTTACTATCCTTTAGCTGAGCCATAGGACAGGCAAAGGAAACTAGAAAACAAGAGTAGTTGAGGTGAGAACTATTTTCAGTAGTTGCTTGGGGAGGCAATGGTTACAGGATAGTTACAGGATTATAGTTTTAGATTTGGAAGAGATGCTAGAGTTTATCCTCAGTTTCATGCCCTTTTTCTTATAGAACAGGAATCCGAAGCCCAGCTAGGCTAAGTGATTTATCCAAGATCAACAAATGATGGTATCAGAATTGGTACCCAAGTTCTCTGATTCCCAAACCAGACCTTGTTACTCACTACACTAGTGCTGTAAATGCTATGGAAGTTCAGGGAAGGGGAGAGAGTTGTCTCCCTCATTAGAATGTAAGCTCCTCAAAGGCAGAGATTGCTTCATTTTCAAAAATTTGCACCGCCAATAATGCCTGGGATATAAAAGGTTATTAATAAGTGGCTGTAGATTTATTGGTAGACTAATTATGGGCTAACATCAATAAGAGAAGGCTAGAATAGTGATATGAATAGAATGTACTAGATGGCATATATACCTTTGTCTTTTTAGTGTAATCAAGAGGAATAAGTAGTGGTTAGAATTGACTGGTAGCCCTCTTATTTTATCAGCTTATGATAGATCTGAGTGTATGAATCAATGAATGAATGTGTTTCCCAAATAAGTTACACTATGAGAAGTGCTATAGGTATTCAAAGAAGAGTTCAATGTGGACCTGACTAAGTAGGGACACCTCTGGAGGAAGTAGCACATGCACTGGGTACCTGGACATGAGTGGGTTTTAGAACGGAAGAGCCTGGGGAGAAAGGGAGAAAACTATCTAGTTTAGGTTGGGGAGAGAAACTAGGCTTTGAGGCTAGAACGAGGATGGAAAATTCAGGAAAGAGTGAAAACCATGAGATAAAGTTGGAGAGATAGGAGTTTGTCCTGTTAAGCAGAGGTGTCAACCATTGGGACTCCAAACCATTTTAAAATGTAATTGAGAAATATTTAACAAAATAAATTAAAATACCATAGAACATCAATAATGTTAATTTATAGTTTTCAAAGTCAATATGCTGCTGATGGTTAAGTAACTCTATTTCCATTTGGGGTTAATAATACTGAACTAAATGACCCCTGGAATCCTTCCTAACTATGAAATTCTATGATTCTCTGATGGAATCATTATTTTAGGAAGTCTTGTCAATAGGTGTGTAGATTGATGGGGAGAGGAAATGAGGTGATCAGAAAAGAGTAGAGAGACCAGTATAAGGAGGTTTTCAAAGTGACCCAAGCTTGAGATGATGAGAATAGATGATTCCAGTCTTCTAAAGCATTTCCTTCTCTGAGATAATTTTTCTTCTTCCTTTTTAGATTTGGGCAACCTTAGAACACATAAGTACTCTGCCTTACCCTTTTCTCTCTAGTATGACCAACACCATGTCCAAGCCCTTTTGAGGAATGGGGGTGGGATGGGGGAAAAAACTTGGAAAGATTGGTTCAAACTTTTGCTGTCTGATGGGAGTTGAGAAACCTGGTCCGGAATCTACTTTTAGTGGGGAAGCCCCTACCTGCAAAAGCTGTTTCTCCCCATCTCCCAGGCTGGAGTTTCCCCTTCAGCATTTCGCCATGCCTTCTGGGGTTCCCAGTGATGGGAAATCCCAGAGTGCCAGGCTCTTTGAAGTATAAGGCAGCCAGCCCTGCCGACCTGAGTGGCTGCCAGACCTGGAGGGCTCCATCAGCCTTCTTCAAAGGTAGGGGCGGAGAGAGCAACTGTAGGTGCAGGGAGGGGAATATCAGAGATGGAACAACATGGGGCAATGGGTGTACTGCAGAAGGCATGGGGTGGGGATTAGGAGAGGGAGAATTTAAGGCCTCTGAATGACAGCTTATGGAATTTTGAGGTTCAAAGTTCTTTGAGCCAACTGGAACCAGAGAGGCTCTACCTATGTTTAATGCAGATGTAAACAAACAAACAAACAACCCCCCCCAAAATATATTTTTTCCCATGAATCTTTATCTCCTAGTACCATTCTTCTCTCTCTCTTCCTTGACCTCATCCAGGCTTGTCTATACCTCACCCAGGCTTTGCATGTTCTTATTCTTGTGCACTTACTCACACTGATATGCCCCCTTCAAATCACCTAACACCCCTTCTCCCCCTGCCAGGATACTCTCTCCTCTCCTTTCTGCCAATCTCCATCTTACCCATCCTTCCAAGCCTAGTTCCTATACCATCTTCTTAAAATCTTTCCTCTCTTCTCCAGCCTAAAGTTATCTTTTCTTTTCTTCAGAGAACTAGAGCAATAATAGGTTGTATTACTCAGTTGGCATCTCTAACCCTTGTACAGATCGTTAACTCTCATTGTGTGTGTGCCCCCACTTTAAGAAAGGGAATGGGTCATGTTTATCTTCGTATACTCCTCAGAGCCTAATATAGTGCCTTGAACATCACGGTTCCTTCACAAATACTTGTGGATTGGTTGAAAAAGATTTGGTGTGTTCATTGTGTGGGCGTTTCTTTAATGAGCTGTTTTATTAGGGATTTAGAGTCCATATGCTGAGAAGAAAGTCACGGGATGATAGAATTTAGAACTGGAAGGCATTTTACAGATTATCCAGTCCAACCTCCTCATTTTACTGTCAGGAAATGTATGTGTGTGCATGTGAACATTCAGCAAACCTATTCAGCTCAGCTCATATTCTGTATGAGGGATCATCCATAGAGGAGGAGTATGACCCTGGGGGGGGTGGAAAATGGATCTCCAACTATCTGGCTTGTCATGTATTATCTGTGAAAGCACCATGGAGTAGGACTTCATTATTATTATTGTCTTAAACCTTGACTTTCCATCTTAGAATCAATACTATGTATTAGTTCTAAGGCAGAAGAGTGACAATGACTGTGTGTGGGGGTGTCAAGTGGCTTGTCCAGGGTCAAACAGCAGCTGTCTGAGGGCAGATTTGAACCCAGGATCTCCCATATCCATACCTGGCTCTCTATCCACTGAGCTTCCCAGCTGCCACCCAAAGTTCATTCTTCTTTGTACATCCCAGAACTGAAGTTTATGTCGGGAAACCTCTCTCCTTCAGTGATGGTTTGTTGGATAGAACATTTGAAAATCAGAAGATCTGAGTTCAGTTCCTATCTTGCCTTCACAATCTCATACAAGTCACTTAACCTCTATGGGCCTCAGTTTCCTCATCTGTAAAGTGAGAGAGTTGGACTAGATGATGATTCTCTGACCATGCTTGGTGAGCAGCACCATAGTCCAATAGAAGGCAGACTGTGATAGAAGTCAGATGAGGTTGGACAAAATGCCACATGGATTTTGAGGAGAAAAGGAACTTTATCATAAGGAGATCAAGAAAGACTTCATGTAGTTCTTCCTCATAGAATTGTTGCAAGACACAGATGACATAATACATCCAATGGGTTTGGAGCATTCTGAAGTGCTAGATAAATGCCAGCTACTGTTATTTTTGTTATTGTTCAGTCGTTCCAGTCATGTCTGACTCTTGTGACCCCATTTGGAGTTTTCTAGGCAAAGATATTGAAATGATTTGTCATTCCCTTCTCCAGCCCATTTTGCAGGTGAAAAAACTGAGGCAAACAGGGTTAAGTAACTTGCCTAGGATCAGGCAGCTAGTTAGTGTCTGAGGCTGGATTTGAACTTGGGTGTTCCTGATTCTGGGCCTGGTGCTATATTTACTGTACCACCTAGCTGTTTTCTTTTATTCTTAGGGCATATCTAATCTTGACCTTGAATGTAGGAAAAAAATAAGTATTTTAGTGGGCAGAGATATAGCAGGAAAATAATCTAGCCATTGTGCCAGACGGTCAGTACAAATTCTTCTTCTTTTTTAAAAAAATTCCGACCTTCTGTCTTTGAATAGATATTAAACTTCAGTTCCAACGCAGAAGAGTGGTAAGGCATAGACAAGACTGGGGTTAAGTGATTTACCCAAGTTCACCCAAACAAGAAGTGTCTGAAGTCAGTTTGAATCTATGTCCTTCTGACTCCAAGCCTGACACTCTATCCAATGGGCAACCTAGCTGCCTCTACCCAGTACAAATTCAAAGAAGTCCAAGCAAGCAAGAAGAGGTCGAATTGCCCAGTTTGTCTAGACTGATTATTGGGGAATCGGGTGAAATGTCTGGCTGGAGAAGTAGGATGGATCTGGATTGTAGGGGGCCTTGAATGCCAAGTGATATTTGTATTTTATTTTAAGCTTGGATTTTACCCTGTGTAGAAGCAGGAGTGACTTAAGCTTGTTAAATTGAGGGATGGCTCAGTTCGATCAGTACATTGGGAAGATCAGCAGCCCTGTAGAAAATGAATTGGAGAGGAGGGTGCAAGGATACCAGTTTGAAGACTCTTACCAAAATGAAGAGGGGAGGGTTTAAGGAGGTGATTGACAATGACAGTGGAGAATGACAGAGAGAACTTTTGAGGGAGAATCAATGGGAATTAGCAATTGCTTGGAGATTGGTGAGGAGGGCATGGGAAGAATCAAAGACGACTGACAGATTGGGTTGTATTCTCTTGGATGCCCATAGTAGCAAGTAGCGTGCTGGATGGAGCATAAATGCTCAGTTGTATACTTTACTGTTTGCTTCATTTATAGTTTAAGAAAAGACTTTGCTTTCTGCCACTGGTAATCTAAGCAAAGTAATCACAAGAAAAACTTGCCCCTCTTCAAGAAATCAGTGGGCCCACAAAGATAGATACTACTTTTTCTAGGATGACCTTCCTCTTTGCTCAATGAGACTGAAAGCCCCAAGAGCACAGGCATAAAAAAAAACCTGCTAATACATGGTATACATGCTTTGGGGAAATTTTTCTCATTAATAAATTTATGACAGCATGATTTTATCTACTACCAATTCAGTAAGTTAAATTATATTGAAAGAAACTCTTTCATCTGCAAAATAAGGGGATTATGCTTGAAATGTCTCAAAAGTCCTTCCAGTTCATTGACAACTCTATCATTTCATTAGATGAGGAACTTCTGGTATGGGAATCCCCTCCACCAATGCAGATGAGAGCCCATATACCACTTAGTAAGTAGTTACAGAGTCACAGCTAGGAAGCATTCAAGGCCAGATTTGAACTTATGTCATCTCGACTCCAGACCTGGTGCTAGATCTACTGATAGGGATGAATTGCCTTGAAGCACATGGCATTTAATTATCACAGTGTGTCATAGTTAAAAACTGTCAAAGGCTGAATTTGAACCCTGGTTTTCTTGACTGTGGACCTAGCATTCTATGCACTATGGTACCTTGCCTCTTTTGTTGGGATAAGAAAAGAAAATTTTCACTTGTACCATCAGATGAACTTCTCCCACCTCTTTTGTCAGCATCCATACTCTTGGATATAATGCTCCATTCTGTTTATAGCATCAGAGGATCTGATATGGGAAGTCACCTTGGAAGTCATCTAGCCTAATCCCCCTCATTTTACTGAGGATGAAAGAAGTCTTAAGAGACAAGACTTTCCAGGCAGGCAAATAGCTGAGCTAGGATTCAAACCCAGGTCACTTGACGCCATTATCCAGGGTTCTTTTCACTCCATCAGCAGGTTTCTATTTTTTCAGTATACTAATGCAGGAGTTTCTGACTCTACCAGTGCAGGAAAAATACCATAGACCCTCTCATAAGAATCATGGGTTGTTGCAATGATAGAATTTTTGGACTCTTTGCATTTTTGATGAACTTGATTCCATAAATCTTGATGAAATAGGTCGTTAAAGACAAAATACAAAGGGAAGAAACCATCTGGTAAAGATTTTTATAGAATGTATATATCTGCCATTTGAGTGTATTTTATATTATTATAATATAGATATAATATAGATTAAACAGAAGACCCTTTAAAATAGGTGTGCACCCAACTTCGGAAAAGATTAAGAAATCAATTAAATCTCTACTAGCTTTAATAACATAGAAACTGGCACATAAAGTCTACTGCAAGCATCATTTTGAATTTGAGGAAAAAAGGGAAACAGTGTCATTTTTTTCTTTTATATGAAATAAGTTCAGTACCAGGACTGGAGGAAGTGACTCCTACCACATGTGCCCTTTGATTTTCTTGGGTGCCCATTAGCATTGTTTCTTTTCCCCTACCCTAAGGAAAGCAATTGCCATTTTGGAAAGTTCATGGTTGGCTTATGGCTCTCAATTTCCCAGGATCAACAATTCCCAGTCAGAAGGCATTCATTTGGGGGGGCAGCTGGGTGGCTCATTGGATTCAGAACTAGACCCAGCACTCGAATCTGGCCTCAGACATTTCCTATCTGTATGACCCCTGGCAAGTCACTTAATCCCCATTGGGTTAAGAGCTTGTGCTGCTCTTCTGACTTGGAACCAATGCACTGCCTTTCTAAGACAGAAGGTAAGGGTTTTTTCCTAAAAAAAGAAGATATTCAGTTCCCTTGGTACCTTTCTCTCTATCTAGCCTCCACCCCCCAACCCCAAGCTTACCTGCTCTGGACCCTGGCTCAATAAGGAGCCCTAAGGTTACTAGAATCAAGACTCAGAGATTGGCCCTTTAAAATATTTCTAATCCCCTGATCAGAGACTCAGTTCAAATTCACTATAGCCACAGGGGTGTAAACAGTACCTGGAGAATGTGGTCCCTTAAACTATTACCAGTGTCAGGGGTGAGATTTTCAATTCCCGTGGTTTCCTTTTTTTTCCACAGAATTGACATTTCTCACATCTATCAGATTGGTTAATAGGACAAAAAAATGATTAAATGTTGGAGGGGATGTGGTAAACTGGGACACTAATATACTGTTGGTGGAACTGTGAACTGATACGACCTTTCTGGAGAGCAATTTGGAAATATGCCTAAACGGTGCATACCCTTTGACCCAGCAATACCACTACTAGGTCTGCATCCAAAGAGGTCATACAAAAGACGAAAGGATCTACTTCCACAAAAATCTTTATAGTAGCTCTTTTTGAGGTGGCAAAGAAATGGAAATTGAGGGAATATCCATAAGTTGGGGAATGACTGAACAAGTTGTGGTTGTCATGGAATACTATTGTGCCACAAGAAATGATGAACAAGATCACTAAACAAGCTGAAGTGAGCAGAATCAGGGGAGTGCTGTACATAATAGCGACAATAAAGTATAATGATCAATGGTGAATGACTTAACTACTATCAGAAATGCAAGGAACCAGGACAAGTGCAAGGGATTCATGATGAAAGAGGCTATCCGCTGCTATAGAAGGAACTGACCAAGTCTGAATGCAGATGGAAGCACTCCATTCTTCACTTTATTTCTCCATGTTTTTTTTCCCTCTAGTGTAAGCGATATGTGTCTCCTTTCACAATATGATGAACAGGGAAATATGTATTGTATAATAACACATGTACAATCTATATCATATTACCTGCCATCTTGGAGAGGGGTGGAGGACTGAGAGGGAGAGGGGAGAGAAGGAGAGAACATGGATTGCAAAATGTCAGAAGAAGGTTATTGAAAATTGTGCTGACATGTAATATGGAAAGAAAAATTTAAAATTAAAAAAGAAATATAGGACATATTTTTCCTTGATTTGTTCTCTCAATGTAAATTGGTTAATAAACCTAGACAGGAGCTAAGGCAAGGATTTCACACCCCTTAGACAATGTGTTTACAAAGTGCAGATGTTGTCATTCAGCTGCAGTTTCCCATTCTCTAAAAGCTGCTGTTTTCTGAAAATATACAAGAGAGAAGTTAGCTCTTTTCCCACATTGCTCTGAGACTAGGACATCATCTTGGTTGCTTGGAGCTTTGCAAGAACTCATTCCAAGCTTGCTAGATTCTGCCTGTCAAAATTTCATTTTAATAATCCACATTGGTTCTTGCCCCAATGCCATCTTAAACCCATATTAATTAAGACAAGTGGTAGTTCCCTTGTATTCATCTCACCAATGCCCTCTTTGACATGGAAGTTATTTTTTTTCCTTGCCTGTCGACTTTCTTGTGAGTTACAAGTAAATGTTAATTAAGTTTGGCATCTCTTCTCCATGAGGGCCATTATAATCATACACTAAGAAGACATTCCTTAAAGTTAGGTTATTGGTTTTTTACTTTTTATAGTGTACCAAGAATTATACACAGACAGCTTCCTAAGCTAGTTAGTCAAGTTCAAATGATTTCTAGAGGCATCATGAATAGTGGAAGGAATAATGGCTAGGAGACCAGGGTCCTAGTCCATTTCTGCCACTAACCAGCTGGGTAAGCTTGGTTTCTTTGGGAGGGTGGGATAAATAGCCTTCAAGGTTCCTTTCTCCTTCTTAACAGTCCATGATGGAGTCTCTGGATTTTGCCTTTTCCTCAATGATTCTCTTCTTTCATTTGAGTGTCCCATTCTGTTCCATTTGCTACTACTAGAGCCATTCATATTTTCCCAACAGTCAGTGTAGCATAGTGGAGAAAAAATCCTACCTTTACTATTACCTTTACTCTGATCTTACCTAACAATGAGAAGTTATGACAAAGAGCTTGACCTATATTATTTCATCCTGAAGGAGACCACTGAGTAGGTAATACACACTGTATCCCCTACTCAAAAATAAAGAAGCTGAAGAATAGAGACATTCAGTCACTTAGTTAAGGCCACATAAGTGGAAAAACTAGGACTCGAACCTTTATTTTGGGAATCCAAGTCTATTATTTTCTTTACCATACTGTTTTTCTTATACCACATTACCTCTGGTGAAAGTGTTGGTTCTCTTGATTTTTCAACACTTTCCAGAAAACTGGACTGGATAAATTTTCTCAAAGTAAATTGAAAAAGGATCCCCAAGAAATAGATCCTATTGTTCCTGACCTGCCATGTCAGCTTGTTTAAATTCGTGTATGGCACAGTTTCTAAATATTCCTCCCCCAGCTCCAAGCTCACCATTGCATTTAAAATCATTTTTAGGACTTGCTTTTTGGCAAAAATCATCATATTCATGTCCACATTATTCTAAGGCTCATGGTCATTCTCCAATCAATGAGTCAATCAACAAAATTTCATTAGCTACCTACTATGAACTAGGTATCATTGCAAGTGCTGAGGATATAAGTACCAAACACAAAACAATCCCTTACTTTAATCCCATCGGGGGAAGCTCATCTCAGTTAATAAATCAGTCTGAGAGATTAGTAAATAGAATGTAAATGTGGTCTAGATCAAGGAGATCAGTTCTCTCTCCATATATATTATTGTTGTTGCTCAGTTGTTCAATCTTGTCTGAAGCTCTGTGACCCCATTTGGGATTTTCTTGGAAGAGATACTGGAGTGGTTTGCCATTTCCTTTTCCAACTTATTTTGCAAATGATGAAACTGAAGCAAATAGAGTTAAATGACTTGCCCACTGTCATATAGAGCTAGTTAAGTGTCTGAGGCTAGATTTGAACTCAGGTTTTCTTGATTCCAGGTTGGGTGCTCTATCCATAGTGCTACCCAGTGGTCGTGTGTGTGTGTGTGTGTGTGTGTGTGTGTGTGTGTGTGTGTACATATATAAAAATGTGTGTACATATATATATATATATAAATGTGTGTATGTATATATATATGTATACATATATATGTGTGTGTATATATATATATTTTTTTTCCTTAGAAAAGGTGATAGGGAGTTGCAGTACTTCAAGTAGATAAGACTTCTTGGTTATAACAGGTAGAAGGATCTTTGTTCTTAGAACCTAGGAAAATACACAAACTGGTATCATGTAGCTGCTATTTTTTTAAATACTTTTTTATTTTTAGAAAAAATTTCCCTGGTTACATAAGTCATGTTTTTACTTTACCCTTCACCCCCTTCACTCCCCCCATCCCCTTACTCACCCCTTCCCCCGTCATAGCTAATTCACATTTCGTCTGGTGTGGTCAGTCAAGACTTATTTACACATTATTGATAGTCACATGGGTGTGGTCTTTTCAGGTCTACATTCCCAATCATGTTCTCATCAACCCAAGTGTCCATGCAGTTGTTTTTCTTCTGTGTTTCTACTCCTGCAGTTCTTCCTCTGAATGTGGATAGTATTCCTTTCCATAAATCCCTCCGAATTGTCTTGGGTCATTGCATTGCTGCTAGTACAGATGTCCATTACATTCGATTTTACCATAATATATCAGTCTCTGTGTACAATATTCTTCTGGCTCTGATGTAGCTGCTATTTTCAAGCAGCAAGAGAGAAAAACAACTCTGCTGAAATCATGTAGATTCTCCAAGGTGGAAGGGACCTGGAGGTCATCTAGTCCACACCTTTTGCTTTAGGATTAAAAAAAAAACTTGAGGTCCAGAGAGAAGAAATCACTTTGCTAAAGTCCCACTACTGTCAGAGCCTGAACTGAGACTGTCTGGGACCAAGTACAATGATGTTTTTACCAATTTTTACCATTCCCTACAAAAATTCCCTTTTCCTTAATTAAATATCCACAAATATTTCCATAGGTAGTTGGCAGGAGTAGTTTCTTAGCTGTGTCTCTTTATAGAATTTGTTGGGGGGGAGTGGGTATGGATAAAGGGCATGTGAGGCAAGAAGAAATAGCTAGGTGGCACAGTAGATGGAAGACCCATCTTGAAGTCAGGAAGACCTGAGTTCAAATATAGCCATAGACACTAGCTGTTGTCACTTGCTGTGTGTCTGCCTCAGTTTCCTCATCTGCAAAGTGGGGTTGATAATACCCTACTTCTAGAATTGTGAAGATAAATGAAACATCTCAAAAACTCTTTGCAAACACTAAAGCATACAAACAGTAATTGTTATTGTTATTATAATCAAAAACTGAAAAAATTATTTAAGTAACTAGTTGAAAGAGTTCAAATTTCTTTGTAGACTAGAGATTTTTGTATTTCTGGAAAGAGAACATCCAAGAAATGTTACTAATTTTAGAGACTTTATTGTCATCTCATCATCTGAGAGAAATTTGGGATGAAACTCATTCCTTCACCATTTGACTTAAGATTGAACACTGTTTCTTTCACTAAATATTCGTCAGTCATCCACGGTAAGGATGTACATATTAAATCCAGCGGCACCAGGGATGACTGCCTCCTTGGCTCTGTTGAGAAAGGTGACCATGTTATTAGGATATGAGTACACATGCCCAAGCAGATGCTACTTAAAACTTAACTGTGATTTTCAGAGAGTCAGAATGTTCTTAGAGTGGGAAGGGGAATTGTGCCAGCTCCAAAGCCTTAGTTTCATGCTCTCAAAAGTCTCTTCCAACTTTAAAGTTATATAAAGGTAATCTGGTCTGACCTTCTCCTTTGACATCTGAGGACACTGAGATCCCAACAAGATGAAGTGACTTCCCCAATATAGCAGAGCCTGTACTAGAACCCAAGCCACTGAATATTTAACCTAGGTCTCTTTCTACCAAGTCAAGGTTTCTAAAGGAATCTCATAGATTATGAAGAACAAAACTACATAGTTGCTGGATATTTGGGCATTACTGATGTTAAAGGTGGGATCATTGTAGTATTTATACAATAATTATTTTCTCTGCTAAGATCTCTGTCTAGGGAGGCTGTGAGGAAAGAATGCTCTGCAAACCTTACAGCACAATAGGAATACAAGTCATCATCATACTTAATAAGAGTAATTGCTACTATGATACTTTTTTGTAACATACAGGCATCCCTAGAAGTAGTAAGGGGTGTTGTATGGCTCATAGGGAGGCAGGAATAGATGGTAACTCTAGTGTTTCCTTTCCCCACCTTTCTCCAAGAGAGACTTTAATTCCTAACAAGAGGGGAAAACAGGAGATCTGGGCCAGAAACTGGCCATTCTGATCTCCTCAAGAGACAGAGAGTACTGGGATTAAAATATATTTATCTGCTTCCTGAAAAATTATTAGGCTAGAGAATGAAATCTTTAGGTTCAAATTAAACTCCTGATCACTTTTTAATGGGGAATGGAGCACCCCAAATTCTATATCCAAAGATTGCTCTTCTCCTCACGAAGTATCAGTTTCACAATGAACATACACTATAAGTCCATTTATCTAACCTGATGGAAAAAGGATATCAGAGAAAGTATACATATGAGAATATTATACTAGGAGATACAGATTTAGGGAGTTCTCCCATTGAAAGCAATGTAATCAAGCTTAATTAAGAGAGAGAGAGAGAGAGAGAGACAGACAGACAGACAGACAGAGACACAGACAGAGAGAGACACAGACAGAGAGACACAGACAGAGAGAGACAGAGAGACAGAGACAGAGAGAGACAGAGAGACAGTTCCAGGAGAAATTCCCTAAAGTGTCTTATGGAGCAAACTGGGAATGGGAACATGATAAATTTCTACATGTTAGCTTCTCAGTCTTTCTCTCCCTTTAGTGATCTTAAGAGAGATTGAATCTCCTATCTTCTCTCTCAAATCTGGAAGCAAGACTAGGAATCCAAGAAGACTGAAGAGACTCAATCTCTCTCCTTTCCCACTCTCACCTGCTCTTTCCTGCCCTTTGCTTGGGTTCAGGGCATTAATTTCCATCAATGAGGAGAAAGTCCCATACCTAGAGGCTTTGGGCCTCAGGTTACATATTATTATTTTCATTTTTTTTGCTTAGAATGCCCTTTCTTCTCCTTAACATCTATTGAATGAATGAATAAAAAAGCATTTATCAATGTAGTACTATGTGCAAGGAACTATGTCAAGTGCTTGGATGTCAGGAACTATGTCAAGTTCATCAGAGAGCTTATGTTCCAATGGGAAAGAAAGCACAATATAGGTTTCAGTTGAAATTCAGACTTGGAAAGGCCCCATGATCCTTAAGGTGCAATAGCAAAGCAAATGTTGAAATCACTTCTTAAATGTCATTTCCACCAATTTCTGATGTTGAGCCATTTTACAGAACCAGACTAGTTTCTAGAACGTACTTTTCTATGTCTTTAGAAGCTGGGGCTGCAAGCATCTGTGTCTCTACCACTAGGCTACATCTCCACAGAAATTCCTTCCAGGGGCTTCAGTGAGGGCTAGGCAATATGGTTTAAATGACTTGTCCAGGGTCACACAGTTAGGAAGTGTCTGAGGTCAGATTTGAACACAGGACTTCCCATCCCCAGGCCTGACTATCTCCTATTTCTTTTTACAGAATCTTGCTGCTTCAGCTCAGATAGTTTCCACGAATCTCACTTTTTATACTTTGTATTGCACTGTTGCCCATTATTTCATATGGATTTCTGTCATCTCTATAATTATTTGGAAAGCTCATTGACGGTAAGAAGTTTGTCTTAGTACCTTCTCTGGTCCTATATACAATATGTTCTACTGGTACCATGTTAGTCACATAGCATAAGATCAGAAAATAGGTGTGGATTGACTGATTTCAGTATGAAAATAATATCACCCATTTTATCTTCCAAACTGTGGAAAAGAAGGCTGAGTGACAGAGAATCTCAGATTAGTTAAATGTTGCCAACTGATCAGATTGAGTTAGGGGGAATCAAAAAGCTGTTGACTGTCTCTAGTGATCCACTGTGTATAAACTCTTCCTCCTGTTGGCCAGCACTGTTTCCAAATCTGATCCTAAGTTGCTGTATAAACACTGAATATCTTTAAATTTGAATTTGCACATTAGAAAATTTGAAGGTATGTGCATGTTGGCAAAATGTGTCACTTTATTTCTTCTGACATATGGAAGAAAAATTAACTACTAGATTAGTCTGAAGATAGTCTGTCCCCAAATGTGAGTGGTACCCCCTAAAATAAGCTCTCTCAAAATGAATAAAAAATATAGGTCTATACTAAAAAATGCATTAATCATATACCATATTCAGGTTTTACATAGGCCATATTGGGGGGGGTAATTGTGACATGTATGGAGATCATGTGTCAACTTCTAGACCATAAAGTCTATATTAGCACATAGTAGATACTTAATAACTGAAATGGAAAATGGGTATAAACCGTCATTCTCACCTTCCTATCACCCCTCAGCTGGAAGGCTATGCTATCTGAGATTGTCAGATGTCATCCAGGTTGCGAGACTCCAACTCTTTTCACTGCTTCTTTCCTTGTAGAAAACAAGGCATTGTTGCCCTCCTCAGTAAAAGTATTTTTATAGAATGACAGAGCACCATTTGCTAATGCATATGTAAAGAGTTTCTGGAGTTTTTGCACATTGGACTCCTGAATAAATTCTATATATGAAATGAGTTTTGGATATGACCAAGTCTGGAGCTCCCGTTCCTGATTCTTAGAACAAAGCATGAACTCTGTTCTAATCAAACCATTCTACTTGCTGTTCTCCAAATCTGGCATCCTGCCACCTATCTTCCAGCATTTGCTCTAGTTTCTCCCCCATGCATTTCTTCTTTATCACACTGGACATCTGAACTCAAGCCATTGAAACACTTAACCTGTATTATACAATTTTGTACTTTATTATATTATCCAAATGCATGTCTACAAATCTTTCCAGGGTGTAAGTCTTCGGAAGTCTTCAAGTAGACTATAAGCTCCCTGTGAGAAGAAAGCACACTGTCTTAGTATAGAACTATATTATATAGTTTATACAGCAACTTACAGAGCCAAAAGGAAGGTTTGTGAGCACTTAGAATGAGATGTCACAATCCTTGTGGGCTAGCATTAGTTCAAGATCAAGTCATGCTAGACCAAGCTTATTTATTTTTTGAGCAAGTTTTTTGTTGTTTATTTTCAGTCATTTCAGTTGTGTCCAACTATTCATGATCCCAGTTGGGGTTTTCTTGGAAAAAGATACTGAAGTGGTTCACCAGTTTCCTCTCCAGCTCATTTTGCATATTAGTAAAATGAAGCAAATATATTTGTCCAGGGTCATACTAGTAAGCATCTGAGAACAAACTCGAACTCTTGAAGAATATTCCTGACTTCTGGCTCAGCACTGTATCCACTGTGCCACTTAGCTTCCCTTGGACAAGGTTACTAGACTTAATAAATCAAGGTATGGGTATAGTTCAACAAGGCATTTGACAAATTGGCTCATAATGTCCTTGTGGAGAAGATGGAGCAATATGGACTAATGTGATAGTACAGTTTGGGGAATTTGGGAACAGGAAGGGATTTCAGTTGTCAGCCCTTCTTATTCTCATTTTATAGATGAAGAAATTAAAGGTCAGAAAGGGGAAGTGATCCAGTCTCACAGATAGTAAGAGCAAAGACAGCATTTGAATTTGAAGTTCTTTGATTCAAAATCCAGGATACTCTCTTATACCATTTTGATTGTGGATTAAAGTTTAAATCCCCAAAATTATGACTGATGTGTAATGGAGTAGAGGACTGAGGCAAGGAAAGAGGTGAGAAATAAATGGAATTCTGGGATTTATAGGTCAGAGAGACAAGGAGTCCTAAGAGTAATTGCTACTGTCCCAATTTTTGAGTTAGAATGATACTTGAGTCATGTATAGGGATTTTAATAGATCCATACTCTGCAAGAAGACAGAGTGGACCTCCAGAACTACCCAGGACATACCCCATCAAACTGTTTGTCTCTGGTCTTACAGAAACATCAACTGACCAACAAAACTAAAAAGGGAAGCTGAAAGGAGAGTAAAGACACAGTGGAGTTGGGAGAGGTGAAGAAGGGTCACAGACAGCATCTTCTTTAGGAATCTCAGGACAGAGGATTAGTTCTGAAGTGTCTGGGTGTCCTTCCTTCTCAAAGGGCTGAGGAACTTACCAAAAAATTCTGCTCATTTCCCACTTTAGCTGTCCCAGACAGAGGAAGGGACCACCAGCAACTGAAGACCCTTACATATTGCCCTTGAACATATTGCCCCTTTCAAAATCAGCTGGGTGATTATTGGCTTGGTATTGGGGAATAAAAAAATACAACAAAAACTATCCAATGTTTTGAAAAAGACCTGGCAATTTCAGTATGCCACAGACTCCCCATGAATCAGCTGTCTAATGTGGCTGTCAAAAAGCTAATGGGATTTCAGGCTGCATGAACAGATGCACCGTGTTCAGAACAAGGGAGGCCACACTGCCCCAGCCAGACTACATCTGGTAATACTGCATTCAGTTTGTGGCACCATATTTTAGAAAGAACATTGACTGGCTGTAGCATGTCTAGAGAAGGATGGTGATAGAAGGATAGCCTGAAGAACTTGGGGATATCAAGCCGGGATATAGTCTTCAAGGGTCAGAAGGATCATCAAATGGAAGAGGGACTAAAGTTATTTTTCTTGGCCCTGGGGACAGAATTAAAAGAAATGACTAGAAATAACGGAAAGGTAAACTTGAACTTGAGAGGCAAAAGTTTGCTAGTAATCAGAGTAAAATTGGAACGGATTTCTTGAGTAGTTAGTGAGTTCCTCATCACTGAAGGCTTTCCCCCAGAAGTTGGGTAACCTACCTGTTAGGAATGTTCTAGAGAAGATTCTTCTTTCAGTATGAATTGGACTAGATGACCTCTGAAGTGCTTTCTAACTATGACATTGTATATTATACCTCCCATCATTTTTAATATAGCAGATGTCTAGGTAGTGGTTGCTTAAGAAATTCTTCTTGTGGATTAGTTCATTCTAGTAGGCAAAGAATACTTCTCTCTTATATTCTGATATATGGATACAAGTCTAAAACCTTTCAAATCAAAAACATTTAGACCTGGGAAAATTATTTTTAAAAGATTTTAAAAATTAATTTAATTAACAACAATTTTAAAATTTATCTTTTTTAAATCCATCATCTAATGGATGAAGGAATTGAGGCCCAGACAGGTTGAGTGACAGAACTGTAGAATTTTCAAGCTGAAAGAGGGAGAGAACCTCAGAACTTGAAAGTGATTTAGAGGACATCTGGTCCACCCTATAAGTGATCAGAAATTCTCTTTACAATATCTCAAAAGAATGGCGTTGAAGATCTCAAGAGATAGAGAACTCACTATCTGAACCACCATATTTCATATTTGTATGTTTCTTCCTGTTATAAAATTAATTATTTTTTCATTATTGAGCATTTATTTTTTCCCCCTTTCCCTTTCCCTGCTGAAGTTGTTCATTCCCTATCTAAGCCTCTTTAGGTAGAGGAAAGGGCCATTAGCATCTGAAAACCATGGTGTTTCCCCTTACAAATTAACTGTGTGCCTATAGGCATTGTATTGGGGAGTTAGACAATTGTCCAATGTTTTGAAAAAGACTTGGCAATTTTAGTATGCCATGGACTTCCCCACTGGGAAAAAAATGAAAGAAAACCCAAACCTCTATAAAAATAAGCACACTAAAGCCAAATAAATTCTCACATTGGTCAGGTCCAAAAATGTTCTGTCATCAGGATATTTTACCTAGTATTAAGCAAAACTCGATTCTTTATGACTTTCCATTGCTAGATATGTCTGATCTCTCTTCCATTCTCCTACTTTATGACAGTTCCCCCCACTTCACAGTCATCTCTTCTCTAAGTTAAACATTCCCAGGCTCCTGAACAATTCCTCTTCTGAAATGGTCTCTGGTCCTTTCCCCATCTTGGCTTTTCATGATCTAGCTGTTTTTCTTCAAGAATCCAGTGACTGTCCTAAAATGTGTCACCTGTAAATGAATACAATATTACACATGAATCATAAAAATCAATCTAGTTGAACCCCCTCCTTTTATACACAAGGAAATTAAGTCTGAAATAGAGGTTAAGTGCTTTTGCCTCAGGTCAGGCAGACATTGCCTTAGTGGCATAGCCAGACTCAGGATTTCTGGGTACTCTGCCTCTCCATCCAGTGCCCTTCATACTGAATCGCACACCCTGCCTCTTAGAAGCTGAGACTGAGAGGAAGCATAAGGAAATGAAACAACCAAGGATGCCAGAACCTTTCTGCTTCCTGCTAAAACTAAAGAAAGAATAAACTCTGAAAATATGAAAGGTGATTACCAGATGTCAATTGGATACCATGGGAACGAGCTTCAATCATGAAAAAAAAATCCATCAGGTTTATTTTTTATTTATTTAAAGGTCTTTTACTAGGTTGAGGAATTGTTGGGGAAGGCGCTTCTTGTCATTTTATGCTCCTATTAATCACCTGAAAACTCACCTGAACTGGAAATAACTGTAAAATTTGTAGCACTTTGACTGATCAGGGTTCAAGATACTTGATTCTCAACAATTTGTGTAGGATCAAAGATATGGCTGCCCTCCAAAAAGTAGTGACGCCTTACATCAAAGTTGAGAGTGAATCCCTTTCAACCTTGCTCTCTCTCTCTTCAGCACTTAGATTTAGCTTCTTGTTGTAAACTTCTAATTATGGCAGCTTGTTTGTCAATTTGAACCCTCAGCCACAGGCCAAACTATGGCAGCTTCCTGTCAGGGAAACCGAGGCGAAAAGGATGGATTACTCAGCCTGTGATGATCTTTGCCTGTCAGATCTCCAAAGAGGAGCTCGGTGCACAATCCTGTAAATATTCTCTGGAGAGATGTGCTGTGCCCCCTTTCAAGCTAAGCCGATCCTTGCAATCACTGGCACGTTGTTCTGGTTGGGTTATAGAAAATGCTCCCCACAGAACAAATGATGATCACCTGGCCCCAGGTTTGAAAAAGACCCAGATCCAATCTGCTTTTGCATCGGAGAAAAAACAACATTTCAATGCACTTCTTTATCTCTTTCATGTGTGATGTTTTCACTGGAGTCTACTGTTTTAAGTTCTTCTCTGGCTTCTTCCCTCCCCTTCCCCCCATCCACCTTTCTTCCTCCCCCAGCCCCAGAGTCTGGCAAGGCAAATATCTGGCGGGGAGTTCATAAAGAGATTGCTTTTACTTGTTTCAGGTGCTGACGGCACAGTGTGGTTTGTTTTGTTGGGAGCTTAAAAAAACAAAAGTCAGAAGGACTGTACTCGACCTAGCAGTGAAGAGAGCGAGAATTCTAATAGCAGAGAATAGCCTTGTGTCTACCAAGAGCAATAGATACTTGCCTTCTTTAAAAAAAAAGTGTCTAAGGGTAACTTACTCACAAAATACCAGTCATAAATACTTTCATGTCTGACTCACTTAAGCCGGAGTTGTAACTTAACATTACCATGTGCCTTTATATAATTGAAGTTTAAAGGAATGCCTTTCAAAACCTAATGTTTGGCTCATGATGAAAGAAAATCAAACAGCTTATTCTAAGTTACATTCAATAATTACATAAGTAACCCTTTAAATACTAGATATGCAAATAATGCCCTATTCTTTCTATAATTACTTTGTGTTACAAGGTTTGATTTGATAGGATCCTCCCCTTCCTTCTCCCCCCTCCCCCCAAATCCTAATACATGTTTTTGGTGAAGATTAGCAAATGCTATTTCTTTTCAGGTGGGAGGAAGTGGAATAGGAATTTTGAGATTTGTACTAGCTTAGCATGACTACACGGGGTCTATTGTCTAAGGGTGGAGGAACTGGAAAGGTTTGGGACTTCCTTTTGGGTAGGCATGCAAGGCTCTATTTTGCCTGATGCACTGCCCAAATGGATCTCAATCATCCAAAGGCTTTTTGCACGATCCCGATCTTGTAAGAACAAATCTCCTCTTTGAGATTACTGGCATTTCCTGTTTCTATTTGGACTGGAAATACCTCTTTGAGTGTTTCAGCTTTCTCAGCTGCTGCCCCAATTCAGCCCAGAAAGAGCAAGGGATCCATGAAAAAAAAAATGACCTGAGCTTCCTCAAGTCTCCAAGAAGGCAAACGACAAACAAATGATCTGGGAGGGATGTGCCGATGTGCCAAGGAAGGTTTTAAATCTGAGGGAGATCAGCTGGGCTTATCTCCATTCTCTATCCCCAATTTGAACTGCCAGGAATGGACTCAAATAATGCTTAGAAACCTTTTGCAATTGGTAGGCAGCACTGATATCATGGAACTTTAATTCAGAACTTAATTAAAATTAAAGAACTTAATTAAATTAAAAGAAATTAAAGAACTTAAATTCAGAAGACCTACGTTTGAATCCTGAGTTTGCCACGACTATCTGGATGACCATGGGCAAGCCACTTCACCCCTTTTGATCCCAGGAGTCTTATGTGTAAAATGGTGATTGTTGAGGGTGACCCTCATTCTCTCCAAGCCTTGGGCCCTGAAGGGCTGATGGGGCCTTAGAGTTATAGATTCAAGGCCTATGTTGTTGGCTTACCATAAGAAATTATTATTCTTTAGCCCACTGGCTTAACCTATCAAGTCCTAATTTGGTAACTTGAAATACCATATAAGTTATCACAGAAGGGGAGATAGATCTTCAAACATAATAGACTTGTTTTCCAAAGAGATGCTATTACTATTGGCCTAGGTATGTTCAGGAAAATGAAGGGAGGCAGAAGACTGTCTGTCAATGCATAATATTTTGTGGAGGTGTCAATATCCTTCCTTGGTAAAATATATATTTTTTCCCTTTTGTTCTATTTTGCCAACTCAGGATTCAAACGTAGTCATTGACTCAATCTCATCCAAGACTGACCTTGTACTTAGGAGCTACATTCACCTGGCCCAGGACAGGAATAAACAACTCTTCACCTGCTTACTTCAGGCAGGAGCCCAAACCAGATGATCTCTTAAGTACCTTTTAGGGCAAATAATTGTGTTCTGAAATCCATGGGTACCAAAGTGCCAAAGCAGAGGAACAATCATAGAGCTTCTAGGACTCAAGGGGTGCTGAAATAATTGAGACCTAAACTTGATGTTAATAGCTTGCCCAATTTATCATTCATTATCATGCAAGTATAGCCATCTCTCACCTTCATCATTCTCCTTCAACATATTTTAGGAATGACCCTCAACGAGGCTCTCTTTCTTTCTTTTCTGACAGCGTGTTAGCACAAGGGCGCTCCTAGTTTGCATAGCATAATGTTAACATTCTGTTAATGAAATGTTTCGTGTGTCATGAACCACAACTTAGGACCAAAGAGCATTTGGGCTGGGAATGGAGCTGTCTTTAGGCTTTTGTCAGGGTTTCACCTTTCAGCCCCCCATCTTCACCTGCTCTAGGCTCCACCCACACCTTGTCGCTGCAGACAAAACAACGTTGGACTGATGGGTTGACTTCAGGAGATTAGTGTCTTGTAACAAATCTCCTTAGCCCCTTGTGTGCTGTCTCTGGCACAGATGGCATCAGGCCCCATGGGGGGTGCATATGGGGGGTATCTGTCAATATTTTGGGGGTGTGATATTATCTGGCATAAGAATGTTGATGTTGCTATGAAAGTCCCTTACAGGCTGCATTGCATTTGTAAACTTTAGAAGAATCGACCTGCTAATGTTCATCTTTACAGCAACACAGTTGACAGAGATCAAGATGCATTGGTTGTTCCATTTGTTCCACTGTATGGAAAGACCTCAGCTTGTTGGTTTGTACTCAAGATTGAAATGAGGACTTAGTCATATGCAGTTTCATATGGTCATAAATCCCTGGAAAGGTCCTTAAAGACTATTTAATCTAATACTCTCATTTTATAAATGAGGGTCCATCTACAGAAGAAAGTCTGGAGGTCTGATTAAGTGACTTACCCAAAGTCACCCAAGTAATACCATAAATGTCAGAGGTGGGATTTGAACTAAGATCTTCTGGCTCCAGAATCAGTATTCATCCTATTAACATTAAATTTAAGCACTTATTAAATGCTTACCTTGTGCAAGGCTCAGGGATTAAAAAGCCAAAAAAAAATGGAATCAACTTCCCTTTTAAATAGTTTACATTTTACTGGGATGATGGGATGTGTACCTGCATTAATAAATCCAAAGTATGTCTGTATATGCAAAGAAGTTTCAAGAATAAGAGGGTACCAGTAATTGTAGGGATCAGGAGAGGTGTCCAATAGAAAGTAATGCTTCGCCTAAGCTTTGATGGAAACTAGGGATTCTACTAGGCAGAGATGAAGAGTGAGCGCATTCCAGGAAAAAGGGACAGTCTGGGCAAAAGCATCAAGAGGTATGATGAAATGGTGTATTTTGGGAACAAGCTGACCACTGTGGCTAAAATGCAGAATATGTCAACAAAAGTAGTGTACAGTGAGTAAATATGAGTCTTGAATGGCAGATTGAAGCCAGATTATAAAGGGTTCATGATGCCAATCAGAGAAGTTTGCATTTATGATATACTATATTTACAGCAAGGACATTGAGTGATTCTGTAAGAATATCAGTTTGGCAGATGTGCAGAGGATAGATAGAAGAGAGAATAGGGCCAGAAAGGCTATTAGTAGGTTATTGTAATAATTCAAATAAGAGGTGATAAGGGCTGAACCTGGATAGTGGTAGTAAGTGGAGAATGGGGGTCAAATATAAGATACATGGATAGAGAATGGAAAGACCTGGAAACTGATCTAATATTGGTGGATAGAAAGAAGGAAGAGTCAAAGAGGACTCCAAAAGCAGAATTGGGGACATTGGAAAGGCTCTAAACTTTCCCTTCATGGGGCCTGAAATTCAACTTTTATAGAAGAATCCTCTTTTATGAAAAGTCTCTTCTAATCTCCCTTATTGTTAGTAATTTCCTTCTATTGACTATCTATAGCTTGTTCATACATGGTTTCATGTCATGTTGTCTCAGTTAGATTGTGAGCTCCTTGAGAACATTCTTTGTATCTCTGGTGCTTAGCACAATGTCTGCCATGCAGGTGCTTAGAAAATGTTTGGGCAGCTAGGTGGCACAGTGGATAGGTCTGGCATCAAGAAGATCCATCTTGGGGGCTTAGAAGTACCAGATCTTAAACTGTACTATAAAGCAATGATTATCAAAACAATATGGTACTGGCTAAAAGACAGAAGGATGGATCAATGGAATGGACTAGGGGTAAATGACCTTAGCAAGCTATTGTTCGTTAAACCCAAAGATCCCAGCTTTGGGGACAAGAACTCACTATTTGACAAAAACTGCTAGGAAAATTGGAAAACAGTATGGGAAAAATAGGTTTAGATCAATGTCTTACACCATATGCCAAGATAAAATCAGAATGGGTGAATGACTTAAATATAAAGCATGAAATCATAAATAAATTAGGTGAACATAGAATAGTATACCTGTTAGATCTGTGGGAAAGGAAGGAATTTAAGACCATGCAAGAGATAGAGAACATTACAAACTGTAAAATAAATGACTTTGATTATATCAAATTAAAAAGGTTTTATATAAACAAAACCAATGAAACCAAAGTTAGAAGGAAAGCAATAAATTGGGAGAACATTTTTATAACAAAACTCTCTGACAAAGGTTTAATTTCCAAAATATATAAAGAACTAAGTCAGCTTTACAAAAAACATCAAGCCATTCTCTAATTAACAAATGGTCAAGGGACATGAATAGGCAGTTTTCACATGAAGAAATAAAAACTATCAATAAGCACATTAAAAAGTGTTCTAAATTGCTCCTGATTAGATAAATGCAAACGAAAACAACTCTGAGGTACCACCTTACACCTAGCAGACTGGCCAATATGGCAGCAAAGAAAAGTGATAAATATTTGAAGGGGATGTGGCAAAATTGGGACACTAATACTCTGCTAGTGGAGTTATGAATTGGTCCAACCATTCTGGAGGGCAATTTGGAATTGTGTGTGTGTGTGTGTGTGTGTGTGTGTGTGTGAGTGAGAGAGAGAGAGAGAGAGAGAGAGAGAGAGAGAGAGAGAGAGAGAAGATCCATCTTCCCTAGCTCAAATCTGACAATAAACATTTATTAGCTGTGTGATCCTGGACAAGTCACTTAATCCTGCTTGCCTCTATTTCCTCATATGTAAAATGAGCTGGATGAGGAAAGGGCAAACCAGTATCTTTGCCAAGGAAACCAAATGGGGTCACCAAGAGTCAGACACAACTAAAACAACCAAACAATTAATAAATTTTTTTTGACTGGCTTACTTAGTAAATAATGCCTGTTAATTTCAATTAAACTCACAAACATTTTCTAAGAACCTACTATGTTTAGAGAATTATGCTAAATGATATTTAGAAAAGACAGGAGTCCTAACCTAGATCCCTAAGAGCATTAGAGTTTACAGTTTAGTAGAGGGAAAAGGGCCTGGAGCCAGGAAGATTTGAATTCAAATCTAACCTGAGCACATCATTTAACCCCTTTTTGCCTCAGTTCCTCATTTCTAAAATGGGGACACATTGGAGAAGGAAGCGGCAAATCACTCCAGGATCTTTGCCAAGAACACCCCATGAAAGCCTTTGGATGATGTAGAATTGAACACATAATAATTACAACAACAACAGGGAAGAAAGGCAAATTGCTGTAGTGTCAAGTAACAGGGTAAATAAATAATAAAGGAACAAAATATTATATTATTCCATGATGTAGTGGAAAGAGTGCTGGATTTGGAGCCAGAAGTCCTGGTTTCAAATCCTGTCTCTATTGTTTAATATCAATATGACCTTGGACAAATCACTTCCCATCTCAGGACTTTAGTTTCTTCATCTGTAAGGATAAGTTTTGGAGAAGATGATCTTTAAGGTTCCTCTTAGCCCCAAATTCTACAATCCCATTTTATGTTCTGCAGAACCTGGGAGGGAAATGGTCATCTATGACAAGGATGGGCTTCATGGAAAAGGGAGCTTTTGAAAATAGTTTTCAGTGTTGAGTAGCAGATATCGAGGAGGGAAAGGAGGGGGGGCGGACATTCTAGGCAGAACAAAAGGACATACATATAGGCAGGGCAGGCAACAGAAAGCTCAAGCTCCTTTTCTTATTAACCCAAGTGGCTATTTAAAAAGCAGCCTGCCAGATAGTCTGAGTTAACTTTGCATCTCCCAGCAATGGGGGTGGCTTGTCATAAGCTCAATGTATTCTCTTTGTTTTAAAAGAAATGAAAGGACCTAAATGCTTCCTTTGGCAATCATAATGCATTTCATTTATTTGAGTGTGACCACAGCTCTAAAAGATGGGCTGATGTAATTTTAGCTTAGGTACTGGGCGTCTCTTCGTACATTTTCCAATCTAGATTTTTTACCCAGACTTTATGCAGTCCATCTTTATAGCAGAGGGTGACAGGAGGAGAAAGGTGACCTTGGGTGAGTCACTAAATGCCCCTATGTATCGATTCCCTTCATCTGAAAAATGAGGGGATCAGACTGGCTGATCTCTAAGGTCCCTTCCAACCCTGAGTCTTTGAGTCTGTGATTCAAAACTATTTCTTTTGAAATGATTTTCTTAATGTAATTTGAATTGTGTGGCAGCTAACAGCCATTGTGGAAATCTGAAAGGCCTATTTGTGTAGCACCCTGTCCCAGCCATCCCCCAGCTCTTAAACAAAATTGTGAAGTGTTTGTAGGATGTTTTTTCAAGGCCCCTTTGTTGCCCTTCTGCCTCCCTCCCCCATCTCAAAACCAAGACTTCAATGTTCATTTGCCTAAGGCCCTCTGCTATGGTTCTGCCCCATGGCAGTGTCCCATATATCAGATCTTTCTTGATTTCTGGCCCCATTAAGACTTCTCTGTTCTGTGTCCCAGTCCCTCTCCCTTGTTCTCTGCTAGGGATTATTAATTAATTTGAGTTTAGATGTTACTGACTGATAATGTCTTGCTCCTCCCAGGTAGCATTGGTATTTGAATATTTGCTTTTTTTACTAGTGGGAAAAGGGGTTCAGAGGACACAGGGATAGATGGGGGGGGAATGTGGGCACTGGGTTCTGTCCCTTAGCCTTTTATATTCCACGGGTAGCTGCCCATTCTGTTTCTGCAAAGGCTCAACCTTGCCTTCTGGTGCAATATACTTTCTTGACAATGTCTTCTCCCTGATGGTCTTCCTTAACACTGGCTTCTAGCAGACAAAGTCCAGCAAAGAGCTTCCAGTTTGGTCTCTAGTTTCAGGGACTTCTCTGAACTTTTTTCCCTCCATAACTCCCCAAGGTACATTCTTTGTTCTTAGCCTGTCTCTTCCTCTCTACCCCACAATTCCCAGATTTTTACCTTCGCTCACATTCTTCCTTTGACTTTGGTGGATGGATGTGAGGGAGCAATGTTTTCCCCTCTCCCTTCCATCTATGGAAATCGATCCCATCAGGCCCAGTTCAAAGTCCCATCTCTTCCAGGTCAGTTGGCCAGATCGCTTTAGAGATAGTGTGTGATAGCCCAGAGGGTGCTGGCCTCAGAATCAAGAAGGCCAACCTCTGCTACTTACTGGCTGTGAGGGAAATTAGCTGTGAGACTCTGGACAAGTTGCTTAACTTCATTGAACATGTTTCCTTTTCTGTAAAATGGGAACAATAATGTCAGCGGCACCCATCTTCTAGGGCTAAAGTTGTAAAACTCTAAAGTTTAAATGAAGTGGTGTACATAAAGTACTTCTTAAAATGAAGGGATAACATCAAGGTTAGCTGTCATGACTCCATCCCTTGTTGAGCCCCTTTCCAATAGTCTCTAGAGCCCTGAAAGCAGGGGCCACTGCTTCTTTGTTGCATGCATTCATTGCTTAAAAAAGAAACCTTGCTTGAGCTGAACTGGAGATTTGGATGTAGGCTGAACAAACTCATATAATAGAACAAAAATTCTTTTGCATTTCTTAAGCAAATGGAGGGAGCAACCAGGCCTTGGAAATGCTACCCAGTGGCCTGACATCATCAATGAGTTAATCAATATGCACTTATTAAGCACTTGCTGTATGTCAGGCATCATGCTAAGCTTTAGGGACCTGAAGACAAAATGAAATAGACTGTGCCCTCAAGGATCTTACATTCTTCTGGGACAGATAACACACATACCCTTTATATACATCTTTGGTACCTACAAAATGCATTAAAGGATTTTGTTCAGCCTTCTCTGTGGGTGTTATTTCATTTGCTGGGCTGAGAATGGTGACCATTCATACCAGCTTGTATCTTGTTGGATTGTCCATGCCTATTCCCAGAGGAGAGAGCATGGGGACATTGCACAGGGGAACACTGGCTTAGCCATTGTGGATGCTTGTCCAACTCTCAAAGACTTGGTGAGCTGTGATTTTTGGTTGGCACCAATCTTAGAGAGACTGATTCAGAGGTTCTGATCTAAATTTGAGAATTGATGAATATTGCAAGTGGCTTTGTCTGTTGAGTCAGAGAACTGCATTGGAAAGAGTTTTGGACTTGGTGTTGAGCCCTGGGTTTGAATCCTGACTCAGCCGTCCGTCACTTGTGGAGACCCGAGGCAAGAAACTTCACCCCTCTCAGTCTCAATTTCCTCATCTGTAAAATGTAAAATATCTACAATCTGAATTTTTAACTCTCACATTCTAGCATTCTCATCTCTTTGGTATATAACTTTGGTGTCTACTTAAAGCCTGTCTTACTTAATAGGCATTTACCTTTTCTTCTATGCATACAGGTTTTTGGGCACCCAATAAAAACAAAATGTTCATAATGTGTGCTTGGAAGGTAATCAGAGCATGGATATAGCAGGGTCTCTTTAAAGTTCAAACACACACAGCAGTAAGAACATCTTTTGGACTAATTACGTGTCAATTTTATTTTTAAAAAATTCAAGGCTTCTTTTGAGTGATATCAGAGCCAAAATCATCTGAAGCTGGCAGGTTTCCATTTTATTTCTCTGTACTTTAATGAATACAAAATGGCAAAACTGAGGTTGTTTTTTTTTAAACATGTTCCCTCCATTAAACAAGTAGATGAAGGGAACATGGAAGCACTGGAATTTTTGAAGCCTAAGCCATAATGTTTTTATTTAATAGAGCATTAATTCAGCATACTATTCCTCTTACACTTGGAATTGCAAACAGTGAGGAGCTCTCACTAATGTATAGCACATAGTAGGTGCTTAATAAAAGTTTATTGATTGATAAATTGATATGTCTCAAGTGACCTTTTTGTGAGTTCATTTATACTTCTAGTCCTACCTCCAATTGGGAAAAATAGAATTCTTTTCTGCTCCTTCATATACTATAATAAGAAGAATCAGAGTCTAACTCTTGGATATGACATGAACTGCTCATGTGACTTTGGTATGTCATTCTTAATATAACCAAGTAATTCTCGAAGACTATAAATTGTAGAACAAGTGGCAATTAGGTGGCTCAGTGGATAATGAGCCAAGCTCTGGAGAAAGGAAGTCTTGGGTTCAAATCTGACCTCAGACACTTCCTAGCTGTATGACCTTGGACAAGTCACTTAATCTCGATTGTCTAGCCCCTTACTGCTCTTTTGTCTTGGAACTGATATTTAGTATTGATTCTAATGCAGGAGGTAAGGGTTTTTAATAAAATAAAAAAATAAATTACAGAATAGTAGCAACTTCCACTGGTGATGGAAAGGAGGGAAAGTTTCCTTACTAGGAAGCTTTTCTTATTTATGAAATTAAAATCTGGACAAAAAAGCATATAAGGAAACTGATTTGGTTCATACCAAAGTGAATTCCCTTGGCAATTCTTCATGCACTAATATTAGAGGAAAGGACTAATATCTTTGGAGTAGACAGGCAAGCAAACAGTTTTTTTAAGTTTGTTTTTTTCTCTCCTTTCTCATCCTTTTGCATGGAATATGCAGAATATGACAATTATGTGAGAAGATGACATTTCCTATAAGAGTCTGGGCCCAAGGGATGGGTGTTGATTAGAGGAGAGCAGGGAACTTTTTTCCCCTTTAAGAATCTTTTTTTTTTCCTCTATAGGGACTATGCTTTCCAGTTGTAAGCTCTGCCTGACAACTGGAGAGAGAGGAGACTGATGGGAAAATGAGAACACCAAAGGGAAGAAAAATGGCATTTATCATTAGAACCTGGGAGTGGGAATAGCAGAGATTTTGATGATCTTGCCAGCTATGGAATACTTAGAAGAATGGTTTAGGAACTGAGAGAATCTTACTACTATGAAGCTATAGACTGTCAAAAAGTAACCTGAAACTGTTGCAGCAAAACTTTGTCTGAACTTCCCTTTTTGTAGCAGTGAGCCTTTGAAAGATACAAAATCCTTTGTGGAGAAAGGAAATGAGTCTGTACCTGAGATGTAGGCCATGACTAGTTTCTATTTCTTTACTATTTATTTTAATTTTTGTCCAGAATCAGTCTTTTTTATTTCTAAATTTATTACCAATGTTGTATTGCTCGTATGCATGAAACCACATTCTAGAGACAAGTTAATTTCAGAAATTCTAGATCACTTTGGAGAAATGAAAAAATGAGCAATAAAAGTTATTGACAACTGATGGTATGATTTTGGCCCATTTTGTTAAGAGAGAAGTTCCAATGATTTGGATTACCTCTGCTTTTTTTTTTTTTTTTTAAGACTAACCATATTGTCCTGGAATTGTGTTGTTTTCTATTGTGAGGAAGAATGTTCATTAACATATTTGATTGTTGAATATTTAGAATTGGAAGAAACCATAATCATCTAATACAGTCAATCTCCCTTATTTTATAGATTAAGGAAAGAGAGGAACACAGAGATGAAATGATTATCCAAAGTCATTTAGTAGTAAATAATAGCAAAACTTGTATTTTGATCAATCAATTGATTTGATCAGTCAATCAACAAGTATTCATTAAATGCCTACTGTGTATATGCTAGGCACTGGGGATACAAAAAAAAATGAAATAATGCCCTGCCTTCAAAGAGTTTATTTTCTAAATATTAAAGTCAAGTAAACATAGATATATAGTGATTCCTAGGATTTTCTATTGAATTGAGGAAATAAAATCTACACACACGAAATGGTAAGTATTAGAGACAGGAAGTGGTTGGGTGACAAATGAAAATTCATTAAATGATGATCTATATAGAGTTCTATTTTGTTAAAATTATTCCTCATACAGGGATAGATGATATGTAAGGATGAGTAAGCTCTGAGAAGAACCAAATACAATTGTGAACCTCAAAAAAATAGACTATATTTGGATGAAACTAAAAATCCATTTTATATTAAACTATAAACTGGAACCAAGTATAAAAATAAAAACTAATGAATATTTTTAGATGTGGAACTGCAACCTTATATACTTTTAAAGATCATTTAAATAGAATTAAGATGGTAGCTAAGTATGTTTCTGAATTGAAAAACCTGAATGCTACAGATATTCCATTTTCTTTAATTCCCTCATCTTTAAGACAATATTTGGAAACTGTGTGTGTGTGTGTGTGTGTGTGTACAAGAAGAAGGCTAACAGGATTTTGATGATTGTGTTCCAATCCTCTAGGGAGAAAAAGTATGGGATTATCTGGTTCTTGGAATAATCTGTTAACATTAACCTTTATAAGGACAAATATGAAGTTTTACACTTGAGGTCAAAAAATCAACTTCACAAATATACAATGGGAGAAATGTTTTCATAGAATCATTTGAAAAAGGACCTGTAGATTTTAGTGGATAGCAAACTCGATTTGAATAAATAGTATAACATAGTTTTGAATATAAGTGCAGTCTTAGGCTGCATTTAGAATGGAAGAATGTCCAGTTCTAAAGATGTGATGGTTTCTCTGTATTTGCTTTGGTCAGATCAAATCTCAAATATTGTGTTCAGCTCCAGGCATCACATTTTAGAAGGGAGAGCATCTAGAGCAGAATGACCTGGATGATGGAAGGCCTTGAGGTTATACCATATTTTGACTGAATGAAATGGGGATATTTAGACTAGTGAACACAAAGAGGAGTATATATGGCTATCTCCAAGTGTTTTGAAGGTCTGTCATGTAGAAGAAGAATTAGCCTCATTCTTCTTGACCTCAGAGGATAGAACTAGGACCAATGATCTAGTTACTCCTTTTTCTTTTTAGTTGGCATTGCATTTTCTTCATATAGCACGTTGAAGGCTGAGGTAAAGCAGATCTAGATGGTTGATTCTACTACCACTGATGATAAGAATAATCATTGTATTAAGACTGAAATGCCTGTTCCATTTTCCATCTATTTGTTGTCCTCCTGCCATCTTCAGGTATGAATACTCTAAATGTGGCTAACTTGGATCCTACGACAAGCTCTCCATAGACTTGTTTTCACTGCCACTGCTTTTTGTTGTTCTGTGAGGTATATTACTCATAAAATTCTGCCAACCTTCCCTGTCATGTTTTATAAGTGTTTTTGTATTCTAGTCATGTTGCTCTTGGTGCCACCTCTCTCTACTTGTCAAAGCATTTGCTGGCTAATGCAGTTTCTGCATTTGTTTGATCTCACTGAGGTGATTACTTCACATTAATTACATTTTTGTAAGAGATGGTTAATCATGGTCAATGTCTATTTTTTTCCATTTCCTAATTTTCAGCCCAGCTTGATTGTATAGTTTAGGTTGAGACTGTTGAATTATACAGTGTTTTCTCCTCATTATCCTTTCTTCTAATTTGATGTGGTCTTTGACTTTTGATTTAATAAATGTAATGATCTAATTTCATCCTATCTGATGAATTTGATATGACTTTGACATCTGTAAGCAGTCATTTATTGTTAAGATATAGTAAAAATTCTTAATATGGTAAAACACATGTCTCTAAAACCACAATCTAGCATAATATCAAGAGGAAAATATTAGGGGAATTCTTAATAATTACAAAGATAAATCAAAAGTGTGCCCTTTCCTTGATTTTATTTGACATTGTTCTAGAAATGCTAGCAATAATAACACAAGAGGAAGAAATTAAAGGCAAAAAGATAGGCAAAAAATAAATAAAACTATCTACATTTGCTGACATAATGATTTACTTACAGAATTTTGGAGAATCAGCAAAGAAACAAATTAAAGTAATTAATAGCTTCAGTAAAGTAACAGGATACAAAATTATTCCATAAAAATCAATAGAATTTCTATACAGCAATAACAAAATCAAGGAGAGAACAATAGGCAATGAAATCCCCTTAAAAACAATTACAAAATGCATAAAATATATGGCAGTCAATCTACTAAAACATAAAATTATAAAATGTTCCTTAAGGAAATAAAGAATGACAAATAACTGGACAAATATTGAGTGCTTATGGCTCAGCCATGCCAATATAATAAAATTGATGATATTAAATAAATTAACAGAGCTAGTGTTATACCAATCAAATTACCAAAGTTATATAGAGCTAGGCAAAATAATAACAAAATTCAGATGGAGGAACAAAAGATCTAGAATATCAAGGAGGGGAATGAAAATCAGATTGGGAATGAAGGGAAGATTAGTACTTCCAACTTCCAGACTTCAAATAATACTTTATGGCAGTAATTATCAAAACTACTTGATAGTGTTCAAAAATAGAAAGGTGGACTAGGGAATCAGACCAGATAAGAAAGATTTTAACTCAATAATCTTTGATAAATCTGAGAACATAAATGACTTTGGGAAGATTCCCCATTTAACTAGAATTGCAGGAAAACCAGGAAAGCAGTTTGCCAGTATATCTTACACTATATATCATAAATAATCTGGAAATAGGCATGTGACCTGAATATTAAAAGCTAAACTATAGAGAATTTAAAAGACAATTAGATTAGATACCTTTCTAAACTATAGGGAGGGGTAGAATTCTTAACCTAACAAGGTATAGAGATAATCATAAAAGATAAATGAAATTGAACAGCTTTTTCATAAACAAAATCAAGACAACTGGGATAAGAAGGCAGGTAATTGATTTGGGAAAAAAAAAGACTTTGTGTTAAGACCCTGATATCCAGTATAATACACACACACACACACACACACACACACACACACACACACACACACACAAAATGGAAATATATACACCAGTATAACACACACACACACACACACACACAAACATACAAAATGGAAATATATACAATGATCCTTCACCTGTCCTGGGATTTACATTCCAGAGACCCTGAAATAGGTGAAAATTCATGAAGTATTGAGAGAGCAAACAGGCTAATGTTACAGTCACTGAGCCAATCAGAGCCCAGGATACAGAACACAGAGCTGTGGTTGGTTGCCTTTAATTCCATCAGTCAATAGTGTGCCCTGTACAATCTCACATTGGCAAACTTGTGCAAGCAGTAGTAGTGGTGTACTGCATTTCCATTGTGCACAGTACAGTACCTATTCATCCACAAAATACTGAGATATAGTGAAAACTCCACAATATAGAAATATATATATATATATATGTGTATATATATATATATATATTTGAAAAACCCATGATACTGTGAAGATGCAATAAGTGAGCCGTGATATAGTGAGGGATGACTGTAAAACTAAAAGCAATTGTCCAATGGATGTAATCAAAGGATAAAAAGAAATAGGTCTTTTAAAAAAAAAACAAAAAACCCTTACCTTCCATCTTAGAATCAATATGGTGTATTGATTCCAAGTCAAAATATTAGTAAGGGCTAGGCAATGGTGGTTAAATTACCTGTCCAGGGTCATATAGCTAGTAAGCAAGTAAGAAACTTGATTTGAACACAGGATCATCAATCTCTGGGTCTGACTTTCAAACTATTGAGCCCCCTAGCTGCTCCCTTAACAGTTTTTTTAATTAAAAAAAAAAGTTCTTAAAAGAAAAATCACAAACTAGTAATGACTATATGAAAGACTGCTTCAAATCACTACTCCTAAGAGAAATAAATAGAAGTCAAACCAACTCCTAAGAGAAATAAATAGAAGTCAAACCAACTCTTAGATTTTATCTCACACCCTCAAAATTAGAAAAGATAATAAGAAATGGGATTAGCTAATATTGGAGGATTATAGAAAAACTATCCAATAATATATCAACTGAAAAATTGATCTAATAATTTTGAAAATTAGTTTGGAACTGTGCTAAGAAAATGGATAAAATCCCCATATACTTTGACTCAGAGATCCCATTGCTTTATTTATAAATAGGTCAATGATAAAAAAGAAAGGTCCAGGGGCAGCGGGGTAGCTCAGTGGAGTGAGAATCAGGCCTAGAGACAGGAGGTCCTAGGTTCAAACCCGGCCTCAGACACTTCCCAGCTGTGTGACCCTGGGCAAGTCACTTGACCCCCATTGCCCACCCTTACCACTCTTCCACCTATGAGACAATACACCGAAGTACAAGGGTTTAAAAAAAAAAAAGTCCAAAAGCACCAAAATATTTTTTGTAGTAGCAAAGAACTAGGAGCAAAATTTATTCACATGGATTGAGGAATGGCTAAAGAAAGTGTTTTATATTAATATAATGGAATATTATTATAATGTAGGAAGTGATGAGTGTGATGAATGTAGAGAAATGTGAGAATATTTATATGAACTATATTGCAAAGCAAAGTCACGGAATCATGCATTTTATGCATATATACACAACAACTACTTCATTGATAAAACTGGAAAGACAAAAATAATCAATAACAATGAAACCAGTTAATACTCTGAAATTATAATAACCAAGCTTAGTTCCAAAGAAGACATATGAGAATGTACCTTCCTCCCTTTGTTTTTGTAGAAATGAAAAACTATGGAAATGGAACATTACATACGATGCAAGAATTGGTTGATAATGCTGGTTACTTTTTTGTTGAACTGTTTTTTTCTTTTTTTTTATTGTTATAAGGAATTTCTCTTTTAAAAAACTCACTAATAAAAGCCTAATTTTGGGCATAGGGACTGGGGATGAGGGCTGGAGAGATAGTCTGAGACTGGGCACATGGTTAGGATATTGCAGGTAAAGAATGCAAGCCTGTCCATCCACAATAAGATATAATTCTGTCAATATTATGTTGATAATGAGTTCACACTGGTTAAAAATATCACATTTAAATTTAAATACCTCTATTTTTAAAAATGTTGTTTGAAATCTATATAGTTTTTAGAAATCCTTGCTCTTCTTTTCACCATTCTACCATTGTAGAAATGGGGAAGAAGTGGTGGCACAGGACTTGGAGGAATTTCGTAGTTATTGTTATTTCATGATAAAAGATTTGATCATCTAGTGATCAAAGGTGATGGTGATGGACCTCTCCATACTTTAACTGGATTGACCCTGAAATGGCCGACTCAGACTTATAGGATTGTTTTTTAAGTCTTTTCTGGAGTATAGAGCATGCCAGAACCTGGAATAACCTTGAAGAACTGAAAGCTGGCAGAGCCTTTGTGAACTCAGGGCTCCTTTAATGCAATGATTAGTCATTGGAATATAGCTTTGTGGAAAAACAATAACGACAATAATAGCAATATCTGGAATGATACATCATGATTTACAAAGCACTCTTATATATTACCTCATTTAAAAATGGTGATCTGCTTGAAGTAAATCACACTACAGTATGAACAGATATCCTTTAGTTTGGGGAATGATATACGAAGGAAAGGGAAATCTTGTTAAAATATTTTCTATATACATGGCCAACTGGAGATTTGTTTTGTTACAAAATGAATCTCCTGTTGGTCATGTATGTAGAAAATATTTTTGAGTATAGAATTTCTGACTTTCCTTAAATATTCTTATTCATATTGCTTGTTCAGTGCTTAGCAAAAACTAGTTGGGAACCTGTTACCTTCAGATCTAATAAATTATTTATCCTTGAAGCAAAAGCACTTGGCCACATTTTAGGCCTCCAGCCTTCTAGGGATTCACCCTAGTAGATGGTAGCAGAGGGCAACAAATAGTGCTAGGGAACCGAAGCTACATAGATGATGATAAAGAAATTCAGCCACCATGAGACCTTCTTGGGATAGGTGATTTCAACAATATTATAAAATTCCTGGTATGAAAAATACTTTCTCTGAGGCATAACAGTACCCTGCCAGTTGCTTACCTTCTTAAAGAATTTCCTGGGGTAGTAAGAAGTATGGTGACTGGTCATTCTCTGCTAGTATGTGTCTGCAGTCTGGACCCAGTTCTTACAGACTAGAAGTTTTTGTTGTTTAGTTGTTGTTGATGTTGTTGTTGTTGTTGTTGTTGTTTTGTGCCAAACTCTTCATGACCTCTTTTGGGGTTTTTCTTGACAAAGATACTAGAAGAGTTTGCCATTTTCCTCTCCAGCTCATTTTTATAGATGGAGAATCTGAGGCAAACAGGGTTAAGTGACTTGCCCAGATTAGAAAGTCAGTCCTCAATACACTATGCCACCTTACTTCTCTAGGAAAAGCAATGTGTTCTCAGGAAACTCATTTAAAGACATGACATAAGCCCCCATCAGGGCCAAGAGTGTCCTCTTTGTGCCCTAGCTTATGTGGAATACATTAAAGATGTTTAACATTATAGCCAAGCTTGTATCAGGGAGGTAAAATACTGCATATTGGGGAAAAGAGAAAGATCCGGTACCAAATACAGTGGACTCTTAGAGAAGTGCCACTCTCAAAAGTGGGTCAGCACACATTCAGATCTATAGTTCATGAACCCCATTTGTAGTTTCTAACTTTTACTATCTAGTCAGAAGACATATTCATTCAAAACAAAAGATATTTACCTGGACTGGATAGTAGAAGTGACCAGAAAAGCTCTCTCCTCCATCCCCATGCATGTATAGTATACACTGTCTAATAGTTTAGCAAACTGTCAGTGGGGGAAGATATATATGCAGAGGTTATATGTATGTAGCCAGAGGATGCACATGGAGTACATGCATGGAGTGAGCATGTGAACAAGAAATTTAAATGAAGCAGTACATGCCAGGAACCCATGTGGAGGTATGCCAGAAGAATGGAGGAAGAGTGGCTCACCTCACAGCCAGTATCTTTGGCTGCTGCCATCTTGCTGCCTTCTCTTTTTTTCTTATGGGTGCCATATCTGTCCTCTTTCTGCTGCTTCTTCTGAATATCTCCTTGGGCAACATGGTTGTTGTGTTTCTATCATCATCTATGTAACTATAGGTCTCCAGGGCTCAAAGGCCATTTGCTTCCCCATGCTACCAACTTCTAGGGCAGTCAGTGATGGGCAAACTACTGCCTGCGGGCCAGTTCTATCTGAACCCCTGAAATGTTCTTTCAGTGCAGGACATTATTCCTAATCTGACGAATACAATTAATAGGATACAATACAATGAAACTTTGAAAGAATTGCCTTAGAAACAGACTGACAGATGAACATTTCCTTTCCTTTGGCCCCCTCTTTAAAAAGTTTGCCAATCACTGTTCTAGGGCATAATAGCTATAAATATTCTCTTTGAGGTGGGCAAACTGATAGTTCTGCCTATGTGCTAGACGACTATCAACTACTATACCTAGGTGGCAGCCAACAAAAGCTAATGGAATGCCCTAGGCTAAGAAGTTATTCTTTGACTCCTTTTTTATGGCATTGTCTCATCACTCTTGACCCCCTAACAACTATCTGAGTTGTGTTTAGAAAATTTATTGTTATGATTTATTTATTTCCTGGTAAATCTTTGAATGTGACCCTGTGTCCCCAAATCCATGCCGGAGACTCTGTAGAACACTCCCTCCCCAGATTAAAAAAAATCCCACAAAACTTTTAAGGGCTAGGGCATCAGACACCTCCCTGCTAAAATCCTTTTTAATTAGCTTGCAAATGAAGCTAAGGGCAAGATCAAAGCCAAGCGAAGCATCTAGGATGCATATTTTTTGCCTATTTATTGTTATCTGCCAGCAACAACAACAGCATTTTGTGCTGTGTTCTGGCTAGCACAAAACTCTAAAAGTCTAGTCTCTCTACAGCAATATGACTGGAAACAAGGCTAAGGCTAAGTAACATCATAAAGTAAGGCAATTATGTCTTTTAATCAGTAGTGATTTTTCCCTCCAGGTCTCACATTGTATCTTATTTTGTGCCTCTGTCATACTTATCACATAATGATGTTTTATAGCATCTTTTCCTTTGTGTCTCATCCTCCTCTTAGACCATGAATTCCAAAAAGCCATAGCCCCTACGAGACTCAAACTATTCTTCTCTAAAATGTAGGACTATGTTTTTTTTAATTTAAATTTTTATTTTGAATATTTTCCCATATTTACATGCTTCATGTTGTTTCCCTCTCCCCGAACCCCCATAATACCCCTTAGCCAACATACAATTCCACTGGGTTTTACATGTATCATTGATTAAGACCTAATTCCATATTATTGATAGTTGGACTAGAGTTATCATTTAGTGTCTTCATCCCCAATAATATCCCCATCAAGGACTATGTTTTGAACACAGCAGACCTTGACTAAAATGTATATTGAATGAATGAATGAATGAGTTGCCTCTAGCATTCTAATACTGTCCCCCTTCACCCTTTCTGTACCTTCTCTACTTACCTTTAGTGTCCCGTGTCCTTTCTATCTCTCCTCTATGTTTAATTCAAAATAGAACAGTAATGTTTGCTAATCAGGGTATTTCTTCCAAGGGTATCCCATTCACCCATAAGGTTGACCCTCATTGGAAATGACCATTTCATGGATCAAAGGATCAAAATATTTTTCACTGGTATTGGATCTTGAAAATGTGTTCATCAAATCATTTGATTTTAAAGATATTGGGATTCAATTAATCAAATCTTCCCCCCTTCCCCCCAATTAGGTTTAATAACTTAATAATTGAGGTTTTGGGTGCACACTCAATCAGTTTAAAAACCCCATAAAATTTAGTTAGTTGATTTTTTAAAAAAGTAGCCAGTTTGTCTGAATCTAACCATTTAAAAGATTGGCTTACATTGTATGGAAGCAGCCAGGCTATATGATATAAGGTTGACTTACATTGGTTAGACGTATAGACATTAACTCCAATGCAGCACGTCCTACTGTTTCCTAGTACTGCTTCCCAGGAGTCAAATATTCAAGACTTTCAATCAGCTTCCCATGCAAATCTAGCACTTGTGGGAATCCAGAAAAAGCCTCCCTTTGAGCTGAGATAAACGTGTCTGTTTAAATTTGATCCTTGAGTCTAGTAACTGAGGTGTATGGACAGTTTCTGACATTTATTTGAAGCACCAGAGACATTTTACATATTTTAATTTTCATGTAATATTTCAGTCTGTAATTATCTGTGACTGGCACAGAGACCCATTTTACCTCGAGCTAAAACAGAGCGTGTGACTTCTATCATCGTAGCAGTTCTAAGATTACCTCGCAGAACTCCTCTCCCACTTGGAAGCCTGATAGGCTTTGAATAACACGAGCGAAGTTCATCTCGGTCTGAAACAGATGTTGAAGATGAATAATGTTTAAAAAAGGATTAGATCTGTTGTAGCGGGAAGCATCTTGTGCCAGAAAAAAAATGACTGTGGGCTGACATGGTGCGTGCCACTGACAATGCCCCCTATGCTGGGGTTTCAAAGAAGGACTGTTATTTGTTTGTGATGATCACCCCACATCATTTCCTGACCAGAGCCAACAAAGGCAGACAAATGTGCAGAGGGCGGAAGGCAGGGAGCCCGTGCCCATTCTGTTAGGATAAGGAGAGAAGGGCCACCTGGACAAACACTCACTAGAATTGGCTCATCTGTACTCCAAAGTGGAAACCACTTGAGAAGATCCTCATAGAGACACCATGGACAGTCGGTAGACAGTAGGGTAGAGTGGAAAAGAAGACTCGACTTTGAAGTCAGGGAAACCTTGGGTTCAAATCTCAGCTCTTTCACTTACTATTTGTGTTTCTTCTCTTAATTTCTTCTTAATTTTTCTAGTTAATTTCTAATTAATTTTCTGTAAAATGAAGGGTTTGTATAAAATGATTAAGGTCGCCTATAATTCTAAATCTATGACCCTATGAAAAGGTCATTTTAATGTCATTTTTATGGGTTAAAATTTATATTTATGCTTTAGCCTCAAAATCAGTTAGGTACTAGATCTTGATGGAACTTTGTAAATATTGATGTTTCAATTTGTAAATAATATCAGTCGAGATTTTGCCCATTCGTTGCTAACTTTAAACTAGTCACTAGTATTTCAATCGATGGCACATTGAGAAGCTGAGAGCACTGTAGAAAGAGCATTAATTTAGAATGGGAAAATTGGGATTCTGGTCTTGGCTCAGTTATCTTTTGACTGTATGACCGGGGAACCTAATGTATTCTTATTAGTAGAGGGGCCACACTGTGGTGTGGTGGAAATCAGAATGGACTTGGTGTCACCTAATCTCTCTGAGCCTCAATTTCTTCTTCTGTGAAATGGGGATAAAAACACTCAGAATACCTTCCTCCTGGGTTTATGGAGAGGTTCACATAAGATAATGTAACTAAATGCTTTGCAAAGGCGAAAGTGCTATATAAATGTCAATAATGTTTAATGTGCTATGACCCTAGGCAAGTCTCTTAACCTCCTAGTTCTCTAGGCAATTTTCTAAGACTATAAATTGCAGAAAAGACTCACATCTTCTTTTCTACAGTAATAGAGGGAGGTCCCTGTAACTGATTAAATCACAGCATCAGCCTCTATCCCTGTCTTCCTATTAATGTAGGTGTCTTTCAAGAGCAAATCAGTTGCGTTGGAACAGAGAATTCTTTTTCCATGGCAAAGAGACTGTGTCCTTCAGGGCTAAAGGCCAACAACAGAGAAGCAGCTCCATGGCACAGTGGATGGAACACTGGACTTGGAATTAGGAAGATTCGTCTTAATGAGATCAATCAACCCTCAGACACTTATTAGCTGTGTGACCCTCAATAAGTCCCTTAACCCTGTGTGCCTCAGTTTCCTCATCTGTAAAATGAGTTGGGGAAAGAAATGGCCAACCACGCCAGTATCTTTTTTCCAGGTTATTATTTTTACATAGTATGTATCATGTACTAGACACCCATCCTAAGAGCTTTATAAATATTATCTCCTCATAATCCTAGAGGGTAGGTGCTATGATTATCCTCAATGAGATTTAATCAGTGATATTATTTTCCTTCTCCTACCCTTAGGCTTTGAGTCTCAGTTTCCTCATCTTTAAAATGAGGAAAATAATAAATATTCTAGTCCCTACCTTATTAAGCTATTGTGAGGCTCAAAAGAAATAACTTATGGAAAGTATTTTGTAAACTTTGAAGTGATATATATATACATATATATATACATATATACATATATATGCCAATGATTAATAATTATAAATAATAATTAGTTAACATTTATATCACACTTTACATTCAGTCCTCATAATCTTATAACTTAGGTGCTAGTAACATCTCCATTTTCTAGACATGTAAGTTTTCTGACTCTTTACCCATCCTACTCCCATTATGGACACCTTGAGGGAGTAGGGTATGAAGGGAGAATTGTATCTGGCCTTAAAAATCTTGCTGAATAGTAGGGTCAAGCTAAATAGCCTGGGAAGTCTGACACAAAACTGGTCCTGTGTGATTCCTCCTGCTCTGACCTTTGAGAGTTCCCTGAGTGTCTCTGGGAGACACTGGGCACCCTCCATCACTCTGCAGGCAGTTGGGTGAATAAGATCCTGGCTGCTATTGCTGAGAACTATGGCAAAAGAAAAGAAAAGAAAGAAACAAGCAGTCTTTTCATTTGTTTTTGAGGCCTTTGAAATAATCATGGCCCTGTCCAAACAACCCTAGCTTTGAAGCCATTCACTTACCTGGCTTGTGACTCAAATTAACTGTTGTTTTAGCTCCTCAGAGTGCTTCTGGCCAAGAAGAGTTTCCTTGAAGAAAATGCCTCTTTAAAAACTGTTTTCCCCTTAAGCCCCAACCCTAAAAACAGAACACCAAAGCCCCCTTTTCCCCTTTCAAATGTTTGTGCTCCCCCCCCCCCCCGTTTCCCCTAATTGTAATGCCTTTTTCTTTTCCTTTAAAAATTAAAACAACTATTTTCTTTGAAACTTTTCATCTTTCTAAAATGAAAGGAGAGCAAATAGTGACTCACCAGAGGATGCTTGGGTGGGAGCTAGACAATGATGTCTCCAGCAAGTGCTTATAAGCTCAGTACTCCTTTCAAGGTGGCAATTTTGGTAAGGCTAATGAATCTCAGCAGGGCTCCTGCTCTTCCATTCCTTCTGTTCTGAGCATGCCTTGGTGAAAGTGTGAAGGAGATAGAGATAGTCTCTTCCCCTCCCTGTCCCCTACTCACCCTTTTCCCTCTTCTGGATTGTCCTCTCTGCATAGCTCTCTCCTTTCCTTTTAAAATTTGCTATTTTGTGTCCTTCAGAAAATCAGTTTATTTCTCTGATCCCCCCATCTCCTCTGAATGAGACAACTGGACTAATTGAGGAGTTCTTAACCTTTTTTGTATCATGGACCCCCTTGGCAGTGTGGTGAAATGCACAGACCCTTTCTCTAGATATGCTTTTAAATAGATAAAATAAAATAGGATTAAAAAATCCAGTTATATTGAAACAATATCAAAACTTTTTTTTTAATTTATAAACTCCTAGGTTAAGAACTTCTGAATTAGATAAATGGTGTTCTTGAAGGGCATAGTGACTTAGAAAACCATACATGTGTGTATATTTATTTATTAATACATCAGTGCATTAAAATCAGAAGCTACATTTTAATCTGTTTGGAAACACTCAGGGATGTTATGGACCCTGTGTTGGTGACAATGCCAATCCTGTCTCCTAACTCCAATTCGTGGGTTTTACTTGTTATATCTCTTTGTTATATATTTTAAAATTTTTTATTTGGGGAGAAGTCATGGGTGCAAATTTCACATTCTATACAAACTTTCTTTTCTTCTTGATAAAATCACAACAGGGTATCTGAGCTGTAGAGTTAGAAGGAGACCCTAGAGAGAGACCATCTAGTCCCGTGCAGTTATGGGCCAAATGTTTGACACCTCTGGACAAGAATATCTCTAATATCTGTTTCAGTTTGAAATTAATGACCCTATGATTTCTCCAATCCTTTCCAACTCAAACATGTGACACCAGTTTTATAAACTAAAAGATTTCACACCGAAAGGTTAAATTCCTCAAGGTGAAAATGATACTGGGAGATTGAGGACAAAAATAATTGGAGGTGATGTATTGATGCCACAGATAAGGACAAAGCTTTTCTAGTCCGAATGTCCTTTAATGACTTGCTCCTGATTTTTCAAGTATTTCAGAAGGAGAAGTTTCAAAGGAACCAAAAATAGGAGGCTGAGTGGCCACCTGACTAGTGTAATTCTGTGGGTTCTGAAAAGGACTTCCATTTTCCTCCAAAATTTATTACCAAAAATCATTGGAAAAACCCCATTATTCCTTTAGCTTAAAGCTCTGGGACTTCTTAATACACCCCAAGTGTTAGTCATTCACAGCGTAGTGGGGTTATGTCTAGAGTGATCACATAGTGAATAGTCCCAGAAACATTGTGAATGAGGATATTTAGTTTGAAGAAGAGAAGGCTTGGGGGCTGGGATATATTCCTGGTCTTCAAGAATTAGTGGAAGGAAAATTAGATTTGTTCTTATTGGTCCAGGAGGGCAGGACTATGACCAAGTGGCTTCAGTTGCAGGGAAGTTAATGCTGGTTCTCCTTAAGGACTAATAATTAGAACTGTCCAAAGTGCAATGTATTGCCTTGGTAGATCATGAATTCTTTACAGATGAAGAAATATCCAAGAGAAGAAAAGTGACTAGTCTGGGGATATACAGTGCAATGGTGGCAAAAATCAGTATCAGAATCCTGGGTCTCCTAATTCCAATTTGTATGTTTCACTCTTGCTACATCTCTTAGCAATATGTTGTTGTTTTTTAAACTTAGAGAGAAGTAATGGGTGCAAATTTCACACACCGGACAGACTCTGTTTTCTTACTAAAAAAAAAAATAATAGCAGAGTATTGGAGTTGTAAAGTTAGAAAGAGGCCATGGAGAGACCATCCAGTCCCATTTAGATACAAATAAGGAGATGAGGAAACCAGACAGGGATTTGCCCACAGAGAAACACAATTCTATTGTTGGTAGAGCTCAGGTCTCCTGATTCCCAGTTAGGGATTCTCATTCTCTCACACCATGGGTTGAATTAAGAGGCAGCCATGTCATGTACTGAGCCTGTTACTTAACGAAAGGAATTACTCGCTGGTCCCTGCTTAGCCGACAGGAGGTTAAAAGGACAGTTGCCTGGGCATACTCTCTATGGCCTAAAGCCCTTTCCTGAATGAACCCAGTGTGTCAACTTTCGTGAGGAATGAAAAAGGAGATTCCAATGCCTTGGAACGCCACTTAATAAATGCTTGAGAGGCTCTTGTCTTAGCACAAAGCCAGGGAATTCTCCGTAGACAACCACAAGAAAGGAATGGCAGATTGTAAGCTAACCTTAATTCTGGAACAAATATAACCCTCAGTTTGATTTCTTTCTTTCCTTTTTTTTTTTAAAGGATAATGCCCAGGTAGAGGATGTGACTTATTTTTTTTTCTTTTTTTAGATAACTAAGAATAAGAAGAATAGAAAAGAATTTATTTTGGCAACAGTTCTTTATCTTCTTTTTGAAAGGAAAGTTAAATCCATAACTCGTCCAGGTGCAAAACGCTGTTGTTTGAAAAGAAGCTCCCTTAAAAGATCCATATGTGTGCATATATATGTACATGTAGAGTTGTGTACATCTATATGTATATATGTGTGTATATATACATATCTATGTACTTAAGACTGAAAAACATAAACAAGGGAAGAAACTTAAACATTTATACCAAAAAATAAAAATGCTTAAATAGGTGTTGTCTTTTTAAGAAGTGATTTTAAAAAATCAAGGAAAGTAAGGAAACTATTTAAACTCAATAAAATTTGTCATCATATGAAAATAGAAAACTTTAAAAATAAATTGCTTTAACAATTTTAATTTAATTTTAATAAAGCTTTAACAAGAAACAAATCTCATGTATAATAAGGTACAGGAAAGATGGCTGCAAAGGCCAATTTCTAAAGGTTCTTCTTAAGGCAGTGTGATATATATAGATGGGGAAAACAACAACCACAACAATAATAGTCATCATAACTACAATAGAACAGCAGTCGGGAGACTTGAGGTTTAGTCCTAGCTCTGCCTCTAATTTGCTGTGTGATTGAGGGTAAGCTCTCTACCCTCTCTGGGTATAAACTTTCTTAACTAGTTGTACAAGGTGATCTCTATGGTCTTTTCCAGATCTAAAATTGTCTTGATTTTGTTGATTCAGTTAATGGAATGATTTCATGAGGCTTTGGGATTTCAGGACAGGTAAGTGCTAGCCTTGGGGGGAAAATTAGTGCTTCAGATTACTTTGACATTGACCAAGAAATCTTCATAGATTGGACATCTGGACACATTCTCAAAATTGATCTTCGATCTGAAATCCCTCTTACCATAGCTGTTCTTTTCTTTTGGCTCCCTTGCTCCCCCCCCCCGCCCCCGCCCCAATCTCTCTCCATCCTTAAAATTGTAAACTGGAACTGTCTTTTTAAGCCAAACCTTCTTCTTTAATTAATTTGGCACACTTTGGAGGTAGCAAGGGGTTGCAGTTGCTAATTGACGAGAACCTTAATTAGGGCTTGGGGCCAGCCTCTATGCTTCGGCTGCACAGAATCTCACATTGGGTTTGCATTTCCTTTAGGGAATGATTGGCCAAATTGCAATTTCTCCCAAAGCAAGCAAATTTAATTTGATTGGCAACCCACAGTAGCAACAACTCTGGGTCTCTAGAGACCAAGTTCAAGGAATTGCCCTGCATCATCCAGGAAGGTTCAAATTTTGCCTTCTTTTATTTCTGCCTTCTATTTGAAGGGACCTGCTTAGATTTTACCTCTCTTTATCTGTTGCTTATTTTGGTTCTAGTTTATAATTTACCTAGGCTAGCTTTTCATTTATCCTTTTTATCTCCTTTCCTCTTTCTTTTTCTTCCTCTTATGTTATCTTTCTTCCTTTTTTATCTCTCTCTCCCCTTTTCCCTTTATCCTCCTCTCCCATTCCCCTTATTGCCCATCTCCTCACTTTTCCTTTACTATCTTTCCTTCCCCCTCTTTCTCTTATCCCTTTTTTCCTTCTCTTTTCTCTTTTTCTCCCTTCTCTTCCTCCTTTTCTTCCCTGTATCCCCATCTTCCTCTCATATACACATAATTGCATGCACATATATTTATATACATGACTACTCTGGAAAGTACATGGAAGAGATGGAAAATGGAGAGAGTAAGGACTCCCCACATCTCAGGCATGAGTGAGCCTCCCTTGCGACAGGATTAAAACAGGAAAGTCCTTCTCTTCCAGTCACAATGGGTCTATTCTTATATGCCTTACTTAGAAATGGAATTCAGAAATGAGTTTTCAAGACTAAAAAAATCAGTTGCTTTAAAGAATCTTTAAATGGCCCCACTATGATTGTGAGTTCAACGAATTTGGACATGGAGTCCATGCCTACTGCTCATGTGCACCTACTGGATATAGTAGCCCAGAGTACCTGGTTTGTCATAAAATACTTATCAAACCTATGAAACAGGGTCCAAATGAATATGGAGAACAGATGGAATGAGACTTTAAAATCATCATAAGGTAGGTGGAAAGCAAAATTTTCATTACTTTGTGCTAAGAAGTGGTTTTCCCAACCCTACTTATTTGACTTGTTCCTTGTGTTGGATTTTTAAAAAATTCATGGTATATCGATTACCAGCTTATATATGAAGACTTTATTTTTTGGAACAATGCTATAACCATTGGTGATGGGTTGTCTGTAAAGATGTGACAGTTGAGACTTTTCAGGTGTCTGTAACTGTGACTATTGCTGCAGGTATGCTGCCTTCTGGCTTCACAGCCCATGGCACACCTTTGTTTGAAAATGATCTTCTTAGCCCTCATTGAGGTAGTCCAGCTTGGGGGCTACTATACTTGATGTCACCAAAAATGAACATGTCTTAAGTGTCTAGTGTATGTTTGACACTGTTCTAAGTGTGAGATGCAAAGGGGAGGAAAGCAAGGATTTAAAAAAATTATCAGTGTAAACTTTACTGAAAGAGAGAAGCAAATGGGGGTTCATATTTGGAACCCCAAGAAACTGAAGGCATTTGGGGGACAGTTGGAACTGAACTATATAAGGGCGTGATCCCCATGTAGAGGAAGCTCATTCTGGGTTTTGGGTCAAAGGGTGGTGGGAGGTCTGGGCAAGACTCTCCATTGAACCCTAGCTGAAGCACCTTTAGCCTATTCCTGCTGTTCTGATTCTAGCTGTTTTAGTCAGTCCCCATATTAGCCTGATATTTGTTGAAGTTATAAATCCTATTCACTGAAATTAAGATTAACATCACCAAATCTCTTCAGAAGATCTTCAATCAACATTTGATATTCTGCTATCCTTGTTCATTTATTTATTTATTTGCTTTATTTATTTGCTTTATTTATTTATTTATTTATTCATTCATTCATTTATTTATTTATTTATTTAAATAATTGAGGAGAAGTTAGAGAGAGAGAGAAACACAATGAGGGGGCCTATCCCTGTTGGGGGTGAGGCCAGCCTCTGGTTCATCTTGATTGGTTAACAGAGATTCCTTCATCCTTCTTACCCAACCTTTCAATCCTATATCCAATATACCTTCCCTGATAATACTTTCCCTAATTTATTAAAAGAAATTACTTAACTGTTTCAATAGCCTTTGAATTATACAGTTGAATAGGCCATAACATCTCTTACCCTTGATAGATATCCTTCCTTTACACCAAGAAATTGACAGTTGGTGTTGGGGGATCTTCATTACTGGGAATCCTGTTGATATATATATATATATCCTTGTCATGGAATCACATCCTGTTTTCCAGTAACATCCTCTCTAGTGGAAGAACACCTCTTCCAACCAAACCATCAGGTTGAGAGAGATTAAATCAGCTTCCCTCTGTGAAGCCATTGTACTGTGACCCCTCTGTAAGGATCTGATTCTCCAACCTCTTTTGAGAGCTTAACAGCTGCTGACCTGAAGACTGTTCATCCCCCACAAGAGGTCTGAGAGGCTGCAATCCAACTTCATCCTTGAATCATCCTTACATCAGACTCTTCTCTCAAGGAACTTACATTTTATCTGAGAGAAGGAAGGGATTCTATAGCATATTCACTTTTATGTGTAAGAAAATGTAGGGTATGAGGAGCAATCCAGAAGAATGCTTTAGGGAATCAAGATAGTAGAGTAGAGAAGCACTCAGTTCCTTACCAATTATTCTAAAATAATGTCTTTAATCCAATTCTCGAGCAGCAGAGCTAACAAAAGATTGGGTGAACTAATTTTCCATCCCAAGGCAATTTGGTAGATCATCAGGAAAGGTATGTCTCACCAGGAAGGTAGTGGGACCTGGACGTGTAGCAGCAGTCATAGATTTAAGCCTTGGGGATGGTTGCATTAGCAGGAGAAGCAGCACTGGGAGCTCTCAGCTTATGCATGATGGAGGTGGGGTATGTGGACAGGGTTGGAAGGAGACTGTAGTACCCTTTGCTGGAAATAGGTTCAGGACACTATTGCATTGTCAGTAGGCAGTTGTAAGTCATAGTCCTAGGGCTAAAAGGAGTAATAGCACTTAGAACAGTAGTAAATCAGGGATCCTAGTAACAATCCTAGGGTAAAGAGTAGTGCTTGTGGGGCCAAATGGAAAAAGAGATACAAAAGCTCACTGAAGAAAATAATTTCTTAAATATTGGAATCAGGCAAATGAAAGCTAATTACTCCACACAAAACCAAGAAACAACAAAACAAAATGAAAAGAATGAAAAAATAGAAGAAACTGACTACCTAAAAACCATGATAAAAAAAGGAGCCTAACGACATAATAGTTCAAGAAAATGTCAAGGAAAACTCTCCTGATATCCTATAACCAGAGGGTAAAATAAAAATTATAAGAATCCACTTATTACCCTGAAAGAGAGCCGAAAATTAAAATTCCCAGAACATTGTATGCAAATTCCAGAGCTTCCAGATCAAGAAGAAAATAGTGCAAGCAGCTAGAATGATTTGGAGATACAGCAAGGATCACATAAAGTTTAGAAGCTTCTATAGTTAAAGATTGGAAGGTTTGAAACATTTTATGCTGGAAGGCAAAGGAACTAGGATTATATATGTGTGTGACACACATATATAAAATTATATAAAGAGACACCGAGGGAGCTTGTTTTAATTGATTATCAATAAATATTTATTGTGTCTACTGTGTGTCAGGCACTGTGCCAAGTACTGGGGATATAAAAAATAGGGAAAGGGCAGTCTTTTCCCTCAAGGAACTTACAATCTAAGGGGAGAGATAATATATAAACAAATATATATATATATATATGTACATATATATACATATAAAGTTATTTACAGGATAAATAGGAAATAATTAACAGAAAGAAGTCACAGAAGTTAAGGATTGAAGAAGGCTTCCTGTAGAAAGGTAGGCTTTTAGTTATAATTTAAAGGAATCAAGGGATATTAATAGTTGAAGGGGGAGGAGAGAAAATATTCTGAGTATAAGAGACAGCCAGAAAGAACTCTAGAACCCAAGAGCTAGAGAGCTTTGCTTGTGAAAAAGCCAGGAGGCCAGTACTACTGGACTATAAAATACATTATTTAGAGTAAGGTGAAGAAGCCTAGAAAGATAGGGAAGGGGCTAGGTTATGAAGGGCTTTGGATGCGAAACAGAGCATTTTGTATTTGCTCTTGGATGCAATAGGAAGTCACTGGAATTTTAGTAGTCTTGCCTCATGCATTTATATATATATTTATTATAATTTTAATATCTAAATTATCCTATATGTTTACCTCCATTTTTACACAATTAGAATCCCTATACAAGAATGTTTGTAGTAATCATACTTATAATTCATATCACCAGAGCACATTTCTTAGTTTACTTACATATAAAATAAACAATATAGTTAGTATCATCTCACATTTTCAGATGACAAATCTGAGGCTCAGAAAGAGATTGGCCAGGGGTCATAAAACTGCTTTGGATCCTGAGACAATATGCAGTCCTCAGCCATCAATGACCTGGTTTTGTTTGTGGGATTGTATTAAGGTAGGAAAATGGATTGAAGGTATTTAGAAAGATTTTCAGTATCTGAATTAGCATTCCTCAGCTCCATGGGTTCATGCGGGTAAGTTGTTGGTTGTGCAGTCTATGTAATTCATGTACTCAGAATGCAAAGGAGGGAGATGCATTTTTTCAACTCTTCTCAAGGGCCAAGCTTAGCCATTATTATACAGACTTCAATTTAAGAGTTGGTTTTGTTATTGTCGGGGATAGCATAGAGTGCTGGAGTCAGGAAGACTCATTTTCCTGAATTAAAATCTGTCCTCAGACACAGACTAGCTGTGTGACCCTGGACAAGTCACTTAACTGGTTTACCTCAGTTTCCTCATCTATAGAGTGAGCTGGAGAAGGAAATGGCAAACCACTCCAGTATTTTTGCCAAGAAAACCCCAAATGGGGCCAGTAAGAGTAGGACACAACTGAAAAACATTTGTTATTATTATTATTCCTTTGTTCACATTATTATATTATTATTATATTATAGCCATATATATATGAGGTATATTGTTTCTTGGTTTTATTTCACTTTGCATTGATACATAGGATCATAAATCTGTAGCAGAAATGGACCTCAGAAATAGCATCCTCCCATAGTATGCATGTACACCCAAATCAAAGATTAGAGCTGAAGGCTGAGACCTGAGACCAAAATGGATTTTCAAAATTTTCTTTTCTGAAAGGAAAGAGGGGGTATGAATTTAAATTAAATTAACGTACAACCTGGTTCTCCCTTCCCCCAGCATTTTCCAAGTGGAAAGATTGGAGTTCAGAAAAGTTAATTTACCCAAGATCACAAATGTATAATTGTCAACGGCATTTGAATCCAGAACCTTTGACATCATGCTCAGACATTGTCCTATGCTTTTCTGAATTCTCTAATTTGCCATTTTTTTTGGCATTTTCTCTTCATTCCATTTTCTGCTAGCACTTACTGCATTCATCTTGCTTTGCTTTTTTACACCTTTCTGATTGTGCCAGACCTCTGCTCCAGTCATTCACAGCTTGTGTTGTCTACTGAATGGAATTCATATTTCTTTTCTTGGCATTCAAGACCCTTCACAACCCAAGACTAGCCTACTTTTCCAGCCCTATTTTGTTTTATAACTTTATAATGCACTTATATTTTGTATTAGATTCATCAGGCTACGTGTCATATATCATGTTGCTAGATTATAGGCTCTGTGATTCCCAGCTATCTAAATTCTGTATCAGTCCCAGGCCCAAGAATGGTCATTTGTATACACAGCAAGTAGTTAATAAATATTTGTTGAATTGAAATATGTCATCTTGAGCAAACCTTTTTTTTTTTCTTTCTGAACCTTAGTTTCCTCATATGTAAAATGAAGTGAGCACATTGGACTAGATCAGAGGTTCTTCACCTGGGGTAGAGTTTTTAAAATAGAAAAACAACTATATTTCTATATGCTTGATTTTCATTATACTCTTATGTACTTTAAGCATTTAATAACATTATTCTGAGAAAGGGGACCAAAAGGGTCCATGGCCCCAAAATGGTCAAGAATCCCAACAGTAGTTAATTCAAAAGCCTTTTCCTGCTCTAACATTTAAAGAATATTCATGTTTAAACAATCCTAGATAGACATCACCAAATAACTTAATATAGTCTTGGCCATACTCACTGGGAGTTTATAATCTAGAAGAATTATTGGAAGACTCAGAATAGGCAGGCACTGAAGGAATATGCAAATGAAGTTATCCAATTATGCACATTTCATTAGCCTTTAGCAACAGGACAGCAATGGGATTTTTGAATGCAATGAAATTTACTGATTATTCTCATGATAATATAAAAATAGACTTTTTTTCTGATTGTATTACTCTTTTTCCTGGTCTCTTGTGATTTAGACAGCATTATAAGATTGTATTTATATCCTTTTCCCACTTCTGACCACTCCTACCTCACTTGGTTAATGTTGCTTCCTTCTAATCTCTCTTCCATCAGAGCTTCTAAGTCATGAATCTATATCAGCATGAAATATAACAACTTAATGAACTCTTCCATTACACACTAATCAATGATCAGGGCAAAAGACTTGTCAATTACAGATTTTTTGATAGAATTTATTTCAGATCAGAGCCAATCAGGAAATCTTTGCCATTGACCCTTGGAGTCTTTTCGATGGGTTGAGAATGTTGACAGTAGGAATTCCTAACTTGGGTGCCATATTTGAAAAGGAGATCAGAAGTGTTAGAAGGAGTATAGCCCTGAGTAAAATTGAACTCTCTTGGGAATGCCAAACAGTATGCTTGTTGAGGTCAGAGGACCAAGGATCTACCTTCAAAAGCTATCCAACCCAGCTATCAGTTGGGAAAGTATTGTAGTGAAATAGGCAATTTCTATTCAAAGTATCATCTCCTCCTCTTCCCACTCCCATCACACTGTTTTATAACCTTCTTTCATATTCTTTCCCCTTTGGTGGCTTTTCATCAGCTTTCCTCTGGTCCAGCAGTGTCAGCTCATTCAAATTACAAGTGGCCACCTGCCAGATTTATGGAATCAGAAACAGAAGGGTCTTCTGAGGTCGTCTAGTCCACTCTACACCTGAATCTAATCCCTGCTTTCTCAGCTTAAAAATATGAACAATTAAAATAGCCTTTCAACTTGAATACTCAGAAATCAACCATATTCCAGGGTTGTCTTGAGGATTAAGTTAAATAATGGATGTGAAAAGGCTTTGAAAAGTATATGGTTTAATTCAAGGTATTATTTTTAATATTGTTGTTGTTATTACTAAGTATATGATAATAATAATTACAATTATTATCTGACATAATAAACTACTCAGAATGCTTGGCTCAGCAAAGAGAACTCTAGAATAAATTTCCTTGGCAGAATATTTTAAAATCTCCTGCCCCAGCCACAACCAGAAGTGATGAATTAAAGAGATTCATTTCCACATTCCACATTCAAGATTTTCCCTAGTGGGAAAAATAGTGCTTTTCTATCCCTGAATTGCTGGTCACTAATTCCAGTTAGTGAATTAGTGACAGAAACAGGGAAAGCCTAAAGAAATGGTAAATATAAATTATCTGTGTTACTGTAAAAATTGGAAAAGAAAAACTGAAAGCAATTTTTTCTCTAAGAATAAAAGGTCTCTTTGAAAGTCACATGCAACTCTGGTGGACCCCTTATTCCTAAAAAAGCTCTAGCTCTGTTCTTACACAAACTAGATTTAGTCAGGAGTAGATCCTAATCTCTAGAGGAGGGTGTCAATCTTTGTTCTCAAACTCTTTGTCTCATTTTGCTCCCTTACAGGAGATTCTTGGAAATTTTCTAAGTGCAACTTATTCATGGCTTATGTCTTTTTGTCTTTAAGTTGTTTTTCAGTTGTGTCCAATTCTCCATAACCCCCTTTTGGGGTTTTCTAGGCAGAGATATGGGATTGGTTTGCCATTTTCTTCTCTAACTCATTTTATGGATGAGGAAATTGAGGCACACAGGGTAAGTGACTTGCCTAGGGTCCTGCAGATAGTGTCTGAGGCCAGATTTGTATTCATGAAGATGAGTTTTTTTCTGACTCTGGGATCATCACTCTATCCACTGTACCACCTTAGCTACCCAAGCTGCTTATATCTAGCTTCTCTAGAGATTAATAAGATCTCTTCTAGAAAAATTAATTGATGTATAAAGTAGTAGTTGCTAGGTATACACAGGACAGCTATTTTGTTCTTTTATTCCACAAAAGAAATGTCTAAAATACAAAAGATTCAAAAACTTAAAACTAGAAATACTTCAGATATTTCATTGTTACTTCTGACCTATACTTCCTGTGCAACTCACAAGTCCAGCTCTCTTGACAAGCCAGGACTTGGCTCGGACTTTATTTAGCCCCTCAGCTGCACAATTTTGTTGCAGCGGTGCTCTTCTTCTCTGAGAAATGCAGTTTCGGGAGTCTCCTCTTGCTGGCAGTCAAGACCTGACTCTGAATCTCCTAAACCACCCTCAAGCTAACAAAGTAGCTGCCAAGGCTAGAAATGTCCATCATATAATCACTGCTTGGTCACCTAAGCTCAGGGAAATAAACACAAAATAGAAAAAGAAGTCAGAGACTTGAGGTCGAGTCTTCAGCGCATTTGGAAAACAACGTGTTCTCATCATCATGTGCATGGAGCTTTCATGGCTGCTATGAGTTGGAAAGTAGGGAAATGCCATCCACTCTTTCCCTCAAATAAAGTCCATGGGAAAGTTAGCATTGGCTATGATCCAATAAAGAGGCTTTTTGGAAGACTATCTAGACACCATCTTTCCTCATTCCCCATTGTTCATAGAGGGGGAAGCTCTTCTTGGATAGGTCACTGATTCTCTTTGATACGATACCGATACCTTCTACCATTGTGGAGACCAGAAAACCGATTAGAAGCCTTTGACCATGTATGCCCTTTAGCAGCATATGTGGTTCATCTTATAAAGGTCCAGGGCACAATCCCATTCCTTTGTATTCACCTGAAAATGGCCCCTGAGCCTTATGCAAATTGGTATATGGGATCAGGCTGGTAGTTCAGAAAAGTGAAGTCAGATAAAATAATAATTGGCTAAGCAGCATGATTTAAGGTCTCTTTTTAAGGACTTCATCGTGACCCCAAACATCTCAGTTCATTTTAACAAATACAGATATCCCTTCCATATTGTAGGGGTTAGGGGCACAGTACCCACATGATCTAGAAAATCTATATGAAATTTTTTGGCTCTCCCTTCCTCTTCAGACAATAAGTCTGAATTTTGGCTCTCCTCCTTTAGGCAAGAAGTCTGAATTTTTTATTTTTCTTTTATGGGGGATTTACAGGACATTATTATAAAATTTGAGTTAACTATTTGGTCATAGGCTATATATAGGTCAATGTTAACATTTCTAGCCTTTATATTTTATCTGCTGACTTTTGTGTTTTCACAAAATTTAACTTTTTACTTATTTTTAAATTGTGTATATTTATGGTATTAAAAGAAAATATTTTACTATTATATAATATTATATGTAATATTTTATGCCTTTATGAGTTTTTAAACTTTTTTCTGTGTTGTCTACTGGATTTCATGTGTCTCCCCACCGCCCAAAATTCTCATTTAATTTCTTGTGGTGATCCATAATATATCAAAACTGAGATAGGGAAAATTGTGATGAGGAAGGGATACCTGTATTTGCTAAGGAGTTACTATGTGTGCTACGCTGTGCATTGTGCTAGGGATACCTAGACAAAAGTTAAAAACAGATCTCTTTTCTCTCAGTAAATCTGCATTTTATATTCTTCTTTGCGATTACTCAGAACTATACTTTTGAGTAATTCCTTTTATGCTCTCCCTTTGACTTTCTTTAAAACACAAATAATAATATTAGGAAGAAGAATATAGAACATTTTAAACACTTACATTCCATCTTGGAGCCTATACTGTGTATTGGCTCCAAGGCAGAAGAGTGGTAAAGGCAATGGTGGTTAAGTGACTTACCCACAGTCACACAGCTAAGGAAGTGTCGGGGATCAGATTTGAACCTAGGACTTCCCATCTCTAGGCTTGGCTCTCAATCCACTGAGCTACTCAGCTGTCCCCCATAGGACATTTTAATATGAACAAATTGAACAGATACCTTTTCTCCTGACAGGAATATTAGGAAGCAAGAGATACTGAAACTGAAGGGAAAAAATGAAGAAGAGACATGGGACAGTAACAACAGACCACCACTGCCTAATAGAGTTGTTCTGGGATAATGCTTGCCCAATGAGTAGGGAGACCTAAGTCACAAAATGCTAGATTTAGAAGGGACCTCAGAGTCATTTTGAGCAAGGTCCTCAAGATTTAATTCAATCACAATTTATTAGTTTCCTGCCATGCTAGATGCTTGCATTATACTAGGCATTAACCAATCAAAGACAAAATAAAAAAGTTCTCTCTGTTCCTAAAAAGCCTTTTTCTACTGGTAGTATACAGCATTTACACAAGAAAGAAAGATAATTTGAGGACTAACAATAAGGAGCATGAGAAAAACTTCTCACAAGACTTGGTACTGGAGTTGAATCTTGAAGGAAACTAAGCATTATAAGAGGCCGAAGGAAGTTAGGAATATAACCTGGGCATGTGCCATGAAGGTGGGACACAGAAGCAGAAATAGAATATCTGCCAGAGAAGTTGGGTCTTTACTATGGCCTTTCAACAAAGTCATTAGCGTGTATTATTGGTTCCTTTTTTATATTTACATACCTCAACCCAATTAAATTGCAAATTTCTTGAGAACAGGTGCTAATGTTTCATATTTTTCATATTTCCCTTAGTAACTAAAATCTGACTACATAGTAAATGCTTGTGAAATGTTTCTTTTTTAAAATTTTATTATTTATTTACAGTATTTTTCCATGGTTACATGATTCATATTCTTTCTCTCCCCTTTACCCTCCCCCTCCCAGAACTGATAAGCATTTCCACTGGGTTATACATGTATCATTGTTCAACACTTATTTCCATATTATTCATATTTGCAATAGAGTGATCTTTTAACACCAAAACCCCAATCATATCACCATTGAATCACATGATTAATCATATGTTTTCTTCTGCATTTCTACTCTCACAGTTCTTTCTCTTGATGTGGACAGCCTTCTTTCTCATAAGTCCCATTGGATTGTCCTGGATCATTTCATTGCTGCTAGTAAAGTGAGCTACATTTGATTGTCCCATAATGTGTCAGTTTGTACAATGTTTTCCTGGTTCTGCTCATTTTGCTCTGCATCAATTCCTGGAGGTCTTTCCAGTTCACATGGAATTCCTCCAGTTCACCATTCCTTTCAGGACAATAGTATTCCATCACCATTAGCTATGACAATTTGTTCAACCATTCCCCAATTGATGGATACCCCCTCATTTTCCAATTTTTTGCCACTATAAAAAGCAAGGCTATAAATATTTTTCTGCAAGTATTTTTCCTTATTATCTCTTTGGGGGAAAAACCCATCAGTGGTATGGCTGGGCATAGAGTCTTTTAACACTCTTTGTGCATAGTTTCAAATTGCCTTCCAGAATGGTTGGATCAATTCACGTCTCCACCAGCAATACATTAGCATCCCAATTTTGTCACATCCCCTCCAACATTTATTATTCTCCTTTGCTGTCATATTGAACAATCTGCTAGTTGTGAGGTGGTAACTCAGAGTTGTTTTGATTTGCATTTCTCTAATTAGAAGGGATTTAGAACACTGTTTCATATGATTATTGACAGTTTTTATTTCTTCATCTGTAAACTATCTACTCATATCCCTTAACCATTTATCAATTGGGGAATGGCTTGATTTTTTTGTAAATTTGACTTAGTTCCTTATATATTTTGGAAATTAAACCTTTGTCAGAGAGTTTTGTTATTAAATTTTTCTTAGTTTTTTCTTTCCTTCTAATTTTGATTGCATTGGTTTTATTTGTATAAAACATTTTTAATTTAGTATAATCAAAATCATTCATTTTATATTTTGTAATGTTCTCTATCTCTTGCTTGGTCTTAAATTCCTTCCTTTCCCATAGATCTGACAGGTATACTATTCTATGTTTACTTTATTTATGATTTGTCATTTACCACTTTGAATTTATCTTGGTATAGGGTGTGATATGTTGATCTAAACCTATTTTCTTCCCCATACTATTTTCCAATTTTGTAGCAGTTTTTGTCAAATAATGAGTTCTTGTCCCAAAAGCTGGGATCTTTGAGTTTATGGAGTAGTAACTTGCTGAGGTCATTTACTCCTAGACTATTCCACTGATTCTCCCTTCTGTCTCTTAGCCAGTACTATATTGATTTGATGATCACTGTTTTATAGTACAGTTTAAGATCTGATATTGTTAGGCTACCATCCTTCACATTTTTTTCATTATTTCCCTTGATATTCTTGATTTTTTTGTTCTTCCAGATGAACTTCATTACATTTTTTTTCCTAATTATATAAAAAAGTTTTTTGGTAATTTGATAGGTATGGCATTGAGTGTGTAAATTAATTTGGATAGGATTGTCATTTTTATTATATTAGCTCATCCTTCCCATGAGCAATTAATGTTTTTCCAGTAAAATATTTCTTGATTGATTTAGGGGCAGAGAATGACAAGACCTCAGAAGACTTTGAGCACAAAACTAAGTTGGCAGACTCAGGTTCTCATGGTCTAGAATTCTTTAGATAAAATCAGCACAGCAAGGATAGGAAACTCTTAAAAATGAAATTTCAAAGATGCAGAGTTCTGGAAGGAAAAATGTGAACACAAATTAATCTACTTATTTAGTGTCATACCTATCAAACTATCAAAAACTTTTTTTATAGAATTAGAAAAAATTATAACAAGTTTATCTGGAAGAACAAAAGATAAAAAATATCAAGGGAAATAATGAAAAAATGTGAAGGATGGGGGCCTAGCAGTACCAGATCTTAAACTGTAATATAAAACAGTGGTCATCAAAACAATATAGTACTGGCTAAGAGACAGAAGGGAGAATCAGTGGAATAGTCTAGGAGTAAATGACCTCAGCAAGTTACTACTCCATAAACCCAAAGACCCCAGCTTTTGGGACAAGAACTCATTATTTGACATAAACTACTAGGAAAACTGGAAAACAGTATGGGGAAAAATTAGGTTTAGATCAACATCTTACACCCTATGCCAAGACAAATTCAAGATGAAGGAATAACTTATGTATAATAAGAGTAAAATAATAAATAAATTATGTGAACATAGATTAGTATACCTGTCAGATCTATGGGAAAGGAAAGAATTTAAGACCAAGCAAGAGACAGAGAACATTGCAAGATATAAAATTAATGACTTTGATTATATCAAATAAAAATTCTTGTATAAACAAAAACAATGCAACCAAAATTAGAAGGAAAGCAACAAACTGAGAGAACATTTTTATAACAAACCTCTCTGACAAAGGTTTAATTTCCAAAATATATAAGGAACTAAGTCAAATTTATAAAAACTAAGCCATTTCCCAATCAACAAATGGTCAAGGGACATGAATAGGCAATTTTCACAGGATGAAATCAAAACTATCAATAAGCACATGAAAAAGTATTCTAAATTCCTCCTGATCAGAGAAATGCAAATTAAAACAACTCTGAGGTACCATCTCACACCTAGCAGATCAGCCAATGTGACAGCAAAGGAAAGCAATAAATATTGAAAAGGATGTGGCAAAACTGGGATGCTAATGCATTGCTGGTGGAGTTTGAATTGGTCCAACCATCCTGGAGGGCAATTTGGAACTATGCACAAAGGGCTTTAAAAGAATGTCTGCCCTTTTATCCAGCCGTACCACTGCTGGGTTATACCCCAAAGAGATAATAAAGAAAAAAGATTTGTACAAAAATATTCATAGTCATGTTCTTTTTGGTGGCCAAAAAATTGAAAAATGAGGGGGTATCCATCGATTGGGGAATGGCTGAAATAATTGTCATATATGTTGGTGATGGAATATTATTGTGCTGAAAGGAATAATAAACCGGAGGAATTCCATGTGAACTGGAACAACTTCCAGGAATTGATGCAGAGCGAAAGGAGAAGAACCAGGAGTTATTGTACACAGAGACTGATACACTGTAACTCAATCAAATGTAATGGACTTCTCTACTAGCAATAATGCAATGGCCCAGGACAATCCAGAGGAATTTGTGAGAAAGAAAACCATCCACCTCCAGAGAAAGAACTGTGGAACCAGAAATGCATTAGAAAAATATATAATTGACCATGTAGTGCGATAGGGTTCTGATTAGGGTTTTGATGTTAAAGAATTGCTCTACTGCAAATATGAATAACAAGGAAATAGATTTTGAAAAATGATACATGTATAACCCAGTGGAACTGCTTGTCAGCTTTGGGAGGGGGGTGGATAAAGCCAAGGGGAAGGCATGGACCATGAATCATGTAACCATGGAAAAATATTCTAAATAAAAATTTAAAAAAAAGAAAAAAATATGAGATGTCTCTAAGATACTATTGTGGATGCCCATGGAAGATACCAATCAACTTACATTTTTAGAAAAAGTACATTACCAAGGATGGAAGCAGGGGCATATAACAGTTCATGACTACAAATGTGTGACCTAATCCTGTAAGAAGAGTACCAAGAATGCCAACCTGATATTTTGGCTACATTGGGAGGGGGGGGGGATGAAGAAAATGACACAAATGATTCAGTATTTAAACTTAGGATGGATGGGAAACAGTGATAAGTGATAATAAAGAGAAAAGAGAGCTAATGAATTCTTATTTTCCTAACATTTTCTCTGTTAAGGAGAAGACTGACTTTTGGACTGGAAAGGACAAAACAAAAATGACTCAAAGGGAGCTGCAATCCTCAAATAAGATGTTAGGATGAAATTTTTTAATTGCCCTTGTTGAATTCAAGTCATCTGGAACACATGAACTTTATTCTTGAGTATTGAAAGAACTGGTGAACATGATTGTCACTTATATCTGAAAGACTCTGTGGAGAGCCAGAGAGGTCTTATAGGACTGGAGAAGAGCAAATATCCTGATTTTCCAAAAAGTAAAAAGATTGGGCTACAAACTATAAGCCAGAGAGTTTGATTCCTTGGGAAACTGTAGAACATAACATTTGAGATGACTTTTGAGTATTTAGAATAGGAAACAATGATCTCAAAAAGCCAACTTTGGTTTTATCTTGAAAACACATAAACAAGTTAACCTTATTTCCTTATTCTGACAATGCTAGCCACTCAGGGGGAATGCTTTTGATATAGTTTATTTGGACTTAAGGAAAATGTGTGATAAAATATCTCAAGATAACTAAAAGAAGTCAATAATGGTTCCATGCCAACCAAGGTCTCTGCACTGGAGTGGGAGAGGTATCTGTGCTTTTTATTAATAACTTACAAAAAGACTTAAATGACTTTCTTATCCAGTCTGCATATTTTGTAAAGCTAGGAAAAACAACACACTGAATAAGAGCGTCCCTATATTTGAATGCAGCACAGTAGCAAATATTAAGTCAGGCATTTAATAAATAAATGTTGAGTGAATGAATGAGTAAATAAAACAGATCTTGGCAGACTTGAATACTGGACTTAAACTAATAAGATGAACTTTAGTAGAAATGAATGTCAAGTCTTGAACTTGAATTTCAAGAAATTGACTTTATAAGTCTAAGATGAGTGAGGAATGATTAGATAACTGTTCACCCAACAAAGATCTAGGGGTTTTAATGGACCACAAATTCAATAGTCAACAGTTTGATTTGACAACCCAAAAAGCTAATATGATCTTGGGGGTATATTAAGACAGCATTCTAGGCTTCTAGGAAAAAGAAAGTTGTAATCCCATCTCCTTTCTTCTTGAAGAGGGATTTGTTCTTTTTGGACTCAGAGGGCAGATGTAGCATCAGTGGGTCAAAGCTGAAAAGAGGCCATTTTAGCCTCGATTTTAGGGGGAGGAAAATGACAAAACTAACAATTAGAGTATCCCAAGGAGAGATGGATATTTCCAGAGGTGTAGCAAATTATATGAAATTAAAGTGTTCAAGCAAAGTTCATATAAACACTTGTTGGGTGTCACACTAGGAATTGGTTTTCTACTTGGTCTCTGTGGCTGCTGAGGTTTCTCCAAGCTCTGAAATTCTTTGAACTATAGGGATCTGAGAATAGTTTCCTTTGAGAGATATATTGATTGTAATTATTAGCAGATAAATAGTGATAGAGATGTGAGACTTGGAATAGCAGAAAGCAAAGCTCTACATTATTTTGACAGAAGCTCTATAGCAAGGAGTTTTCTGTCCTAATAATAAATTATGATGATGCAAAGGGGTCAATTAGGCCTATATTGTGATTGGGTCTCCTTTAGAACTGATTTTTCACTTTTCTGTTTTGTCCTTCTGTTAATTTTATTTCCTTTTCATATCATTTCATGCAGGAACCATCCCTTGCCAATGGAAGTGGTGCCTAAAGACCCAGTAATAAATCACTCACATTTGCCTTCATTAATAACCATGTCCCACCTCCTTACAGTTTAAACTTTAAGATTATAAGCCAAATGCAACTGATGGGTAACTAAGAGCAGCTCAGCCAAACAGAGCGAAAACAGGAAATGTCTATATCCTCAAGGAATAAAGGATTCTATTCTGAGGTTAGACCTTGATGACTGTAGGGTCTTTCACCTCCGAAATACTATTTGCATTGACTAATTTTTGAGAGTTCAAAATCATGACCAAAGAGTGGCTTCTTGTTATTAGTTGGTAAATTTGGTTTGATTCCAATGTAATCATCTTACAATGAACAACCTAGATAAGAAAACAAGTGGTAAAATAATCAGAGAAGCCACATTTCATTTAGGATTATCCCCTCTCTCAGGCTGGAGTTTGGGATTATCTTTCTGTGTTACAGCAAAATATTAGAATGTAAACTTTTTTGAAGGCAGAAACTATTTTCATTTTGGTTTTTGTATCTCTAAGGATTAACACATTACCTTGCATAGGGTTGGTGCTTATAGAATTAAATTGAATTTTGGGTTGTAGTTGAGAACTCCTAAATTTCTCCAATGATATGATGGGAAATATCCCTTAGAAGGAAGGAGCCAAAGTTCTACTTACCTCGAGAGGTCAGAGTAGGAACAATGGATGGAAAGTATCAAGATCTAGCTTTCCTAATAATTAGAGTGATCCAAAGTGGGAGTAGGCTCTCTTGGGTAATGATGAGATTACCTTCATTGGAGGTTTTAAAACACAGAATAGATGAACATTTATTAGGGATTTTGGAATAAGGGTTCTCTTCTTGTTCAGGTGTGGGTTGGATTAGATTGTATCTCTCAAGTATGATATTCTGTGGTCTTGTCCTCTCCCAGAAGAGAAGAAACAGAATGTTGAGGACTCCAGAAATTGTTACATTATAATGATAAATCATTTTGCATTTAAAACCCTTATAGGAATTAGGGATATTTAACTTAAGATGAAAGAAAATTCAGGTGGTACATGATCAGTGATTTGAAATATTTAAAGGATTCTCATATATGAGGGAATTGGCTTATTATGAATAGTTTCAGAAGGGAGAAAGATTCTGGCTTTTTATATGGAAGAATTTCTTAACAATGAAAGCTGACCAGAAATAGAATGAGTTCTCTAAGGAATTTGTGAGTTTTTCATCATTCTAGGTATTTAAGTAGAGACTGAATACTTGTGGTGTCCATTTTGAGAAGATTTGAACATAAAATAGTTCATTGGATAAGGGGTTCTCTAAGTTCCCTTCCAACTCAGAAATATTTTGCTTCTGAAACAATCATTGATCTGGTCTCAAAAAAAATGTTTATGAATCAAATCACTACCAATAGTTCTCAATTTTCAAACAGGTTGTGGCACGTGTTCAATTATGAATTAAATGTACGGAGATCAGGTATATCTTATCATAGAACGTTTGGACTTTCAGCATTTATAGTTTTATCTGTGTGGGCACTTCTCTGCTGACCTGGACTTTAGCTCTTTTTTAACTTAGTAGATGGTCTTCTAGTGTTGGTGGGCCAAAAAACAAAAACAAAACATCACCCTCTGGACAACTTGATGATGTACATCAGAAATTAGCTAAGCTGGTTCTTGGACAACAGATGGTCAGTCCATAATTGGACTACATTTAGAGCCTTTCCAGATGGGTAAAGCCTACTAGAACTGGCTCTGAACTGGCTTAGGTTTTGAGAAGACAGGGTCATTTTCACACTATCATATGGTATCAGAGTAGAGCTTTATTGCGTCTTGAATTTCCCAAGGGGGGAAAAAGGACACATTCATGTACATATGTGATTAATGAGACATGTAGGGTATATTGGATCACTGGACTAGGAAACAGGATAACCTGAGTTCGAATCCTACCTTATTATTGATTTACATTTATTAACTTAATGGCCATATATACAATCAGTCTGTATTGTGCTTGGGGGTGGATACTTCTTCCCAGAGTACTAGTGAATGAGAAATGTTTCTGATTTACCACATCCCCTATTCCTTGCATGCCGTAGCCTCCATTATCCCAAAAAAGCAATGTAATAAATAGTGGTCAAGTTCTCAGGCCAGCCTCTAAAGCATATTTAACCCATAATATCACTAAAATAAAGTACTATATACCTTTTTGACAATACCATTTTATACTATTAATCATTGCAAATGTACAATATTTCAGGGGCATTATAGTTGAAATAGGCTTTTGTGGATTGGCCTGGAAAAGTAAACATCATTTATAAAGGGTTTTTGATGGGGAGATGTGTTCTGTAGGGAAGAATGAATGGAGTTTGAGGGATATTTCTCATGCTCTGGGTCGGGACAGGGGAGAAACTACCCACCTCTCAGTAGAGTATAAGGAACTATCTACTTCCCACTATAAGATAGGTGACTCCACAACAGGTTTTTTATAAACCAAATGTTCATATATTGAGATATGCCTCTGTGTCATCCTTTTCATTTTCCCATGAAAGGGGATCAGAATAGGGTAACAACTCAGAAATGGAGAAAGGAGGATTTGGAGTTTTATGCTGTATTAATCAGAAATCTTGAACCCTTGGATTTCATCCCCCAGAAGTCCTTCAGTATTTCCCAGAATTCCTTTTCCTTTTTAGTTTAAGTGCATCTTTACATTATTATTCACAAGTTCTGTGACTCTGCCTCTCTTTCTCTTTTCTTGAGACTGGGGCTGGGTTAGCTAGCTTTATTACTTTAGTTATTATTAATAAACTTTATAAAATATAATAGTTATTGGATATTAAATTTTAATCTTTACAATGCCCTGAAACTAGTCCTGCTTTTAATTGGCAATTTATTTAAGTTTTAATCTTGTTATATCCAAACCTCTTTATTATATAATTCAAACATATGATGTACTTGAACTTTCAGTAAAGTCAGACATTTAGATGGCCATGTATATATAGCATGCTAGAGGCTCTTAAGCTCTTATATATTGAGGCACATAGGTGATACATGCAGCAGATAAAGTGGTTCCCTGACTAAATATTCCTTAGAAACCGTGAGTATTTAGGAATTAAAATCGATGTGACCAAATTTAGCTAAATTCAGCTGTAGCTGATTTTTAAACTATAGTCTTCATAGGTGAAATTGCATTTGTTTGTTATTTTGTTTCATAGGATATTAACCTGAATCAAAGGTATGAGGGAAGAAATTGGGGAGAATACAAGGAACAGAAATGGGAGGGAAGTGGATATCGGTGCCAAATTCAACAGCAAAACAAAATAAAGGAAAAATAAAGGCAAGACTTTTTGAATTGCCTGATTTTGGTAGCTTTTCAAGAACTTTCTTTTAAAATTTCATTTTAAAAATTAAGTTCAGATTTTGATCATTAGTTAAGAGTCACCAGTAATTGCCCACCAAGAAAGGTTTATTTAAAAAAAATCTAAAGGTTCAGAAATCTCACTAAAGGATTCTATCTTCCCATAATGCACAGGAGGTAAAAAGTTAGCTTCAGAATTTTTTTTCAGAGAAAGTCTCACAAATCATATATCATCTCTGCTGTTAAGTTCTCCGACAACCAGTTAATAATGAGACTCTTCCCCACCAAACAGCTTTCAGCACCCACATCAGAATCTCCTAAACCAGTGGTTCCCAAACTTTTTTTGCCTACTGCCCCCTTTCCAGAAAAAATATTACTTAGCCCCCTGGAAATTATTTAAAATTTTAATAGCAATTAATAGGAAAAATAAATGCACCTGTGGCCATCACCACCTCCCTGGATCACTGCAGCAACCACCAGGGGGCAGTGGCACCCACTTTGGGAATCACTGTCCTAAACAAATTTCAATTCCTATTGGGACATGGCAGAAAGCAATATAGAAAGACTTGTTTTTCAGCTTAATACATCTATGAACCATAATCTGTAACCAAATTTCTGGATTTGGAGGGATCAGGTTCATCATTGAGGTTTTCTTTCAAAAAGTAAAGGATCCTCAACTCCCTTGAACACAAAGGTTAATAAGACATCAGACAAAAGCCTTTCTCTAACCTGTCAGAGGAGGAAAAGGACTTATATGTGAGCCTACAAACAACCAATCCACTCTTTTTTCCTCTTGGGTGAAACCTACATCCCAAGGAACTTTAGCTGAAACTACTGTCTTGGAGTTGAAGCTTTCCAATAAGAGGAAAGAATCTTGGATTTGTAGGGCATTGATTTCTCTTCTCTAGACTGCACAGTCACTATAGCTTTCAATCTCATTGAGGGGCAAAATCCAGATTCAGACTTCTGACCCTTTTTGCTGTTCCCTGGGTCCAAAAATTGTCCCATTTGTTCAGGAATTTTGTTGCTTTTCTGTTACCAGGACACTTCTCTAAGCTTATGTCCCTGCCTGACATGTTTCACTTGGTCAAAAAACTGTTTACCACTTGAATGCTACATCCATCCCCTGACATTGCCAAGGCCATGTGGCTCAGTTCTTTGGAACACACAAGGTTTCCTAGAGGGAGTTTATCTCTAGAACTGTCCCTGTGATGAACAAAGGCTGTGTGTGAGACTGACTTCTCTCTGCTCAACCTTTCATCTCTGATGTGTCATGATCACATCTCTAGATTTTTGCATTTTCTCAGGAGTTTCTACTTCCATTTTCTCTCCCATTCCAGGAGATTCCAGAATAATCTTTCCTGTGAATAGATCTAATCATGACCTTGTTATGGTTTAAAACCCAACAGTGGTGTCTTTTGGGCCATAAAGTGATATTCAGACTTCTTTGTTTGGCATTTGTTGCCCTTTATAATTCAATACCAACAACTTTTCCAGCCTTTTATTATACTGATTTTCCTCAAAGAGCTATAACTAATATGGGGTGAATGGAACCTTGCCCTAAGACCTTTTCATAGTTGCATGATCTCACAGATTTAGAATTTATAGGAAAATTTAATCCACCTGTCATTTTTTAGCTAAACCTACAAATAGAAAGGTTGTGATTTGCTTAAAGTCATACAGATGTTAAATGGCAAAGGCAGTTTTGAACCCAGATCAAAACCCAGTTTTGATCCCAAATCTAGCATTCTTTCCATAGTATCACATAGTCTCTGAGGGATAAGCACTTCCTCTCTGGAAGCAGAGGGTCTACATCTTCTTCAAAACAACTACTATTCCTGTATCTTGTGAGATGTGCTAGAAGCCCTCATCCCCTAGCCTAAATGAACCTATGGTGAGACAGTTCTCTTCACTGTCATATATCACATGTCTTAGTGGAATTGACCCTATGTGGTAAATTACTATGGTAGGAGTAGTTTGATGTCTCAGTGGATAGAGTGCCAGGTCTAGAGACAGGAGGTTCTGGGTTCAAATTTGGCTCCTGACACTTCCAATATAATGTGACTATGGGCATGTCATATAACCCCATGTGCCTAGCTCTTACTGCTCTTCTGTCTTGGAAATGATGCTAAGTATCAATTCTAAGACAGAAGGTATGGGTTTAAAAAATCACTATGGTAGATTTCTATTCTGCCTCCTTATATTTATATTTAATTAAAATAGACTACTATTCTCTTGGACACACCCCATTCTTTAAGAACATACTTTGAAACACAATATTAGGAATATTTTCCATCCTTTAATGTCCAGCTCATTAGCTGTCTCTTTCAGGAAACCTTCCATAAGTACTCACCCTATCCATTTCAGTAAATAATGATCTTCCACCCTGGATTCCATGTAGCATTTTACTTTAATCTTTCTTATGTACCTATCATTGATGAGGTTTTATATTAGTTATGTGGGAGAGAGAGAGAGAGAGAGAGAGAGAGAGAGAGAGAGAGAGAGAGAGAGAGAGAGAGAGAAATCTTAATCTTGCTAGCCTATAACCTATATAAGAAAAAAAAAAAGAATTACATCTTACTTTTCCCCAGCTCCTAAAAATTTGTATATAATAAGGGATACATATTTTTTCTTGTTCAATTTCATTAAATATTTTAAGTAGTTAATAATGGGACAGTCCTAGCAGTTCTTTGGGGTTATACTGATCCAATGATCTGAAAGACAAGCCTGGAGGAGAACATTGGTATATTAGAGTTTTGGCCATCATTTAAATCCTACCATACTGGTGACCTTAGAAACTTATCATAAGACCAGCTTTCAATGCTCTGTTTCCCTAATGTTTCCTGGAGCGTATATACTTCTCCCTTTCTCTTCCAACACCTACGCACATATTTAATTGCAGTGTAAAACTTTCTAATAGTTTTCTGATCATCTGACAAGCGGATTCCTGTAGGTAAGGCTGCCATTTAAAGCAGGAGCCAGCAAACTACCAGATGTTTGACCATTGCTGTAACCAAGGGAAGAATCATTTTATGTTTTAAAATAAAATTGTATTGTATTTAAAATTAAAAACTATTCTTAGTAAGAGGTAGAATAAAAATGGGCAGCCAGACTTGGCCCTCAAGTGATATTGCCAACAATTATTTTCACTTAGAGAAAATGAAGAATTCTCATTGCCCAGTTAAAGAAGTCATTGGTGGAACTGGTTTATGTTGAATATATCTATATACCTATATATCTATATGTCTGTCTGTCTATCTATCTATCTATCTATCTATCTATCTATCTATCTGTCTATATGTCTATCTATCTATCTTCTCCCTTCTTGTTTGGTCCCTTAGTTTTCCTTTTATCCTTAAAGGACCTTTGGAAGTCCAAGAATTCATCACTCTCTTTTGCTGAATTTAAATGTACAAAGTGAAATAACTAGATAGACATGGATAGATAGATAGATAGATAGATTGATTGATTTCCCTGGATCCAAAGATATAATCCCACTGGAGCTTCTGGTCTAGAAGGCATAAATATTTACATGTCTGGGATTTTGGGGGGCCCAGCTAAAAATCCATTTTCTTCAGTTATCAGGTGGTAAGGGGAGCAATAAGCACCTTCCTATTTGGCAGCAGTTGATGTGTTTCTGCCAGTGAAACAATGGATACTTTGCCTGGACTGATGTCTGGCACCTGCTCTTTATTTTGAATCAGTGGAGGGAAAAAGCATCATGTTATGGTAGAGAGATCTCTCAGTTTAGAGTCAAAGGACTTGGTCTGAAATCCCATCTCTGTTACTACTTGTGTGGCCCTTGAGTGATTCACTTTGCATTTCAGGAGAAGAAGCAGCAGCAGCAGTGTAGAATACATACAATCTAACCAAATGAATAACTCAGGGCTTCATTGACACCTGTGCAGTGTCAGGAGAAATAGAGCAAGGTCCCTTTTTGGAGGATGTTTGGAAGGACAAAGACCAAAGTCACATGGGATATGAAGGCAAATGATGGGTCAGGAACTGTGCCATTAAAGGGTAGGGACATTCTTAAGGTCCTGACCCATCACTCTGATGATGGAGAATTCACCATCCTCTGACATCTACTTCTGATACTCCAGGTTCTTTGCAATGGCAGATCTACACATATTTTGTGATCATGAACAGGACCATGTGAACTTTTTCAAATGGTCACAGACTGACAAACTCAGAGTGAACGAAAATTCCTTCAGCAAAACAGATGGCAGCAATCAGTGAGTAGGAAGCTGGCACCCAACAGATGGTTCCAGTTGTGATAAAAGCCCAACCAGCATGCACAAGCAAGAGAGATTATATGGTTCTTTCTTTCGTTATTTTGGCTGAGGACGCTAGAAAAACAGACTGATGTGTTGGAAAGAGTGCCATATCCTGAGTCAGAAAACTTGGGGATCTAACTGGACCTCAATTCTCTAGGTGACTTTAGTCAAGCCATTTCACTTCTCTAGGATCAACTTTATTATCTGTAAAATGGTGGAATTGGGTTTGATGAGCTTTTAGATTTTTTCTGGTTCTAAATCTTTGCCTTTAGCAGCCAGGTAATTTTGAGTTAGAAGCCTCCGCTTCTGCATAAATTGTACAGATAACCAAGGCAAACATGAGTTGTCTCTAGTCTTCTAACATCTCCAAGCTTCACTGGATAACTGTTTTTTCCCAACTTGTAAAAAAATTATATACTTAATAATCCACGACCACCACCACCACCACCAAAAACATTTTAATAAACAAATGCATGAACAATTATGTTCAAAACCCAAAACTCCACATTGTTTAAAAATATGTAAATTATATCTATGCTAATATAAGCATCCTCTGCTTTTGAGTTCCCTTTAGATTTGTTTTACTTTAATATTTTTTCTCTTGATTTTTTATTTTTTAATGTGTCATAGTAGATATTATTCTTATTCTTTTTATCTCTTCATATATTTCTAGTATTTGTCATTTCTAATAACATAATACAATTTATTATATTTAAATATACAGTTTATTCAGCCATTTCTCACAATTATTACATTTGTATTATTTCTTGTTATTTTGTCATTATAAACAAAGCTTCCACTAATATTCTCATGAATACACAGCTTTTCATCCTCTCAATAATTCCCTTAAGACCTAATTCTATTAATGGGATCACTAGGTCAATGAACATGAACAACTTTAGAATTCTTAATATTATCTTGTTTTCTAAAAAAAATTAACAGCTCTTCTAGCAATGCAATAATATTAGACTTGTTTCTCCATGTTCCTATCAACATTTAATTTAATCACCTTAACCCCTCTGGTATTCAGTTAACATACATTACCAAGGCCATATTTAAATAGATTAGTCCTTAGGCATCAGACTCAATCTGTTGCCAGGACCATACTTTTTCCAAAATCAAGTCTTTCCAGCTTGGTCATACCAAGTAGATATTTTGTTCCAATGCCACAACCCCTCAGAAATGCAGGATTACCTCCATAGAATGATGAGTGTTACAAGAAGACTTTTGCAGAATATTTATGTTCTCTAAACCATTATTATCTCACCACAAACTATAGCTGTTGAATTCAAGAGGTCTAGGTCCTCATCTTCCTCTGCCATTATATATATATATATATATATATATATATATATATATGTATATATATATATATATATATATCATTCTACACACTTTGGTTTTCTAATTTGTAAAATAAATCATATTAAATAGTTTCTTTCAAATATGCCCAAGTGACTGTGCCCATTTTCCTGATGGGAAATCTCATCAGCTGAGTTTCTTTGAAGTGCATAATGGAAGTGAGGGGAAAACTGAGGGATAGAATATCAGAGACCTAACTCTTTTTTAGCCTTCTCCATAATGTTCTTCTTCCAGGATACTCTAGATAAATAATTCAGGTCATTTTTTTCAAGAAGGAGTGGATTAATATGAATCATCCACAGAGATGGGGATCAGTGCCAGACTTGATAACATTATGAAGTAGGCATTATTGGCTTTGGGACATCTCTAACTCTCTGGTTTCTTTTCTCTTTCTCCCATCCCCAAATATCCAGTGTTCCATTCTGTCTGCTGCCTTCACATGGCATTTCATTATGTCCCACCTAGTACTACCTTTTCTGTCAGTGCTCTAAACCCTGTACCTAATCCCACCTCCCATTACCCAGGGCCAGCCTTATGCTGATATGCTAAAAGATGCCAACAGGCTAATGGGTTAGTTACCATCTTTATACCATAATACACGTATCCCAGAGTTAATGTCCTTGACTTAATAGAGTGACTCTTGTTGCAGTTATCTTCAGTACTATCTAGGGATGAAGGGGACAATGATTTCTGGGAAAGAGACCTTTAGACATTCTTAAAATCACATCCCTAGGCAGTTAACTTGAGGGACGGTTTAGATAAAAGCAGCATTATATGAGAATGAAACATCTTACCACTAAAGACACAAGGGACATATATTTTTACTGAGGAAAAGGTACAACTTTAGAGATTCTAGAAATCAAATTTCAGTTATTAATGTTGAAGGAATCTGTCTTTCTAATTTTAAAAAAGAGGCCACACTTATCACAGGGATATTCTTCATTTGGCAAAATGATGAATAAATCACTTTCTCATTTGTCATTGCTCTACTTTTGATGGGAAATCTGTGGGGGAAAGTGATATGCAAATAGGGAACCAGCTGAGATTCAGAAGCATTCCCAGCAGCCACTGGGAAACTTTTGCAGCATGTCTAGTTCTTGAGTCTCCCAGATATTTCACCAACTACTTTAGTTAATATACATTGGCAAATTCAAAACAGTAATTATTATCCTTAAGGTTGGGAAAGAAATCTTTCTAGGATGGAAATATATGTTTAGTGAAACTGCTTTATATCTCTTGGGGGGAAAATAAACTTGTTAAATTCCAGGTTTTAAAAGGCTACATTAAATGTAGCCTTGAGTTTTCTCTGGAAGAAATAATGATCATTTAAAATATGTGGTTCTGAGGATTTTTTGCCCCAAAGGCATGTTGTAAAGACAAGTGTGTCCATAGTATTACTAAAGGGATCTTTTTGTGTACATATAAGGCAAATATTTTATAGAAAAGAGTAGAAATGAAGTCTTCTCAAAAGGAATGGGAGGGCAGTCAGGTGCAAAGGAAACTTTCAGTTGGAAGAAGACCATCATGAGCAGAGTGCTAGCTAGGAAATTTTCACTGAGGTGCAAAAACAGGTGTATATGTGTGTATGATTGTTGGAAGGGCATAGAGTGGTGGGTATTAATGGTGGCATCAAAGGCACAAAGAAGAGTCCATTAGGGGTGGGTCATGGCACAGGTGATTCCATCCATAGTTATAGTCACATCTTAAGCGAATGTCTGGCTTTTGCCCTTGAGAAAATTGGAATGAAGGAAGGCAAGACCCTAGAGAGAAGGGTCAAAGTGAAGTGAACTTGGAGACAGTAATCAGTGGGCAGTTTTACTGCCTGGGGTACAAGTCAGTGGAGGACTGTCTTGTGAAGTTGTAGAGGGAGTAGTGACTGCAAGGACAGATTAACATCTCCTCAGGTGTAGGTTTCCTGGGGCCAAGACCCATAACAAACTGCTTATTCTAAGGTTTCATATCGGCAGATATAAAGAAATTGACTGTGGACTTTATGTTTGGGTTGACAAAAAGAATTCTTAGTAATTGATAAACTGAATGGACGTATTGAAAGGCAAACCTTTCCCTTTCTCTGATTTGTGAAAAGCAGTCCCTGTCTGAAATGTAGAGAACTTAGGAAAGCAGATGTAGTTGATGAGTACGAAAGACATCAGAGTCAGGAAGCAGTAAGTTTGAATCCCACCTCTAATACTTTCTGGCTATCTGACCATGAGCAAATCATTTGATTTCTATTAAAACTCAGTTTCCAGATCTTCAAAATGGAAGATAATAGGAAATAGAGAAAGAGGATCAAATAATCTAGTTATTGTAAGAATATAATAAGTGAATGGTTTCAAATTATAGTTTTATTAATTCCTTTGATATGAATTTATAATGGTGCAAGTGGAGGATTATAATTTAAGAACATACTTCTAAAATTTTGTAGCCCCATCTATCAGCAAATAGTAAATGTTCTAATGTTTTTCTAGCTAAATACTTTTTTCAAGTTTTGGTTATAATATGGTGATACTTTTTGTTAATAAATGTATTTCTAGAGAGTAAAAACTGTGAACCATGGATGAAAGTTGCAGAAAAGGAGATTTGGGCTAAATTTTAAATAGTTGCTGTTTAAACAGTGCTATTCAAAATGGAAGAGCTGCCCAGGAAAGATAGTTGATTTTCCTTGGCTAACTATATTTAAACAGTAGTTGCATGACCAATTGTCAGAGAGGTGGTATAGGGCAGTGATGGGCAAACTTTTTAAAGAGGGGGCCAAAGGAAAAGAAATGCTCATCTGTCAGCCTGTTTCTAAGGCAACTCTTTTGAAGTTTCATTGTATTGTATCCTACTCATTGTATTTGTCAGATTAGGAATAATGTCGTGGGGCCTGTTAGAACATTTCAGGGGGCCATATCTGGCCCACAGGATGTAGTTTTCCCATCACTGGTATAGGGGATTCCTTTTTAGGAACAGATAAAAAGGTGACCTCTGAAGTTCATTTCAGCTCTGAGATTATGTAATGAGGATTTTTGAAAGCTGTGTACCAAGGTTTACTGAGTTATTGACTCTCTCTAAACCTTCCTCTTGATGTGTTACTTCCCCACCCCAATAGAATATCCTTTGTTCAATTTTTTTTAAAAAGAGTTATAGGAAAAAGAATTGGAGGAAAAACTTGGTACTTGGCTGGATCTTTAATTTTATTGATGTGGGCATTTTCTCTATTCACACAAATCACAGTTACTCTACACTTTTTCATCCTGTTCAACTCATGTCATGTATTCCCACAAATCTCTAGGAATAAGATAATTATATGGAAAAATATGCTAACCTCTTTCAGTTAACCATATTGGAAGCATCCTTGATGTTCTGACCCTGAGACCATAGCTAGGGAATATATGTGATGGTAGTCATCATCGTATATAGAGCATGCATGGAACATGGTTTGGCTATGCCACCCACAGCCTATGCATGCTCCCTTTCAACAGCTTCTTGAAAATAAACAGAACAGCTTGAAAACCCAGTTTTTTGCCACAACAATACACATTTCCAATAGTGAAATGTTGTTAGCAGACATTCTTTATGTCTACTGGAGTTACAGAACTGAAGATTTCTCTTGATTCTAGGATTCTCTACTCAAACAGAAGAATTCAGCAATAAAACTGTTTGAATTCAGGCACAAAGTGTTTTTGTTCCTATATATAGGAACGAAATATAGGAATATATATATATAACCACAGGTTAGCCACTTGTCAGTAGCAAATGTTCATCTGACATCTGAGAACCAAGAAGTAAGCCAAAAAAACCCAAAACAAAACAAAGCACCTCCATGCACTCTAAATGGATGTTAGGTTCCCTTAATTCTTAATTGAGAGCTTATTCATTTTTTTGTACACTCAACTCTAATGCTCTTGGTGATATTTTTCTCAGTCCACAGAAAATTAGAAGCACTAAATAGAAACAGTCACACAGAGAAATAAAAAAAATGATAGCTAATGGTCTGACAAGGTAGGGATTGGTCAGAAAAACATTATAAAGCAGGCACCAGACCTATGAAATTATTATAGTCTGGGGCCATTTAGTTTAGGGGCAAACAGTTCTATAAAAGTCAAGGCTTTGTCCTGAAACTTTCTCTTGTCCTTCTCTCTGTGCATCTCTCAGTGGTGATCTTATTTGTTCCCATGGCTCTAATTATCCCGTCAATATGGATGACTCCCAAATCTACGTATTGAACTGTGATCTCTGAGCTTTGGTTTTGTGATTCTAGCTGCTTACTATATATCTCTACCTTTGTTTTTATCAAAACTTTGAACTTAACACATCCAAACTGAACTTTTCTTCAAAACCTGCTCTTGAACGCATGGGTTGGGGTGGACATGATTGGGGATGTGGACTCGAAACTACCACACCAATGCAACTACCAACAATTTGGAAATTGGTGTCGATCAAGGACACATGACAAAACTAGTGGAAATGCGCATGGGCAGGGGGGATTTGGGGGGGGGGGTGAAGGGGAAAGGAGGAGCATGAATCATGTAACCATGTTAAAAATGAATATTAATAAATGTAAAAAAAAAAACCTGCTCTATTTTCCTATTCTGTTGATGACACCACCATCTTTCTAGTCACCCAGGCTTGAAGCCACAGAACCTTGCTTGACACTTCCTTGTCTCTTTTTTTTATTTTAAACATTTATTAATATTCATTTTTAACATGGTTACATGATTCATGCTCCTACTTTCTCCTCCACCCCCCGCACTCTCCCCCCCACCATGGTTAATGCGTATTTCCACTGGTTTTATCATGTGTCATTGATCAAGACCTATTTCCAAGCAGTTGTTTTTCTTATATGTTTCCTCTCCTGCAGTTCTTCCTCTGAATGTGGGTAGCATTCTTTACCATAAATCCCTCAGAGCTGTCCTGGGTCTTTGCATTGCTGCTGGTACAGAAGCCCATTACATTCGATTTTACCACAGTAAATCAGTCTCTGTGTACAATGTTCTTCTGGCTCTGCTCCTTTCACTCTGCATCAGTTCCTGGAGGTCTCTCCAGTTTGCCTGGAACTCCTCCAGTTTATTATTCCTTTGAGCACAATAGTATTCCATCACCCGCATATACCACAGTTTGTTCAGCCATTCCCAATTGAAGGACATACCCTCCTTTTCCAGTTTGTTGCCACCACAAAAAGCGCAGCTATAAATATTTTCATACAAGTCTGTTTATCTATGATCTCTTTCGGGTACAAACCCAACAATGGTATGGCTGGATCAAAGGGCAGGCATTCTTTTATAGCCCTTTGAGCATGATTCCAAATTGCCAGCCAGAATGGTTGGATCAGTTCACAACTCCACCAGCAATGCATTAATGTCCCAATTTTGCCACATCCCCTCCAGCATTCATTGCTCTCCCCTTCTCTCATTTTAGCCAATCTGCTAGGTGTGAGGCGATACCTCAGAGTTGTTTTGATTTGCATTTCTCTAATTATTAGAGATTTAGAAACTTTCTCATGTACTTATTGATAGTTTTGCTTTATCTGAAAATTGCCTATTCATGTCCCTTGCAATGGGATGATATTTTTAAAAATCAAGGGATAAGAAAGAGAAATGCACTGGGAAAAGAACTTTTGGGAAAAACTAAATGAGAACAGAAAGGAATATATCTTTTTTTTTTAATTGGTACATAATACCTTCACAAAAATTGATCACATGATAGGACATAAAAAAACCTCATAACCAAATGCAGAAAAGCAGAAATATTAAATGCATCTCTTTCAGATCATAATAGCATAAAATTATACTAAACAAAGGAATGGAGAAAAAAGACTAAAATTAATTAGAAATTAAATAACCTTATCTTAACAAATGAGTAGGTCAAAGAACAAATCAAAGAAGCAATCAACAATTACATTAAAGAGAATGATAACAAAGAGACATGTTACCAAATTTTTGAGTATGCAGCCGAACCAGTATTTAGGGGAAAATGTATACCTCTAAATGCTTACATCAATAAAATAAAGAGCAGATAAGTGAATTAGGTGTGCATCTAAAACAGCTAAATAAAAAGAGCAAATTTAAAAAATCAAGTAAGAAATCTTGAAAACCAAGGAGAGATAAAAAAATAAAAGTAAAAACAAACAATTGAAATACTAAACAAGAAAAGAAGCTAGTTTTTTTGGTGAAAAAATACAATAAAATAGTTAAACCATTGGTTAATTTCATTTTTAAAAAGAAGAAATCCAAATTGCTGTCATTAAAAATGAAGAGGATGAAATTATAATGAATGGAAAGGAAATTAATGCAATTCTTATGAGTTATTTTGCTCAATTATATGCCAATAAATCTGATAATCTAAGTGAAATAGATGAATATTTAAATAAATACAAATTGCCCAGATTAACAGAAAAGGACATAGAACATTAAACAATTCCATCTCAGAAAAAGAAATTGAACAAATCATCAATGAATTCCCTAAGAAAAAAAAGCTCCAAACCAGATACATTCACAAGTGAATTCTATTGAACATTTGAAAAACAATTCATTCCAATTCTATATAAACTATTTGGAAAGATATCTTGAATAAGTAACTCTACCAAATTCCTTTCATTACACAAATGTAGTACTGACACTTAAACTAGGAAGAACAAAAACAGAGAAACTATAAACCAATTCCTAATGCATATTGAAGAAAAAGCATTAAACAAAATACTAACAAGGCTATTATAGCAATATATCACAAAGAGCATACATTATGACCAGTTTGGTTTTACACCAGGAATTCAGGGATGCTTCAGCATTAGAAAAACTACTAGCATAATTGACCACATCAATAACAAAATTAACAGAAAGCATGTGAATATTTCAATAGCTTTCAACAAAATACCCATTCCTATTAAAGACACTAGAGAACACTGGAATAAATGGAACATTCCTCAGAATTATATTTTGCATCTATCTAAAATCATTATCAAACATTATCTGTAATGGAGATAAGCTAGAAACCTTTCCAAAAATATCAGGAGTGAAACAAGGATACCCATTATTACTACTGCTATTCAATATTGTACTAGAAATGCTAACTATAGCAATAAGAGAAGCAGAGGAAACTGAAGGAATTAGAATAGGCAATGAAGAAATAAAACTAAAACTCTTTGGAGATGATAAGATGTAATACATAGAGAATCAACCAAAAAAACTAATTGAAAAAATCAACAACTTTAGCAAAGTTGAAGAATAATAATAAACCCATGAAAGTCATCAGAATTTCTCTATTATACCAGTATAGGCCAACAGTAAGAGATAGACTGGGAAATCCCATTAAAATAACTGTGGACAATATAAAGGGTCTACCTGCAAAAACAAACTCAGGTACTATGTGATCACAACTACAAAACATTTTTCATACAAATAAAGTTAGATCTAAACAACTGGAAAAACATTAATTGATCATGGTTTGATCAATTGAGTAAATATAATAAAAATGACAATTCTTCCTTATTTTACTTACTCAGTGCCATAACAAACTACCCAAAAATTATTTCACTGAGCTAGAAAAATAATGATAAAATTAATTTGGAAGATCAAAAGACCTAGGATATCAAGGAAATTAATGAAAACAATTGAAAGAAGTTAGCTTAGCTGCACCAAACATTAAACTATTTTATAAAGTAGAACTATCAAAACAATTTAGTTTAGAGTATAGACCAAAGGAATAGGTTAGGCAGTCTACATGTAGTGGTAAATGGCCATAGTAACTTGACAAACCCAAACATCCAAACTTTGGGAGAAAACTAATTATTTGGCAAAAACTGTTGGGAAAACTGGAAAAGAGTAGGCAAAGATTATGTTTAGACCAATACCCCATGCCTGATACTAAGGTAAAATCAAAATAGAAACATGATTTAGGAATAGAGTTAATACAGCCAAATTATGGAGGCGCAAAATAGTTTACCTGTCAGACCTACAGATAATGGAAGAATTTAGATAAAAATAAGACGGCAAAATGAAATATAATATAGATAGCTTTACATTAAATTTAAAAGTTGCTGCACAAATAAAACCAATGCAACCAAGATTAAAAGGCAAACAACAAATGGGAAAAATCTTTTGTAGTAAGTCTCTCTGATAAAAGGCTTCATTTCTCAAATATAAAGAGACATGGGTCACTTTATAAGAATACAAAGCATTCACCAATTGACAAATGGTCAATCTGACAATTTGCAGATGAATAAATTGAAACTATCTTTAGTCATATAAAAAAAATGCTCCCAAATCACTATTAATTAGAGAAAAGCAAGTTAAAACAACTCTGAGGTATCATCTCATATCCACTAAACTACCTAACATGATAAAAAAGGAAAATGGCAAATATTGGAGAGAATATGGAAAAATTGGAATACTAATACACTCTTGGTGGAGCTATGAACTAATACAACCATTTTGGAGAATAATCTGGAGCCAGGCTCAAAGGGCCATCAAACTATGCATACCCTTTATCACAATAATACCATTACTAAGTCTGTATTCCAGAGATAAAAGATAAGGGAAAGAACCTATATCTACAGAAATATTAACTAGAAGCTTAAGAGATGCCCTTCAATTGGGAAATGGCTGAACAAGTAATGGTATGTGCTTATGATGGAATACTGTTGTTTCAAAAAAAAATGATGAACAAGATGATTAAAAAAAGCTTGGAAAGACTTATAGGTAGTGATACAAATTGAAGTGAGTAGAACCAGGAGAATTTTATACATAGTAACAACAATGTATGATGATCAATGATGAATGACTTAACTACTATCAACAAGGCAAGGATCCAGGACAACTCTAAGGGATTCTTGATAATAAAAGCTCTCTACTACCCTAGATGGAAAAAAGTCCAAATGTGGTTTGAAATATACCATTCTTTACTTTATTTCCTCCATGAATTTTTCTCTGGTGTAAGCAGCATAGGTCTTGTTTCACAATGTCAGAAACATGGAAGTATTTATTATATGATAATTGATGTATAACCTGTATCATAGTTTTTACTTTCTTGGGGAGGTTGGAGGGGTGGAGTAATGAAGAGAACATGAATTTCAAAGTGTCTGAAAATGAATATTAAAAATTTTTAATGTAATCTGGAAAAAATCAAAATAAAAAAAAAACTATAAACATAATCTGGAAAAAATCAAAATTAAAAACAAAACCATAGAATTGGACACAACTGAATCATAACAAGATTATAAGCTCCCTTTGGTCAGTCTCATGCCTTTTTTCATTTTAGTATCTCTAGCACTAGAAGTTTCCTGCAAGATTTGATGGAGCTCTGATTTTTCTAAGATGAGGAAATCCTTCCATTAAAGCTGATTACAACAAATCTAAAGCTTAATGAATAAGTAGGGAACTACTTGCATCCACACAACTAAAAGTAGCAGAGGTTGAGACCTGAATCCATAGCTTCCTTATGCCAATCAATCAACAAGGAACACAAATGGAGGCAATAACATGGAGCCAACTATGTACAAAATATAAACAATACAAATGGAAAGTAATCCCAAAGGAAAGCACTAGCAGTGAGGGTGACCAGGAAAAGCCAGATGCAGAAGTGAGAGTTCAGTTGAGTCTTGAAGAAACAATACATTACACATAGCTGATAAATTGAAATAGCTACTGAGGTCATGACTGAGGCCAGGAAGGTGGCATATTGGATAGAGTGCTAGGCATGGAGTCAGGAAAACTCCTCTTCCTGAGTTCAAATATGGCCTTAGACACACACTAGTTATGTGACCCTGGGAAAGTCATTGAATCTTGTTTGCCTCAGTTTCTTCATCTGTCAAATGAGTTAGAGAAGGAAATGGCAACACATTCTAGTGTCTTTGCCAAGAAAATTCCAAATGGGTTGACAAAGAGTTGAACATGACTGAAAACAACTGAAAGCATGTTTGGGTCAGATACTGCATGGTGTGAAAATGGGGTTGATATTTATAATAATTAGTCAAAAAAGGTAAAATAAGGTTTTGTTTAGTCTGTTTAAGATGTTTTAAAAGTATAGAATACAGTTTAGAAAGACTTCTACAAGATGGTTAGAATACTATTTATGTCATAATTGATAAATGCAAAATTGATATAGTTATTTTAGTTTAATAAGCATTTATTAAGTATCTACTATATGCTAACTACTTTGCTAAAGTCTAAGAAAAATGAGACAATCCCTAATTTCAACAACAATTACATAGACATATAAGTATAAACATATAATAATAACTAGCAATTACATAGCACTTTAAGGTTTGGAAAGTTCTTTACAAATATCTCATTTTGTGTAACAAAATTTCTGGGTGTTATTATTATCCTCTTTTAATAGTTGAGGAACCTGAGGCTGACTTAAGTGACTTGTCCAAGGTCACACAGCCAGTGTATGTGTGAAGCCATATTTGGACTTGTTTTCTTGTCTCCAGGTCCAGTGCCTCCATTCAATATGCCATCTATTTTTACAAAATAAATATGATTTTCTGGGAACTAATTTCTCTCACTTACTTATGTTTGAAGTAAGCTTCATTTATCTAGAAAATCCTTTTATATGGAACACCTCATTCCCCAATGAAGATAAACAAGGTAATTGCTTTAATTCATTGGAGTTTTTCCATTTTTCAACATCTATTTCAGGATCTCCGAGATGCAGTCTATGTCTCCATGGGGAATTACTAATTACTGCAATGAATCTTTCACATTCTCAACTAGTATAGACAAAGCAAGAACCCCATATCCTCTCCACAGTGACATATAACCACACCAATTGCACTACATTTATATGTACTTGTTTCTAGGGAAGTGACTGCCTTCAGCCCTTCCCGTTTTTAATAATACCTAATATTTGTAGAGCAATCTAATATATGAAAAATGCTTAATATACATGATGTCATTTGATTTTCTTAAGGATATTGATAGACAAAAGTCATAGCTGTAATTGTTCCCATTTTATGAATAAGAAAGCTAAGGTTTAGAGAGATTAAGTGGTTTATTACTAGTTAATGTCAGAGATATGAATCACACCCAGGTACTCCTGAATTCAAGGCCATCTACTACATAATGTTATCTCTCACTTTTGTAATTATACATGAGTATTTGGCCACAAATCATATTGCATATTACTTATATTTGTTATTCTAATTAATTTTGTTGTTGTTGTTGTTCAGTCATTTTGGTGATTCTGACTCTTTTTGGCCCCATTTAGTGTTTTCTTGGCAAAGATACTGGAATGGTTTTCCAATCTTCTTCTCCAGTTCATCTTACAGATGAAGAGACTGAGAAAACAGAGTTAAATGACTTGCCCAGTTAGTAAATATCTAAGGTTTGATTTGAACCCAGGACTTACTGAGTATAGACCTGGTGCTCTATACTACCTAGCTGCCCCTAATTAATGCAGGTGCTTAAGCCTTAAATATTCAGTAAGATCAGGAGCACCTTGAGACAGAGGCCACATCATGTTAGAAGTTGCCTGCCATGGTGGAGAGAATGTTGGGCTGATAGTCATGACAATTTGAATTTTTAATTCTCACTCAGATACTTAATATTTGTATGACTTTGGGTGAGTAAGTTAAACTCCCTAATCCTTAGGTTTCCTCATCTGTAAAATGGGATAATCAAACTCAAGGATCTCTACTCTTCCTTCCATCTCCACTTCTGTAATCCTATGATTCTAGTCTATATTGAGCACCACATTCTTAGAACAATGTAGACAAATTAGGTCATTCAGAGGGTGGTCACCAGGAAGAAGAGGTGAAAGGAAACCATATCATATCAGAGTTGACTGAAGGAACTGAGGATATTGAGGTTGGAGAAAAGAAGATTTAGGGGAGGATAGATAACATCTTTTCCAACATTTGGAGATGTTGTATGAAAGAAGACCTCTTCTTCACAGTCTCAAGAGTAATACTTGAATCACAGCTGGACTTAGGTTTAGTTACGGTAGGCAGTTTTCTAGGGCAGGGCATAAATCAGAGTGGTTTTTTGGGGAGTAGAAGAAGATATCAATGGGCACCACTACAAAGTTTAAATAATACTTTTAGTAAAGGCACTTATGTTTTTAGTCATCATTTCTTTTTATTTCTTAAAATATAAAAGAATATATGTAATATAACAAAAATGTATTTTTGTTTTAAATATGTATTTGTTGATTTGTTATATGATTTGTTATAAATATATAATATGTATATGATTTGTTATAAATATGTAATAAAGTATAATAAATATGCTTATTTAAGAGAAACAAATTCTCATGTTAGCTATGTCCAAAAATCTATCTCATTTTTCCCCCCTCTCTCCCTCTCACCCTTTCTCCCTCCTTTACAAGGCAGTCAATATGCTGCAGGTTGTACTTGTATTATCATATAATACATATTTCCATGTTTGTGATGTTGAAAACAAGACATATATTGCTTACACCAGAAAAAAATTCAGGGAGGAAATCAAATGAAGAATGGCATGCTTCAGTCTATATACAGACTGTATTTTATCATGAGTTTCTTAGAGTTGTCCTGGATCTTTCCATTGCTGAAAACAGTTAAATCATTCAGAGTTGATTATCATGCACTATTGACGTTAGATATTCAACATTCTCCTGGTTTTGCTCACCTCGACTTTGCATTACTTTATAGAAGTCTTTCCAGGGTTTGTGTGTGTGTGTGTGTGTGTGTGTGTGTGTGTGTGTGTGTGTGTGCGCGCGCGCGCATGCGTGCATGATCATCTTGTTTGGCATTTCTTAGGGAACAGTAGTATTCCATTACAAACATATACCACTACTTGTTCAGTCATCCCCCAATTGTTGGACATCCCATCTATTTTCAGTTCTTTTTCACCCCAAAAAGAGCTACTATAAATATTTTAGAACATCATTTCTTTTTCTTTTCCCTTGATTACCTTAGGAAATACATTTTCATGGCTGTTGAAACAAATTGTTCTCATCTGCCTATTCTGTTAGAAAGCTTTACATGCTTGGGCATGTAGACATCTTCCTAACAGTGATGGGCTTTAGGTCTGTTGGTTACCCTCAGCCTGGTTTGGTCCATCTGTCAAGACAAGTTTTCTGAGATGTGGCTACTGTACATTCTAGAGCTTCTTGGAGCCATAGGTTGGAGTAGAAAGAGGAGTGGATACCAAAGGTGGCTGAGCAGCCATGAAAAGAGCTTGGTAAGCCCTCACATCAGAGGTACGAATCCTCCCTGAAGACCCCCATAAACCCCTAGAAAATTCAACTTTCCATAGCATATAGGTATTTATCTTATGCTATCTTATTGCCAAGGATTAAAGGATGTCTCATTGCCAAGGATTAAAGAATCCACAAGGATTCTGCTTGTGGGCAGAAACACACCAGAAGGAAAATTTCCAGATCATACTTATGGGCACATCAATACCATGTTCCATTTCTGACACAAACTAATGGGTGATAGTTAATAAGAGATAAATCCAAGTTCAAAATAAGGAAGAATTTTCTAACCATTAGAACTAATGGTCTTATAACTGAGATTCATCTCCTATGAACCATGGAGTATTCAAGAAATAGAGACTGTGGATTACTGCTTGTTGTTGAGAGATTTGGTCCATTAAGTAGGGAATGAGAGAAGTTGATTTCTAAGATCCTTTTCAACTTCCAAGATTTTGATTCTCTGCATTTCTTGTGATATTCATATCACTTGTAAGTGTATTGATGGCTCACAAATAAGGATTATAGTTCAATGTAGACACTTTCCTTCAAAAAGAAAGACTTCATTTTAGGGGACAGACCTGTATTTGAACCAGTGTGGTTCTTGTTGAAGTAAATATTACCCAAGGTACATTTTTCACCAGTGCCTTCCCTTTCTTTCCCCCTACCCATAGTATGAATATTCACTTATTCAGGACATAAAAGAACCTATAATTTCATTCATTTGCATATTCCTTATAATAGTGAAGACCATAATCAATCTACACTTTATTTTCCTGGGAAACTTGTGTCAGTGTCTTCCCATAAATCCACCATAATGTGTCCACCCAAGTTACCAAAGGCCTTCCTCTAACTCTTTGGATATTACCTGGGTACCAGGGCAACAACTAGACCTTTCAGCTTTTCCTTCATCTAAATGCAGAACCAGCTCACAGGATTTTCTGACCTTATGTCTGCATGCTGATCTATCTGATGCCACCTAAGATCAGAAAGTAAAAGCTAGGAGACCATAAAGGACATTTAATTTCCACTCCCTTCTCAATGCCCAAATAAGAAATAGAGTGAAATCACCAAGCTCGCACAAGTAGAGACTCTCAGAACCAAGATTTGAACACAAGTCTCCAACTTCCAATTCAATATTCTTTCTCCTGTACCACTTCTTATGCACATCAGCACTGATGATATTCTGCAGCTCACATCTGTATCATACATCTTTCCATTAGTCAAAAGTCAAGAAATATTTATTAAATACGTACTAAGAGCTCAGCATTATGCAAAGTATTGGGAGTACAAATAAGAACAAGAGAGACAGTCCCTGTCCTTAAGGAACTTACAATCTAATAATGGAAGACAATACACAGAAAGGAACTGAATAGCAAGAGTGGGAGGGTATAAGGGCACCTTTACCTTTTAGGTCACAGACAATTGAGATTTTTTAGAGATCATTGCACTCTATTTTTTTATAGCATCAATGAACAAGTATTGGTAGTTTTGTTTTTTTAAGAATGGGGACATTGTTTTTCATGAAACTGGTTAAAATTATTGAAAATCCTGTAGGCATTCCTCTAGGTATACAATTCCCCAAATTCAACCCAATTTTCTCTTTGTTATACTGGTCTACCACCTCAAGGAGCTGCCTATCTAAAAGCATGTTGTAGATTGCACAACATCCATCTTTCATCCACTTGTTTTTCCTGTGTAGATTGTTGTTAAACCTTTTTTGAGTGATATAGGCCTCATTAGAAGTCTCTTTTGTATACAAAATTTGATGCATTGAGCCCATAATGACAAATAGCATTAGCATACCTGCCATTTGTAAAGGATATCTACACCCCCCCCCAACACACACACCTCTTCTACTACGTAGTAAATATCCTTCATGGCAGTAGTAAACACTAAACAAACATTTTTTTCCTGTTTTCTTTTTTAACCGGGCTTAACATTGTTATAATAGGATCAAATGTTATTCTGTTATAGCTATTGAGTAATCTTGTATATTAATATTATCACATGTGTGAGACACTAGAAGGGAGTCTTTAAGGGGATATTTTGTCTTACTAAAACAAATACATTTTTATAATCAACAAATAATCAAAATGGTCTGATCTCGTATTCTTCTCTCTCATTCAATTGTATAACTGTGAAGATGTTTGCAAAAGACTACCTGTTTCCTTCTCCTATTTTCCTAAAAAATGAGCAGCAAGGTGGAAAAGGAAGTATGTAGGATGGTCATGACTGATGTCCTCCTGATCACCTCCTTTTCATAAGTATTCTTTGTGATTTTTTTCTAGTCACAATATCTCACAAGACCATAAGGATCCGAGGACTGTAGAAATAGAACTAGAAAGGATTGTGGAGGTCATTTTGTCCAACTGCTCCATTTTTTTTTTTACAAAAATTACTTTTATTTTTGTTGTTCTAAACCTGACAAACTCTAACAACCATGAGCACTTTCATATACAAAGGAGAGCATGAAAGAAACATTGCATATAAAACTATAAATATCAATTATATACAACTTGCTTTTTTTAAAAATGGAGGTTATCTGATCCTGAATGCAAGTGAGATGCTTAGATTCCTTTGAAGGAAATCACTATCCTTTTCTTTGGAAAGGGAATTTTGCTAGAGCATTAGATGAATTAGTTTACTATAGGATTTAGAATTTTAATAGACCTTAGAGATCATCTGGTCCCATTCCCAGATTTTACATATGGGGAAAATTTAAGTCCCATTCCCAGATTTTATAGATAGGAATAGGTAAAGTAACTAAAGGTGAATCCAAAGTCACCTACATAATTTATAGCAGAGCAGAGATCTGTAACTAGATTCTGGGACTCTGGGACTCCATATCTAATGCTCTTTCCACTGGATCATAATGAATCACTGTCCAATCAATTCATGGCTTACTTCCCTGAATTCCTTAAGGTCCCAACTAGAACCTCATATTCTACAGGTGTCTTTACCATTACCTCTTATTACTGATGTATTCCTGCTATTGTTTACTTCTAATTTATCCTATCTAAAACATGTTTGCTCACAACTTGCTTTATGTTGTCTTTGATGGTTGGAGCTCCTGAAGAGCAGGACTATCTTTTCCCCATCATTGACTCATTGGTGTTTAGCAAAATGCCTGGCACATAGGAGGCATTTAATATATGCCAATTGACTGGCTGATTAGAAGGTGCAGAGGAATCAGTGATCTTAGGATGATGGATGCATTGGAAACAACACTAGGGCTGTTCTAATTCTTGGTGATTGCTTGGTGGAAGGCAAATGTTACATATGATATGGGAGCTATTCTAAATAGCTGGCTAGTGTAAGTATGTTTTGGAACAGATCTGCCAAATGTTTATTATTAATTGTTTTGTTTTTAGACCAGCGTTATAGAAAAAAAAAAAAGAATGAAGCGTGTCCTTGATGTTTGTTTTTATGGAATCTGTTTTTATAAAAACCATGTAAAATTTAAGCACTTTTAAAATTTGAACCTGAAATATTGATTTCCTTTAAAAATTATGTAAATATAGTATTCAAATATGAAATCAGGAAACTTACTACTATCCCACACCATAAAGATCAACCATCAAATTTGATTGGGATAATAGTCATCACCATGAATTAGACTTAATTCAAAATTCCATGAATTGGACCTTTTACTCCCATTTGAAACTCTGAGATAAACAATTATTGTAATTATTATTGAGGCAGCTAGGTTGCAAAGTGAATAGAAGGCTGACCTTAGAATTAGGAAGGTAGGAAACATTCAGTGTTTTAAAAAGAAAAAAATAATATTTTCATAATCATGCTTTGAAGCGTCACTGATTTCCTTAGTATGTCTCTTTCCACTGCCATGGATTGTGGTTAATATTTCATGAGCTGTTTTGTCTGAAAAGTCCAGCATCTTGTGGTCAGTCTCCCAGGGATGAACCTTCCTGAATTTAGCTGGGTTGGCCCTCAGATTGAACAGACAGGCCACCTTTCGCTAGGCATAAACTCAAAGCCTTTCCAGAGCTTGATTGGGACCTACCCGAGCTTGTGCTCCCTTGGCCATAGCTTTCAAGAACCCAGGGTCATCAACAAAGAGTACATTCAGCTGACTATAATCTCTAATCATCTAATCCCTCCAGCTCATATCGACGTTGCTTTGACTACCACTCTTATTCACTGTTGGTAGGGTTGGGGATTTTGTGTAGAAAAAAAGAAGCACTTAATTTGTCCCAAATGCTTGATCCTTTTTTTTTTCCCTTCACTTCCCTTAAATCCTGTCAATTAGGGTCATAAAAAGAGGAAACTTCATCATGAAATGAAATCCTTGAACATCTTTGAACAGTGCAATAAGTCTCCTTGGTCGATTGTATTAATAAAATTTCTAGCAGCATAGTTTGGGGGATCAATGCAGTAGTCCCCCCTGCCAATCAAAGACTTTTTTCTACTTGCTGAAAAGTTAGCAGCTTTTTCAGTTTCTTTGTGTCCGACTGAGGACAGGCTGAGTTACCCCCAGAAGATTAAATCTTTAATTTCACATTATTTCCAGCCATCTCTGTAGAACAAAGTAGGCTTTACCTGTTGAATATAGGGCTTTTGCAACTTGAAGTGCTCTTGAGGCATTAAGAGGCCGTCTTGAACAGTCTCTGAGATTTAAGCTGAGGGGAATTCTAAAGGGATTACCACTGCATTTTCCATAAAACTAGAAATAAAAACAGACTGGAGCAATGTATGATCATAAATGCATTCCTGCTGTGATGGAGAGCTCCATTCCCACTGCCATTCTAAGGCGGAGGCAGGAAGAACTGTCAAAGGGCAACCATACTTGTAAGGATTTGTACAAGTTCAATTTATAATGAAATTAGGGGCTGAATAGTTTGGAAAGATTTGCTTTAAATAAAAAAAGATACTTTTCCATTCCCTCTAGTCCAAAGGTGAGAAATACCCATGTTACTTTGACTCTATTAAGACATCTTTTGTACAAGTCTTCATCCCACTATGACCAGATCTGGATGACACCCTCTCTGTGAATAAGTGATTAGAAGAAAGGGGGAAAAAAACCTCAACTTCAGTTCCTGGGAAGATTTAACAACAACAACAACAAAAATGTTAAAAATGCTGTCGTTGAATTGTTTGGGGGGGTGAAGGACAACTAACCCCATTAAAATTCCTCTTTTCTTAATATTTATCTGGGAAAATCAATGAAACCAACTAAATTCGTGTTTTAAAATTGTGTAGCACTATTATATATATGTACGATATTTGCATTTGTATTTGTGTATATGTAAAACTTAATTATGTTCATGTGTGCTACTTAAATTTGAGTATTGTGAAAGGATATTAAAATAAACATCAGGAAACATTAAATATGAACGTCAAACTATGCAATGTAATAAAATTAGCTTTTATTGTGAAATCTTTGCCTTTGAAAAATCGACCATCTCTTTCAGCTTATCTTATCAAAATGTAATACTTTTGTCTTTTTAACACTGAAAATTAAAAATAAAATAATTTAAACAGAAAATGTCTAAACACACTACTAGCCCCAAGCTCTGAAGATCAACCATTCGATTTGATCAGACTATTTATCATTACCATGAATTAGTCTTAATAATTCAGTATTCTACAAGTTGGACATTTTACTCCCATTTGAAACTATGAAATGATCAATTATTTTTATTATTATTAAGGCTACATATTATTGTGCAACTATACAATTATTATTATTGTTGTTAAGGTTACATAGTGAATAGAATGCGGACCTTGGAATTAGAAAGATCTGAATTCAAATCCAAATACAGACACTTACTAGCTGTGTGACCCCAGACATGTCATTTCTGCTCTGGCAGCCTTCGTTTCCTCTTCTATAAAATGGGGATAACATCAACTCCCTCCTTGGTTTGTTATGAAGATAAAAGGAGATATTTATAAAATGTTTTGCAAACCTTAAAGTATCGAATGCTTGCTAACGTTTGGGGTCAAATTAAAGAAGTTCAGAGCTGTCTCTATGAGCAAGTCCTAGAACATATGCTAGAATGAAGAATTCTACCACTGAAGTAACTATGGAACTTGGCACTCCTCACAATGATACCTAACATTTCCTTTGTGTTTTATGTTTTATAAAATACCTTCCTCATAACAGCTCTATGAGACAAATATTACCAGGACCATTTTATAGATATTAGAATAGAAATCTATGGAGCTTCAGCATCTGCAAAAGGCAAAATGATTTGCCCAGGTTCATAAAACCAATAAATACCAGGTCCAGGACTAGAATTTGGTACGCTTAACAAGCTGATCAATTTCTCTGGCCCTCAGTTTCCCCATCTATAAAGTAAGAGGGATAGTCAAAGAACCTTTATTAAGAACCTACTATGACCCAAGCCCTTTACTAGGTATAGTTGACAAAATTTGGATGACTCAGTTTACCTCTTCCCTTTGAGAAACCAAGCCCCCCTGTTTTGGGGTTGAACTATGGACTTTGGCGCTGTTTGGGAACCCTTAGTGTAGGTGGGATTTGTGGACATAGCTAATGTTAAGTGCCTTTTTTATTTGTTTTAGAGGCTTCTTTTACTTTAAAAGTCTCCTCTCAGGAGCCCAGCTCTTGAGTTTGACCCTTGCCTTTGATGTGTTATAGCTGGCCCCTAGGTGATATCCCAGAGGTGGACTGCAAACTGTTTATGGTTTGTGTCTGCAGGCTTACCATAGCAAATTCTCCAGAGGGTATAAGAGACCCCCAAGTTCTGTCTCTCTTTGGAGTTGGCGATTAGCACGGTGTTCTCTTCCAGGGTAGAGTTGGCATCGAGCTGGCATTTAGTGTGGTGCCTTCTCCCAGGGATATGGTTCTCAGAGTCCCCAGGGTGTAGGTCCTGTGTGGTACATGGCACCGGACTCTGAGTGGTGGCCAGTGTTGGACCCTATCCCTATTCCTGATTAAAGACTTGGGTTTCTCTGACTACTTTGGTAGTTCTGTGTTATTTCCAAGTTAACATTATTGAGGATACAAAGAAAGACCAAAGACAGTCCCTGCCCTTGAGGAGGTCAGTGGAATGGGGACCAGGTTTTATGGTCCCAAAGGAACCTTCAAAAACCCTTCCCTTTGGTCAGATTATTAATAATCCGAATTTCTATAGTGCTTTTGAGTTGGTTATCAGGTTTGTGTATCATATGATCCTTGAAACAGTCTTTCAAGAAGGGTACAGATTTCCCTCTAACAGGAGGGAGAATGACCTGTCTGCCTCATTTGTCATATCCTTTACCATCAGGGACCGACATAGCCATCTTTGCATCTTCCAGAGCACTTAGTATGTGGCAATAAGGAACAGGGTCCTAGTTTTCAGTTTGCTCTACCCAAGGAGAACTTAGAGAACACCCCAAATCCAACTCCATCATCTGGTGGAGGAGGAAATCAAGGTCCAAGAAGGTTAAGGGACCCATCAAAAGACAGCACATGGAAGAAGGGGAAAAGAAGAGAATAAGGATTTACATAGTGCCTGCTATAGACTAAGCATTGGACTAAGTGCTTTAATATTATCTTACCCTGAGAGGTAGATGCTATTGTTATCCCTATCCCACTGAGGCATACAGTGGCTAAGTGACTTACCCAGGGTCACACAACTAGTAATTAGATTTAAATTGGATTCAAACTCAGGTCTTCTTGATTTCACACCTGGTACTGTATCCCTTGACTGCCTATTAATAGATCATGGCCCCTTAAGTTTAAATCAATGTTTTTATTTAATTAAAATTAAACAATACATTTTTAAATGGAATTGCAACATAGTCAGCAGCATTGCATTTTCTTAAATGTGTGAAATTTTTTAAGCCCTTATCTTCTGTCTTAGAATTAATACTATGTATTGGCTCCAAGGCAGAAGAGTGGTAAGGACTAGGTAATGCAGGCTAAGTGACTTGCCCAGGGTCACATAGCTAGAAATGTGTGAATTCTTCAGGAAATAAAGAGACATAATCATCAGCCCTGGCCAGTTCACGGCTGGACTATTGTCTGCAGTGTGGGCACCTGGTTTTGGAAGGGCTTGGTTAAACTGGAAGACATCCAAAGCAGGGCAGCCAGGATGGTGAGGGGTTTTGAGACTACGTCCTGTGCAGATTAGGGACACAAGACATTCAGTTTGTAAGAGGAAAGACTCAACAGGGATAGAGGAGAGAACATGTTCAAGTTTTCAAAAGCCTGTCATAGGATTTGACTTCATAGTATTGGATATGGAAGGGACCTTAGGGGTCATGGGGTCCAGGCTCCTCGCTTCCAGAGTTGAAACCAAGAGAGGTTAAGCAATTTGTCCCAGGGTCACACAACTATTAAGGTCCTAGGTAGGATTTAAACCCAGATCTTCCTGAGGCCAACCTCTCTACAAAAGAGGAAGGGACCAGGAGCAAGTCACAGAAATTGCAAATGTAGGTTGTTCTTAACAATTAGAGCTTTTCAAAAGTGCTACTTCAGGAGCCGATAAGTTGACCTCTCCTTGGAGAGCTTCAAGCAGAGGCATTATAACCACTTGTCAGGAATATTATAGAAGGAATTACTTCTGCGATCTGACTCCCGAAATCCCTTCCAACTCAAATTCTGGGATTTTGTGAATATTGAAAAAATAATTTAACCAATCTATTTGCTCATGGTTCAGATGTTCAACAAACGTGGAAGGAACATAACTCTACTAAGGAGACACTAACCTACTTCCCAAAAAAGCTTACTGGCACTCATTAACGGGCTTACAAACAGAGCCCCTGCCCTTGGGATATGCTAAGAAGAGGTAGCAACAGGTATCAGAGTTCATAGGGCTAATCCTTCTCAGATTGCTCATCCATAGAAGAATCTCTGAGAAGGAGAGGGAAAGGGAGAAAGCAGTTATACTGCTCCAACTGTATGCTAAGGACCTTTTATAAATGTTATCTTCTTTGCTATCTGTATTAACTTGAGCAAATTGTCACCTTCTACAAGAGATCTTCCCTGATTTTCTCTGAAATTTTAGGGAGGGCTAAAAAAATTCTAGATTGTGGGGTTGTTGCACCCCTCACCTCCTTAAGGGTGGAATGCACACATACACATTTGTCATTCTCTATTTTGTCAGAAACTTTTTTTAAAAAAAACCCTTACCTTTCAACTCAGAATCAATACTATATATTGGTTTTAAGGCAGAAGATTGTTAAGGGCTAGACAAGTGACATGTCCAGGGTCACACAGCCAGGAAGTGTCTAAGGCTAGATTTGAACCCAGGATCTTCTGTCTCTAAGTCTGGCTCTCTATCTACTGAGTCACCTTGTTGCCCCTAGGTTATTAATAACCTTTAAAAGAAATTACACCTAAAATGAAACACAGTGCTCCAATGTGCTCTGAAAAGCAAAGAAGAGTAAGATTATTGCTTCTGAGATCTGGAAACGCAATGTCCCTTAATGCATCATAGGATTATGTTGTTTCATTCTCCCTCCATATTTTGGCTTTAGGCAGTTCATTTGCAGTGTTGGCTCCAATTATAGTCACTCATAATCATCTCTCTTTACTGATCTCTTCCTCTTGTAGAATTCATTGTCCACATTGCTCATATATATATATATATATATGTATATATATATATATCTTATACCTATTATTACAAAGGTGGAGATGGTCAGATTTGGAACATTACATATAATCTCAGAATATTCCATATACTCACTTAATATAGAAGTTGAATCTTTAGGAACTGTTTTAAAAACCTTTTTAAATTCTTCATGAGAAAGTATGGCACTAGGCAGAGGAACAGGAAAGGCTATATAAATATATATGTAAATATATGAGTAAATCATAAATTAAGATGACAAAAACAAAAGATAGCAATTTAAAAAATAAATGGTAAAAAAGTAGAAATGAAGGTTAGACTTTGAACAATGAGAGTGTCTTGACTGAAATGGATAAGCTGTTAGTGTGACAACAAATACTTTTGAAGATACACGTAGAAATATTTTAGATTTTTCATTGGAGCCTAAAGTAGCCATCACTGCTGTGTCCTAGAAAGTTGCTTTAGTCTGAGAAATGTGGAGGAGGGCATTTTTGTGTGTGTTGGAGTATGGGGAGAAAGACATCACAAAACAACAGCCTTTTTCCAAATCTGAAAAGACTGGGTTAGAAAATAAATCTTTTGTTATTTCTATTATATTCAATTTTCAGACTCTCCCAGACATGTATATCTTTTTTGTGCTCTATTATGAAAAAAAACATCTGCAAGAAACAGTAGCAAAACTTTTCACACCTACTTTTCATGAAAAACTTGCTATTATGCAGCCCTGGTCCCTGCCTAGTGAGCTCATATTATAAAAGTAGGAGGCAAAGCAAACAGAGAGAGGGATGGGCAGTGCACTCAGGCAGAGGATTAAGCAAGGATTACATATTTTAATTACAGGAAAGATGTAAAAAAACGATTCATGGTTGAACATTAAAAAGGCAGATTTCAGTGGAGTTCCTTCCACTCCATGGGAAGCCTTCATTCAGATGGCTCCATATCATTGGGTTTTATACAGGGGATCATGGATAAGAACCTCCTCCTCTACCCCCACCTCTAAAAGTTTCAGAAGTTAGGGATGCACAAACAGAGAAATGATCAGACTTACACTATTTCATTGTCTGCTTTTCCCAGAATGCCTCAGATGGGCTATTGTGGTTCAGTTCTTCTTCAGTTGTATCCAATTCCATGACCCTGTTTGGAATTATCTTGGCAAAAATACTGGAGTGGTTTGCCATTTCCTTCTCCAGTTCATTTGACAGATGAGGAAACAGAGGAAAATGGGGTTAAGTGGTTTGCCACAGGACACAGAGCTAGTAAATGTCTCCAGCCAGATTTGAACTCAGAAAGATGAGTCTTCCTGACTCCAGGCTCAGCACTCCATCCCCTGTGCCTTCTACCTGCCCTTCAGGTCAGCTAATTATTGCCTTACATGATTTGATCAAATCTAATATTGTTTGAACTTAACTAACCAGAGCCTTCAATTAATAACACCCTGGCATTTCTCTGACCAGGTACCAACACTCGTTGACAGTGCAATTTAATTCTAAAACAATCTAAATATAAAATATAAACAAGAATTACATGTCAGGCATAGTGGTAGGTACTAAGGATATAAAGATAAAAAAATAGCCCCTGCCTTCAAGGACATATATTCTTTGGGGGGATGCTACCTCTAGGTAGATAAAAGCAGATTCAGACTAATATGGGAAGGGCAGAGAACCCTCCTTTTCTAAGGAGCTCAGTAAAGGTTTTAATGAAGGAGCACACAGCTGAGCTGAAGACTGAAGAAACCTAAGGAGACTAAGAAGCAAAGATGAGGAAAACATTTATCAGCAAAACTGGGAAATTAGACAAAACTTGTCTTTGATGCCCCAGACCTCCTGTTTCTAGGTTCTACTTTCTCTCCACTTTTCTGTCATACCTGCTTCCTCAAGTACCAACATTCTTATCCTCTTCATTTGAGGTTGGGGAGAAAGCAAGAACAGCAACAAGAACGTTGAGCTTTAAAAAGCAACAGGGGAGCTGGGTTTGAATCTTTTGCTTACTACTTCAGGGCTTTGAGTAAATTTTCTCTTTTGGGATTTTATTTTTCTCAATAATGAATTTTAATGGGTTATAATGGATGATCTAAAGAGCTTAAGGTTTCTAACTGTTTCCCAGGAGTTCTTAGACTTCCAGGAAGCCATGATGTAAAAATGAACTTGGGGGGCAACTAGGTGGTTCAGTGGACACACCTTAGCTGTGTGACTTTGGCCAAGTCACTTAACTCCAATTACCTAGCCCTTACTGTTCTTCTGCTTTGAAACCAAAACTTAGCATCGCTTCTAAGGAAGAAGGTAAAGGATGTTGTGGTTTTTTTTTTAAAGAAAGAAAATGAGTTCAAGTAAGGGTAATACAACTTTGAAATCTTACAGTGTTTGATTTTTTGTGTGTTTTATATGAACTGTTTCACTTTTCTTTTGGAGTAATTACCTGAGTTTTCCATATCTCCTAGATGGCTAGATAGTTTTCCCATAGCCCACTTCTGGATAACTGGAAAAATCCTGGCTGGTTCCTGGTTTATCAAGGTCCTGCTATGGCCTGGGTTTGTTCCCAGGGTAAAATCAGAAAGTGAGCCTGGCACCTGATGGTACAGAATCTTTGACCTTCAGATTTCTGTGGTTTGTGAATGATTGGCTGAATTGTAGGAAACTGCAGAGACTAGCGATTGTTAATATATTCTGTGTATTAAAAAGATAATATTGTCACATATGGTATTTTAGATGAATTAGCAAATAGCACATATATAGGCTCTGGGCTCCCTTTTATCCTAGCCCTTACGAGTATGTCAGGTCCCTAGAGTAAAGTCACAGCTTCTCTCTCTGTCTCTGTCTCTCTCTGTCTCTCTGTCTCTCTGTCTCTCTGTCTCTCTGTCTCTCTGTCTCTCTCTCTCTCTCTCTCTCTCTCTCTCTCTCCTTCCCTCCCTCCCTTCCCCAAGAGGCAATTCTGAAGGGTCTGAGTATCTGTCTAATGCTATTACTTTTAAGCTTCTCCCCATATCAATGGATAGATACCCCCCCCCATATTAATTGACCAGTGCCAGTAATGACTATCTCAATCTTGACCAGGTGGTATCTTCTTAACATCATTGATTACTAATTAACATCAACTAGTTTTTGCAAAGGGGTATTTGTTAGGAAAGCATAGCAAGGAGAGGAAACCCAAAGCACATTTCTTAACCAGGGTACACTCTCATCTCTACATATCCCTACATCAGTCTCTGGGCGATTGGATTCAAATGGATTCTTCCACCATTGGTTGCAGCATAGATGATGGATGATGAATAATTTCCTTGTGTACAGGACTCTTAGCTGTTAGATGGATTCACTGCAAGACTAAGTCGAGCTTGTCACTCTTATTGGACTTCAATGCCAAGGCATATTGTTGCAGACTCTAATTTCTAAACTTCTGCTATTCTTCTGATTTTTTAAAACTCCCAAGACACAAGCTGGTCCATTCTGATTTTGATAATTAACTAAGATCAGGAGACATTCAACACAATTGGGACAAAAGAAATAATAGCCATGTGTTCATAGCCATATGGGAGCCCACCTAGAAATAACCTTTTCTTCTCACCTAGCAGCCCACAACATTTCTCTTTTCTTATGAAAAAGGTGAGGGAAGAGCATTTTTTTCGGTCATTACTTTTCTATGCATACTCGTTTCTAGTCCAGCAATCAATTAAAAGATTGTTCTATTACCCTATAGTAAGCCTACAGGAAACAGACAAAACAGACACTTGTACCAGATTTATAGATTAAGGAATACCATTGTATTTAGTTTATCTGGATTTAAATGAGGCATTTGTTAGTCCTTTATGAAATCTTTGGGGATGAGGCAGAAAAATTTGGGCAGGATGAAAATGTAATCTTGTGAATTCATGAGTATTTGGACAACCATGCCCAAAGACCATTGAATGATGAAGTCTTGTTAAGTGTGCCCTGAACTGGGCACCAACTAAACAATGACTCAGATGGAGAGATAGAAGTATACCTAATCAATTATCAGAAATATTAAATATTATAGGTGAGAGAATCTAAATCAGAATTATCTTGACATTCTAGGATGATGAACCAAAACCAGAAAAATAGAATTTAATGGGTTTTAAATGTAAACAAAGTCCTGCAATTATGTTTAAAGAATCAGATGCCCAAATAAAGGAATGGGAGTCCTGGGGGGTCTCTATTTGACTATATGTTCAATATCAGTAGAATGAGGTGGCATCCTCCAAAAGTAAATGCATATTTCCCCCACATTGGTAGAAATATGGTGCCCCAAAATAGAAGAGATAATCATCCCACAGGTCCCATTATTTTCCATGTTGTCCAGACCAGGCTTGGAGTATTGTATTCAGTTATTTTTTCCCTAAAGTCCTTACTCTTCACAATCAATACTGTGTATTGTTTCCAAGGCAGAAGAGCAGTAAAGGCTAGGCAATGGGGGTTAAACAACCTGCCCAGGTACACAGGTAGGAAGTGCCTGAGGTCAGATTTGAACCCAGAATTCCCCACCCACCCACCCCCATCTGTAGACCTGGCTCTCTAGGCATGCTCCCTAGCTGCACCTTGATTTCAGTTCTTGATACCACATTTAACAGGATTTTGATAAGCTGCAGGGAACCCAGGAAAAAGGTCTTGAAGCCATGTCATATGAGGAAGACTTGAAAGAACTTGGGACATTTACCCTAAAGAAGAGAATACTAAGTGAAGTAGCCATTGTCAAATATCTAAGGAGAAATTATGAAAAAAGAGATTAGATTTACTCTGTGTCCTTCCAGATGATAGAATTAGTATAATGTTTGGAGCTGTAGGGAAGCAGTTTGGAAATATAAAGACTAACTTCCTAACCATTAAAGATATCCCAAAATAAAATGGAATGGTTTGTAAGGTTGTGAGTTCACCCATATTAAGCAGAGGTTTGAAAGTCAGGGATGTTATGGAGCAAACTCTTAAAGGGGTCCAGAACTGAAGGAGATCATCTTAAAGATGTCTCTGATCTGGTAATTCTATGACTCAATAATTACAACTTTTTACACCAGATCTTCATGCTTTTATGAACTATTTTGTACATAGACATGTGCGTTCGAGTTCCAGTCTAATGAAAAATGAAAGCAGAGCTTGAATTGTCAATTTAGATATTGCTGACAAAATTTCATCAGCATATCAGTAGAGAGGATAGGGGACTATTGGGTGGAAAAGAAGTCAGATAGGAGATTATCCTGGTACCATGATGGCAGGATTATCACCAACAGTTGAAATGAGTTGCCCTGGTTGTACCAGCACTTCTACTAGTGAATTTATTTAAAGGAGTCAGAGAATGGGAAGGTGACTGGTGAATTCTTGAGACAAGCTGGCCTGTACTTGAAAGCAATTCAGGGAAGACTAAATGAGGTTGGAATGAGTGGGTACAGTCATGGTGCTTGTAAGTGTCTGTAGACTTTCATCCTGGAAATTCTCCTCTTATGTTGTCCTTGTGGCACCTGAAGATGTCATGGTAGCCACATGCTGTGGTCCCTGGTGCTTCAGAACTCATAGACGTTATCCCCTAGAATTGGAAAGTAAGTGAGGAAAGTCTGGTCCCTAGATCCAGCTTGGTGCTGTCTATCTAAATTGTATCCGTTGAACTTATTCCCAATTTTCCATCCCTAGGAGAGTATTTGATGGATGTTGGTCACATGTGCAACTATCTCAGACCAAAGAGTCCAAGGTTTTTGAATTCTCTTTGAGATTTAGACCCTTCATTGTGTGGTCAGGAATGAATTTATTGATGTTTCCACTAGAAGGATTAATTTTATTTTCAGGCAGATATTATTAGCAAATTGCCTTCCTAGTGAAACCTCACAAGAAGCTTTGGTTTCTGGTTCCAGCTACCATGCATTGAGTGATCAATAGAACTTTCCATGACTATGGCCATCCTGTGATCTATCCCTCCTCTAAACTCTTTTAACCTTCAATATCTCTTCCATTTTATTGAAACTTAGGTCCTATTTGGTATTAGTAGTTTCCTTTTCTTGTGTAGACCAATAGCTTTGCCTCTAGTTTGCAAGCTTCTGGGACTCATTCTTCTAAATCCTCCGTTACATCTATATCTCCCAAACATTAGATTTTGAGTTGTGACCTGGGTTCAGCTTCTGAATCTTCTATTTAATTAATACCTGTGTGACTTGGGGGCAGATTATTTATGTTTTCTGGGCCTATTTCTTCATTTGTAAAGTGAATGGGAGTTGAACCAGATGATCTCTAAGAACCTTTTGCTCTCCTTATAAGCTTATGAGTCTACCTCAGGGCCAGGCAGTTGGTGTGTACTAGTTAAATATTTGTTCAGTTGATCTGAGGAAGATCTTGGGTCTCCATTTGGTAGATAAATGGGACCCATAGCAACTTGAATTTCTAACTTTTGAGGCCCTTCTGTCTCTTTTAAAAATAGCTTGGTGCTTCCTTTTAAATGCCAAAAAATTCATTTTAAAAAATGGTTTGATGTGTACCATAGACTCCACTGCCAAAATGTTAAACATATATTCTACTTTAGTAACCACTAGGAGAGCGAGCACTTCACTTGATGAAGAGGAAAGAGATGTAAATGTTATTGATGTTCTATTAGAAAACTATCCCCCTTCTTTCTTCCCCATGGGAGTAACCAACAGGATAGACCAGTCTAGGCCATATTTGTTTTGTTGTGTAGCAAGCGATATCTCAGATGATTAAATTTTTTTTTGCAGATTAAAGACATTTTTGTCATTTTTAATGTCTTACTACTAGTACTTTATAAAAAGTATTTGAGATTATGTTGACATACATTTTAAAACAAGAAAAGCTTAAGTGGTATTTAATGGATAACTTATTACAAAGAAAGAATTCTCTAGACCTGCTCTGCTTTTTAATTCACGGAGCTGGAGTTGAGCATTTTTACTGCACAGAAAAAAATGGGGGTGGGAGTAGGGTGGGGGTGGGGGTAATAATAGGTGAGGGAGGAAAGACAAACAGAAAGCATTTTGATGTTTGGTCCGGAAGCCTCAAGGAAAACTATGTTTGAGAACAAGCAGGAGATCACTTAGGAATTATGGAGAATCGGAAATGAATTTGCCAAAGGGGTTTGTGAAGGCACAGGTGTAAAATTAACAGGGCTATTTGTTTATATAGAGATTAGTGAATTCACTTCTACACTGCTGATCAGGTGACTCACACCCTGCAACAAGAAATTCAAGGTTGCTGGACTTGAAAGCAGAAAGACCAGAGTTCAAATCCAGCTTCTGACACTAGCTGCATGACCTTGGAACCTGAGGCATTAGGCTAAAGCCATTTTATACCTGAATACCTCTGGTAATTCTAGAATTTCTCTGCTATTATAGATAGACTATAATCTGCTTTGGTGGAGGTAATCATCACATTAAAGATGGAACAGAGAACTAAACTGTGCATTCTAAATACATCAGAAGAGAGAATTGTTCTGGCCAGTCCATAAAGGTTTCATGGAAGACAGACTAGAACTGAGTCTTATGGATGGATAGGATTTGGATAGGAGGAGAGCTAAGGGAAGCTCAGTCAAGGGAACACTTATTGCTTTGTATTTAAGAAGGAAAAAAGTCCTTATCCTAAAATCTATTTATCTATTGCTTTACTTTTTAAAATACCCTTATGCATTCATTATGAACATGTAAAGTACAGAACTTTTAGAAGAAATGTTGTGTGATTCTTTTTAGATACACGTGGAAATTAAAAAAAGGAGTTAACAAATTGCGTTATTCTCATAGAGCATTTATCTTCCTTAAAGATCAAAATGCTCTCACAGGAAGTTTTCTGAACTCCTCAGTGAGTACTTTTTTCTTTTTCAAATTTTATTATATTTATTGATTGATCTAAATGTTGTACTCTTCTAGTAATAGATAGCATTTATATGTAGCACTTTAAAGTTTGCAAAGTGTTTTACAAATGTTGTCTTACTTATTCTCTCACAATAATCCCAAGAGATAGGTGTCATTATTATTATTCTCATTTTACAGAAGAGGAAACTGAGACCTAATAAAGATTAAACAACTTGATCAGAGTCACATAATAAATAAATGTCTGAAGATGAATTTGAACTCAAGTCTTCCTGACTCCTGAACTATGCTTCCTCGCCCTGAAAGGCAGGCATTGATTGCTTTTCTTTGGGGGTAAGGGATGTCTTTGTGCCTTGGTAGATGTTTAATAACTGCTTGCTGAATTACATGCCTGTGGCATTATCTCATTTGACTCTTCCCCCAACTCTTTGAGGCTGCCAGGTTTTACAGATGAAGACATTAAAGTTCAAAAAAGTTAAATGAATTCTCTAGGATCCCACAGCTAGAAGTGACAGAGCTTAGACTTGAAATAAGGTCTTCTGACTGTTAGATTTGATTCCATTACTCATTCCATCACTTCATGAAAAGGAATTCAAATCGACTTCTTGTAATTCTTATCAGAGAAGCTTGTTGAGTCCTCTTCATTTTACTTCATTCCAAATTACATGTCCAATTGATTTGGGAGAAACAGTACAATCGATTACTTCCTGAGCCTTGATTTCTTCTTGTGTAAAAACTACCTGTTCTAAAATGATTCTTAAAGCCCTTACTAGTATGAAAGATTATGATCCTAACTCAATAGCAATCACTTTTGTTGTTCTTGTTTGCTCTTTTTCAGTTATGTCTGACTCTTCATGACACCATTTGTGACTTTTTTGGCAAAGATATTGGAGCCTTTGCCACTTCCTTTTCCCAGACAATTACTAGCATCCATTAAATAAGCTTTTTTTTTGGGGGGGGGGGGGATCCTTCTGAAAAAACTAACTTTGTACAAGAAGCTCAGAGAGATACAAAAGGGAGATAAACCGCTGTCCCTGACCTTGAGGACCATATAATCAAATTGGGGAGATAAGACATGCATAAAATCAAGAGCAATTATAACATAATGGAGAAAAAAGTAAATGATAATTGGGTCACATGGTATGCATTAAAGGCAACACACATCTACCATCTGTTCCCACTGTGTTCAGCTCTGTAGGATCCACAGATGTATAGAATTCATGGCAAAACTTTGTACATCTGTGAAAGATGTCCTGTAAGATTTTCACATTTTTTAGAGAAAGATTGTTGACTTCTTTGGGCCAATGCAGGGATAGAGATAGAACAGGACCTGTGCACCACTAGTATAGAGAACTCTTGGATGAGGACTCTGTGGCAAGTCACCACCTTCTGAGCACCTTTTTTTCTGGAGAGTTATCTAGAGTGCTGACATGATAAGTGTCTTGTCTAAGTCCACAGTGCCAATATTCATCACAGGCAGGACAGTCTTCCTGGATCAAAGGCCAACTTTATCCACCAATGCAATACCTTTGGGCCAAGAAGAAGCATTAAGTTTTGCCAAGACTAGCTAGACCAGTCCTGGAAATGGAAGCAAACTTTCAGGCTTCCACTCTATGGCCCAAGTGGTGATTTGTGAAGTCCTTTTTGTCGTTATTTTGTCTTTTATTTTTGAAGAGGACTAATGTAACGACATCAAGGAATGATATCTTGACTTGTGAATGAATTGGATTTATGAGGCAGAATTGCATCAGCTTCCCTCTATCTTCAGAATCATTCAAGTCCAACATCACGACCAAAGTCAGAACAACTGGTGATGGCCCAGAATGCAGTTGATGACTTTGGTGTCTTCAATATCTGACCAAGCTCAATGTGCTCCACAGAACTTCCTTCAGTTGCCTTCATGGCTATTGCAATAAATCGTTCTAATCTTCCTATTCCTCTGGTGGAAGTCTTTGCGTGCTTGGGATAGACAATAGGAAGTCCTAGTCATTATGTTGTTGCTTGCATCTCCCAGACTTCACTGTTCCATAGGTCATAACAAGGATGATTATTTGACTTGTGTATGAACAAGTTGACATCCTAACACATTGGGTACTAGCACAACCTAGCTGTGAGTGAAGAAGTTGCTTATGAAGGGGCTCTTAACACATATCTGGAAATAACTGCAAGACAATATTTCAAAAACCTCATTTAGGGCTTCTCGATCTGCAATGACATTTCCTAACCTGTTAAAGAAGCTCTAGATCCAAGAATATGGATCTAGCCATCTCTCCTCCTTTTATCTGTATCATAGCAGACAATAACAAATTCTTCAGTAGCTTTATTTACATACCTGATCCAAATAAATTTTAAAATCTAGGTTTCCTCATTTCAGCATAGCATATGTTTGAGACTGATAGGACACTCTGTGAACCAGATGGTAACTCTTAGAAATGGAAACTAGGGAAATGGATAACTTAAAGTTTGATCTTGGCACGGGGTAAGGTTGGAGCTGTCTACTGGGATAGGTCATTTAGTCCACTTTCTTGCTGGAAACGACCATGTGATTTCATGTCTTGATGATTTGTATAATATCATGATTTGTATATTACAGGGGTCAGACCCTTTAAGTCTGTCCAAAAGCCTTCCTAGGACTAAGAAAAGATGGCCAGGCAGAGTGGGCAATGCCAAAGAGTTGTCCGATTTGGGGAGTGTGTAAATTAGAACTCAAGTGCTATAATATTAGAAAGAATAGATAGTGGTATGTGGAATGATCAGTGGATAACTGTAGACAAGAGGTCCTGGGTTCAAATGTGGCCTCAGACACTTCCTAACTGTGTGACTCTGGGCAAGTCACTTGAACCCAATTGCCTAGCCCTTACCACTATTCTGCCTTAGAACTATACTTAGTATCAATTCTAAGACAAAAGGGAAGGCTTTAAAAAAAAGAAGGAATAATTACTTGAGATGGTTACTCGTGGAATCCTGAGAATAGTAGTTGTAGCAGCTGTCCCTCTGCTAGAGTGGGTTAAGTTGATGGAAAATGAGCCCAGAAAGACTGAGAAAGATAAGACAATCCATGTGTGTACTGCATAGTATAGCAGCTAGGACTTTTAATCAGTGAAGTGCCCTAGTGCGAAGCCTCCTTGTTGCTGAAAAAATAGTGCCTGGCAAAGTGAAGAATGGGTCCACCATAGTGCTCACAGGAGCTTCACAGAGCTACAGAGCTAGAAGGAACCTTAGAAATTGTCTAGTCTAGCTTCTTTGTATTATTTATGAGAAAACAGAATTCTGTGAGGCGAAACACTTAGTGGCAGATCCCATATAGGAGCCCAAGTCTTCTGACTCCCATACCAGAGGTCTATGCCACAGTGCCTCTCTTATTCTCCAGTTTTTCAAGAATCCTGTGACGGATAGCAGTTAAAACCTCTTAAAGAGAAAACTAGGGATTCTTTGAGGCAAAGGGCAAGAAAGTCATGTATTGTAGGCATGGGGAACAGCCTGAGCAAAGACACAGAGATAGGAAATAGAAAGGAAATATCAAATAGGCCAATTTGGGTAGATGGTGGTATGTGAAGGGCATTAATGTGCAATGAGCCTAGAAATGTTACGCTGTAGTAATTGTGGAGGGTTATAAAATCTAAACAGAGAAGCCAGCTTTTTTACCTTAGAGAAAAGAGGAAGACCTTGCAGCTTCTCAATCTCTCTCTCTCTCTCTCTCTCTCTCTCTCTCTCTCTCTCTCTCTCTCTCTCTCTCTCTCTCTCTCTCTCTCCAACATATAGGCTAAGTCCTTAAAAAGACCTTCCCCCCACCCAAATTAGTAAAAGCCCGAGATATACTGTAATAGAAAAGCTGACAACTGATTGGCAATTGATGCACGTGTGGAAAAGAGTCAGGAAGTTGGAAACTCAGGGAACGAAAAGAATAATGGCATTCTCAACATAGAAAAGTTAGGAAAGGGGGAAGGTTTCATGGGAAAAGAAGTTATTACATTCTATTTTGGACATTTTAAGTTTGAGATGACCATGGACATCTCTATGAAGATGTTAAATGGACACTTTGCAGGAATGATGCAGGAATGGAATTCAGGAAAGAGACTGGGTCTGTAGCAAAAGACATGGAAGTTTTCAGCACAGAGATAGTTGAACCCATGGGCAGTTGATAAAATCATTTAAGGAGAATGTTGAGACTAGAGATGAAGGGAGCCCAGAAAAAGTCTTTGGGAAGCACTCATAAACAGGGAATAGAACAGTAATGATGATATTTCAAAGGAAACTTTGAAATATCTAGACAGGTCAGAGAACTTGGATCAATTAGTGTCATGAAAACCCAGGAAAGGGTAGGGTGTCCAGGAGTATGGTGTCAACTGATGAAGAGTGGTAAGGAAGGATAACTGAGAATAAACAATTTATAGTCTCTTAGGCACTTTTATTCCATAGTATTTAGAGACATTATCTAAGCTAGCTTCCTTATTTCATTTATAGATCAGGAAATTGAACCCAAAAGAGATGAAGTGATTGGTCCAGAATAGCAAACATTTGAACTCGAGTCATCCAATTCCAAATCCAGTACTCTTTCTGGTATACCACACTGCTTTCATCCAAATGAGACATTCACCTCTGCACCGGCCAGCATATATGTCTGGATCAGGGAGCCTGGAATGCCAAAGTAATACCTTCTTGTCTGAGTCCAGGCTGCTTTTTACCCCTGCCAGTTCAGCTAGTAAATAAATATTTCTTAAATGCCTATATATGCTGGGCACTGGTGCTAAGAACTAGAGATACAAAAAAAAAAGGCAAATGACACTCCCTGCCCTTGAGTAGCTCACAATCTAAAGGGAGAAACAACAAGCAAACAAATATGTACAAATAAGCTATATACAGGATAAGCAGGAAATAATTAAGGGAGGGAAGTCACTAGAATTAAGAGGCCTTGGGAAAGATTTCCTCTAGGAGATGGGATTTCAGTTGGCATTTGAAGGAAGACAGGATAGCCAGTGGGTGGAAATGAGGAGGGAGAGAATTCTAGGCATGGGAAATAGCCAGAGAAAATATCTGGAGCCAAGAGAAGGAATATTTTGTTAGTAGAACAGAAAGAAGGACACTATCACTGCATGAGAGAGTATGTGGGAAGTAAGGTATAAGAACATTAGAAATGTGAGGACTGAAAGTGAGTCTAGGTTATAAAGGGCATTGAATGCTAAGCTGAAGACTTTGTATTTGATCCCAGAGTCTATGGGGAGCCACTGGAATTGATGAGTAGGAGGCTGTGATATGGTCAGACCTATGCCTTAGAAGAATTTCTTTAGCAGTTGAACAGATAGAGGGGAGTAGAGAGAGACTTGAGACAAGTAGATTCACCAGCAAGCTATTGCAATAATAATCCAGGTGTGAGGTGAGAGGAGCCTGCACCATAATGGTGACACTGACAGAAGGAAGAATATAATAGAGCCATTAGAAGAGAGGAATAGGCATTGGGACAGATAGGATGTGGGGAAATGGTGAGAGGTAGGGAGGAGTCAGTGATGTCTAGGCTGTGATCCTGAAGGATGGTGTCCTCAACAACAATAGAGAAGTTAGGAGTGGTAGAAGTTTATAAGGGAAGATAATGGTTCAGTTTTACAAATGTTGAGTTGAAGATGTGGAGTAGTCATCTACGTCAAGATATCTGAAAGGCAATCAGAGATATAAGACTGGAGGTCAGCAGAGATTGGTTTGGGATTGAGAATCAGCAGCATAGAAAAAGTAATTAAATCCATGGAACTAGAAAGAAGGCTCCACACAGAATCCAGATCTGCATATTGGACCATTCTTGATGCTCTGGGAAAGAGAAAGTGTAGATCATATAGGTTGTCCAAAAGGCTACTGGATAGCACCATATCATCCTTTGGAAGCCTAGCTTATGGGAGTCCTAACAACATCAAATGTATGCATGTGTAGGCTTTATGAAGTAGCTTTATAAAAGTGATTCAACACTAAGAAAAGTCATCAATTGTACTTATGTCCTGAGTTTGAAGGCAAAGCTCTCTCTCAGCAAACTGAGGGTGCAACTCCCAGCCTTGCACTAGGAAAGAGCCCTCTTATGATTTTACAGATGGGAACCCCAGATGCGACAAGCAGCAGCAGCTATCCTGGTTGTGCCACCCCTCTAAGATAACTGCCACCTCTTCATTCTTCTCTCTTCCTTTTTTCCTAGCCTCTCAAATTTCAGTGTGAGTGAAAATCTCCCCTTTCCCCAGCCCAACTCCTGCTAGTTTCTCCCCTTCCCAAACTGGGAAGAACTACAAATCTCAGAAAGTTTTGTGGCTGGCCAACTTCTTCCTGGAGTGGGTGCATCTGTGGGGGAGGGTATTACATATTTATGCATATATTCAATCATTTTTAAATTCAGTTCAAACAAAGGTCAAATGACCACTTTCAAGAATGTCGTAGGGGATTACTCTTGACTAGATGACTTCTAAGGTCTGTCCCCACCTCTCAGAGTCTAGGATTCTAAGCCATTTATTCATACCTTTCTATGATTTAGTTTACCGGGCTTGTTGCCACCTGAAAGGTTTAGCTAAAGGTGACGGGGGAGGGAACACGAGGGCACGGGGTGCCTGGAGTAAGGGTGTGGATGGAATGACAGCACTGAAAGATGAAGTGGGACAGCCCAAATATAAACTTTGCCCAATTCACAGTTTTGCGGATAGTTTGCCCTAAGTTAAGTCCCCTCCCTCCAGGCCTATGTAATAAGGAAGAAGGGAGGCACTTACTCAGCTCTTGGTCTAGGGCACTTTTTACTTGGCATCTGGGATGGGCCCAACTGTTGGCAAGTGCCAACTGCATGAATCATCAATCCTGTCTAGGGACAGATTTTTCCTCCTGGGCCCCAAGAGTCCACACATGCCAGAAAGGCAACAACTCCAACTTTTTAGTACCATTTCCATCCCCCCATCCCTCTCCCTCTCCAAAGAAGAAAAGAATGACACGTAAGATTCCTGCATTGGCAGAGTAGCCATGTCGCATTGTTTTAGGGGCTAATGAAAGCTACTCCTCCCAAAAGATCTTCCTCCACTGGCTGCCAGATTACCCCAAATTCTCACCATTAATCACTTTCTGTAAAAATGTAAATAAGTAAACAGTCAGGGATTGCACAGGAAGTTTAGTATATGCATGTGCTTAAATTAGTTCATTCCATCAACTTTAGCAAAGCACAAGGATTGGGACATGAGACAGACATATTTTGATGGTAGGATTTAGGAAAGATCCAGAGCAGGGAACAACTAGCTATGACAAGCCTATCTAGATTTCTACACTGAGAGTTCCTAAGAAGTCAGGACATAACATGAAGATTTCCAAGGGAACCATGGCACTGTAGTAGGAGGGTATGGATGTTTTGGGAATAGATAGGAAAGAAGCAAAGACAGACTTAGGATCATAAAACTAAAACTGAAAAGGAACTCAGAGGCCATTTTGCCTAATCCCCTCATTTTAAAGATGGAGAAAGCAATATCCGTAAATCATGGAAGTTAAATGACTTGCCCAAATTCAAATAGATAGTACTCACTCAAGGTAGAATTTGAATCCAGGTCCATTGATGGAAGAGCTCACCAGATCTCATGGGTTTAATTATCTCTATGCAGATGATTCTCAAATTTCTCTCTGTATAGACATATACATTTCAAACTAGATGTCTGCAAACCATCTCAAACTCAACATGTACAAAACCATTTCCAACCCACACCTCTTCCCAAACTTCCTGTTATCACTGAGGACACCACCATTCTGCCAATTACCCTGTTCACAACTTTAGCATTATTGCAGATATCTCCCTCTCTTCATCCCCATAAATCTAGTTGATAAAAAAGGAGAAAGCCTTAATGAAACATTAAAACAAACACACAGAAGAGCACAGAAGGTACTTCAAAGACAAGCACAGACAAGTATGGCAATGTTGTTACTACTAGGTCAATTTTAATATACTTTCATAGTTTCATATACAATCATCTCTTCTGTTCTTCGTATGTTGAAATGCTTATGTCTGTTGACTTTTTCTTAGTTCATGGTGAAAAAATTAAGGAAAAAAAACCTCACTAAAGTTGATTTCTGGAAACTTGTGAATTTCTTTAGATTATTTAAAACAAATATCCACTAAAGTCCAATTAATATTCTTCATCATGGTGTCTCGGTAACAATAACCTGGGTTTTTGAAAATAATGCTAGTAGAGGGCAGGCTCTGGCAAGTCCTCCAAGTTCAAAAGGCTTGGAGTACACTCTGTGAAATAATCTATTGTATGAGGACCAGCCTAGCTGACTTCAAAGCCATTTCTCCCTTATTCATTCACTAAGCAAGATAGGCAATAGGCAATGAACATTTATTAGGAGCTTACTTTGTTCCAGACACTGTGCTGAGTATTAGGAATACACACACAAAGCAAAAGAAAGACATGCCTTGCCCTTGAGGAACTTCTATTCTAATATGAAAGACCATTTATAAAATAAAAGTCAAAAGTTGGTGGGGGGTAGGGAGTTATGGGGCATGAAGAAAAGTCCAGCGAGAGTCAAAAGCATAACCAAGAGGGTAGTGGACGCTAATCTGGACCAGTACCCAAAATGGAGAGTCTGGAAGGAAATTACCAGTGGGTGAAGGAGGTTGGAAGAGGAATGGTATAGGGCAGCACTGATGAACATTCTTAAGATCACATGCCCAAACTGCACCTTCAGGCTGCCTGTGAGCTCCCCTTGCACCTCTCCTCTCACCACACTACTCAAGATAGGGGAGGGGTAAAGTGCTTATGTGTATGGCTGGACAGAGGGGCATGGCATGCAAAAAATGATCTTAGATGCTATGGAGAGAAGGAATGGAGCAGCCCCCTCTGTGCTGCCCTGGTACCTCTATCATAGTTTTGCCAACATGGGTATAGGGTGTGAAGCCTCCAGGCCAGGGTAATAATGACCCTAATAGATCTTTCTTATGATCTATATTTTAAAAAACCAACCATATAGTTTTACATGTAGTTGAAGCCTTGGGATTGTATACTAGCTCCTGTCAAGATCGGCTTCTTGGAACACTATTATCTTTGAGCCTATGCTATCTATGGTGCACAAGGATTAATTAGAACACAATGGCCGCTGAATTCTCTAGGGCCATGCTGGTGAAGACATGGCATGCATGCCCCAGCATGCGGGAGGGCCCTTCTCTATTCCCCCTCTCCACCATGCCTGAGGACATTTTGCATGACCCACTCCTCTGCCCAACAGCCCAGTGTGAGCACTTCCTCTTTCCCCTCTCTGGGGTGATGTGGGGGCTCACAGGAGGCTTGAAAGTGCAGTATGGACATGTAATCTCTAAAAGATTAGCCAATGCTGCTCTTGGGGTAGGGACTAGGCATTGTCTTCCTCCCCATTCCAGGATGATTCAGCTATGAGGACCTCCTAACTAGGGGAAAATAAAAAATATGTTGCTGCTGTTCAGTCATTCACTCATGTTGGACTTCATGATGCCATGGACTATAACATGCCAGGGCCTTCTGTCCTCCACTATCTCTTGAAGTCTATCCAAGCTCCTGTTTGTTGCTTCCATGACACTATCTGTCCATCTCATCCTCTGCCATTCTTTTCTTTTTGCCTTCACTCTTTCCACACATCAGTGCTTTTCCCAGTGAGTCCTGTCGTCTCATTATGTGGTCAAAGTATTTCAGCTTCAGCTTCAGCATTTGACTGTCCAGTGAATAGTCTGAATCTGAATTCATTTCTATAAGTATTGACTTAAATTATTGATTTTATCTACTTGCTGTCCAAAGGACCCTCCAAAGTCTTCTCCAGCAACATAATTCGAAAGTATCCATTCTGTGTTGCTCAGCTTCTCTTCCAGTGCAGCTTTCATTGCCATACATTGCTTATGGAGAAACCATAACTTTGACTATATGGACCTTTGCCAGCAAGTTTGCATCTTTGCTTTTTAGTATGCTGCCCAGATTTGCCATAGCTTTCTTTTTATGCTGCAAGTATTTTTTTTATTTCATGGAGGAAGTTGCCATCTGCAGTGATCTTTGAGTCTAAGGATATAAGATCTCCTTTTATTTGCCAGGTAATGATGGAACCAGTTACCAAGATCTTAATCATTTTTATGTTAAGCTTTAAGCCAGCTTTTACATTCTCTTCTTTCACCTTCACCAAGTGTTTTCTTAATTCTTCTTCTCTTTCTGAACATGTATATAGTTAAGTAACTACTAGATACATATGTATATACATATACATAATGTACTTACAAATGGCTGTATACATATGTATATTATATAAAGAGAAACAGAAACAGAAATAGAGACAGAATCAGAGAGAAAGGTGAAGAAATGTCAACAATTTTTTCTAGGCATATGGATGTGAAAGGGAGCTCTATTTAGGGATGCTCCCCACCTAGTTGGCCCCAATGTGATCCATATTTTTGGCCACAACAATTCATAAACAGTTTGCTAAGGCATGGGGATGTTGTCATCAGCATCAATAGAGGGAGTATACAAAGTGATGAAATCATGGATTTTTGAAGTATTGAAACAACAAATAAAAAATTAGAAAAATAGAAAATAATAAAATAGAAAATAGAAAAATAATCTTGGGAAGGAATCCATTGAAACGAATATAAAAAGAAAAGTCAATATTATTTTTCAGAAATGCTCTGGACTAAGAGTCTGGATTCTAATTCCAATTGTACCACTAACTTGGTGACTTTGGCTATGTCACAATCTCATCTATCAAATTACATGGTTGGACATGACTATCTCTTTGTATGGTCTCTTCCAGCAATGCCATTCTAGGATTCTATAAACATACATAGCCCTGGTCAGGGTCAATGAAACATCTCAAAATAGTTTTCAAATATTTGAGGCTTAATAAAAACCCACAGTACACTTTGCCAAGCAACATTTTCCTTAATTTTTAAACTGAGGTTTAATTTAGGAGAAACACAATTTGGATGTTTCAAATTCATTTATATTTAACTCATCATGATTTTTTTGTAGCAGCCTTGTGATCTTCAAGACACTTAAAAAAAATCAAGATTGTTTCAATTAAACCCCCAATGTCAGAATCTGCTAATAGACAACTAAAATTTAATACTTCTCTCTCTATTCCAAAGTTCTGATTTCTTCCTTCCTTCCTTCCTTCCTTCCTTCCTTCCTTCCTTCCTTCCTTCCTTCCTTCCTTCCTT
>NC_058134.1:90629593-90655063 GCF_016433145.1 Gracilinanus agilis | reverse complement strand
GATGACTCGATGGGTGCCCCAAACTTGCTCTATTTCTTTTTAGCTGGGTTCGGAGCTATAGGTGAGTGTGGAGGGGGTGGGGGTGGAGCGGTTGCTCAGCCAGCGATTGAGTGGGAGCCCTTTTTAGCCTGGAAATGTCTCGATTCCACGTACCTTCCACGCTGTGCCCTGTTGTGGGGTTCCTCCGTTCGTCTGGACTTGTTTTTATGTCCCCTTGAGGAGTTTTGTGTGTTTCGGTCAGGAGAGGTTAAGAGCTGCTTCTTACTCTGCCGCCATCTTAACCCGGAAGCACCACATTATCTATTTAATGAAGCTGAAAACACCCTTAGCTTCTTCATTCCTTTTACCTTGGACCAACCAGCCACCTTTAGGACAGAATAATATAACTTAAAATCAGAAAGGAAGAAGGTGGCCATCTAGTCCAACCTCTTTTCCAGGTCAGAAATATTTTCTACAATTTCTTGGACAAATGTTAATTCATCCTTTTTTATTACAGTTTTTCATGCCTTGAATAAAAAATCTCCAATACACTGTTTGTCCATTGGCCTTAGTTCTTGCCACATGAAAAACATAGAACATCTTCTCTGTCTTTCATGACAACCTTTCAGAAAGTTAAAGCTAGCTTTTCATACACTTATCATTCGACAAATATTCATTGGCCATTTTACCCTGTATGAGGCTCATGGCTTTCTTCTTCAGACTAAATCATCTCAGTTACTCCAACTTTTCTTTGTTTGACTTAGTTTTGAAGTCCTTGAGGATTTGGAGTAAGAGGAAATTGATTCCAATCCTTGAGTCAGTTAATCACTTTAGGCCTCATTTTTTCTGAGAGTTGGTGGAAAGTAGCCTATATGTCCTCCAAGATCCTTCAGTCTCTAAAATCTATTATTTTATGACATTGATTTCCTTCCAATGGATTCACTGAATATACATCTTAAAAATGGCATCTATAATTAGACGCAATAATCGAAAATGGTCTGATCTATGCCAAGTATAGTGGTACCATTCAGTTTGGGGACCCTATGCTGCTAAATTATCTTAGATGCAGAATTATACCTAGATCTCAGAGTATTGTTACCCTCTGGCATGTGGGAGTACATTATCTGGGTTCTCTATATATTTACTAGAAGTACATAAGTACCAAACCAATGTGATTGAAGTTGTCCTTGAGGCTCCTTATTATGTGAATTCTTAATACTTCTCTGGAGCATCCTCTAATTCTAAAGGAAATCCTAATTTGAATATTTATGTCTATAAATTGTGAAGAGAAGCAAAGCAGAACCTAGGGAGAGTTGTGCATTTACTTTTCAGTTGTATCTGATTCTTCTGAGCCCATCTGGAATGTCCTTGGCAAAGATACTGGAGTAGTTTGCCATTTCCTTCTCCAGCTCATTTTACAGATCAGGAAACTGGGGCAAATAGAGTTAAACGAATTTCCAAGTGTCACACACAGCTAAAATTCTGAGACCAGATTTGAACTCAGGGAGATGTCTTCCTGACTCCAGATCGAGTACTCTATTCTTTGCTCAATCTAGTAGATACCAAGAAAAGATTGTAGTAGTGACACGTCCTTGCGGATGCCATTGCCTGCTACATGCCTGATAACTCTGACTAAAGTCTTTCTTTCTTTCTTTTTTCCTTCCTCCCTCTCTTCCCTCCCTATATCTCCTCCCTCCCTACATCCCTTCCCTTCCTTCCTTCCTTCTTTCCTTCCTTTCTACTATTGGTGCCAAAGCAGAAGAGCTATAAGGGCTAGACAACTGAGGTGAATTAACTTGCCAAGGGTCATACACAACTAGAAAGTGTCTGAGACCAGATTTTAATCTCTAGCCCTGGTTCTCTGTCCACTGAGCCACCTAATTTCCCCTAGAAACAATTTTTAACAGTTGTTTTTTCACATTTTGTGGACCAAATTTCTCTCTCTCCCTGAAATGATAAATAATCTCATATAGGTTATTCCAGTGATATCATACAATACATATTTCCACATTCTTCATGTGATGAAATAAGATATATATTGCACATGCAAAAAACAAGAGAAAACTCTTGAAGGAAATAAAGTGAAAAATGCTATACTTTGATCTACATTCATACTCTGTCCATTCCTTCTATGGCTATGAACAGCATTTTTCATCATGTGTCCCTTGAGGTTATCTTGGATCCTTGCATTGCTGATAATAAATTTATCCTTCACACAGTTGATCATCATACTGTTCTGTTTTCTGTTACCACGTATAATATTTTTTTGGTCCTACTCACTTAACTTTGCATCAGTTCATAGAACTCTTTCCAGATTCTTCTGAAATCATCGTTATTTCTTATGGTGCAATAGTGTTCCATTACAACCATATACCCCAACTTTTTCAGCCATCCTCCAGTTTATAGGCATCCTCCTGACGGAGGGCTTTCTGTTTCCTCTGAGAGCAAGCCCCATCCAGAGATATTACATTCTTGCATTTAAAAGTGAGGATCTTAAAGGTGTCAGAAGTTATACAAGGAGACTCAGCTACAATGTCTGATGTTTTGATACATGTGTCATCTGCTTAAAACTATGGGACTGAAAGCCCATTGGCCTTGAACTTGAGTGCTTGACATATTAACTTGCCTTGGACAAGTCTCTTTACTCTAAATTTCAGTTTTCTCATCTGTAAAATGAGGAGATTGGATTGTTGGTGTCTAAGATTCCATCAAGCTCTAAATCTGTGATCTATGAGGTCCTGGATAGGAGGAAATGCTAAACTATTTCAGTCATTAGGAGAGAGAAATATTTTGTTCACCCAGTAAATGCTTTCTCCCCAACCTCCATCTTTCTTCCACAGCTATGTTGTAACCAACTAAAGGAAAATTGTAGATAGAAAACATCTGAAACTTTTGTGGAAATATACTCTTTGTGGAGAGCTGTTTGGAGAAAATGTGTGCAAGATAAACATTGATTTTGAAATTTTGAGATGAGCTGCACAAGAACAGGATGGGTGAATTGCAGCGGAGTAGGATGCAAATGAGTGATTACCTGGGCAGAAATCCAGACCATTGAAGATAGACACAGTGAGTTTTGTAGCCTGCCATTTGTGGCTGTCTATCTTTGAATGTTTTAAATGCTGACCTGCATTTGAGTAAGAGCAGGGAGAAGGAAATCAGCTGATTTCTAGAAAATAGAAAATATATCCTGAGTTTTAATTTGGGACTATAATGGACACAGATAAAAAAAAATGAGTCAGTTCTAAGGTCTGAAGATGGGGAAGGCCCTTTATAAAACTAAAGTAGTTGAAAAAAATATATCCTTAGGGTCTGGCTCTCTACAAGGTCCAGTCTGACAGACTAATTCTATGATCCAAACATTCAGTCCACAAGAATTTAAAAAGTTCTAAATTGATGCCAAGCACTGTACTAAGATTGAGATAATAATATAGAGACAAGCTAATTCGTGTTCTCGAGAAACATATCCTATTGGGAGGATAAACAGATGAGCAATTCCAAGAAAAGTAGCAATGGTAAATAATGACTGAATGTGGGCATACCTAGGTGGCTCAATGGGTTGAGAGACAGGCCTAGAGATGGGAGGTCCTGGGTTCAAATCTGACCATGTGCACTTTCTAGGGGTGTGACTCTAGGCAAGTCACTTAACCCCCATTGCCTAGCCCTTACCACTCTTCTGCCTTGGCATCAATATATAACAATGATTCCAAGACAGAAGATAAGGGCTTAAAAAAATAATGCCTGAATGTAGAGTATGTATTATATATTTACACACATATATACACATCCCTATATGTATATATATATACATATATATATGTATCTGTATGTATATACACAACACATACACATGTATTTATATATACATACAGAGAGATATGCAATTTACATATATATGGGTCTACAAAGCCTTCAGACAAAAAATAGAGTAATATGCGAATCTCAGACATCATGACTCAATCCTGAAGTGAGTTAGGGGTTAGACTTGACTGGTAGTAGTGGGGCTATTGCTGCTTTCCCTGCCCTCAATGCACACTGCATAGTTAATAATTCATTAGCCAAAAGACCAAATATAAGACCAAAAAAGAACAATGGAAAATGGATCTCTTCTTCCCTTTAACACTCAAATAAAGACAAAACCCAGTCCAACCATGCAAGTATATTCATAGAATCATAATGAAAGTGTGTGTGTGTGTGTGTGTTTGGGTGGGTGGGGGATCAAAGCCTAGATAATTATCCTGCCACACTTAAATAAAGTGGTAAAATGTTAAATGAGAAGAAAATCTCAGTAACATACGCAACCAATCAAAAACTTTGGACTAGATTCAAAAGTTGTGTTTGTTTTTTTTTAAATACCACTGAAAGAACTGGAGAGACATTGATAGGAAGTCTATTCTGACTCCCTGGGGAACTTGTATAAAACTAAGAACTCGTTTTCATTTTGAACCCAAGGGAATCAAGCATCTAGAAACTTGGGATGGAAGCCTTTCAGATAAGCTCCTAAAAAGTATTTACTTGGGGCAGGGTGGAAATTGGGAAGAGAAAATGACCTCAGCCTTGTCCAGAAGAACACCTTATGAGCACACAAGAGTCAGGTTGGGATTTGAACTTTTCTATCGGTATCCTAGCAGCATCTCCCAACCAATAATACCTGGTAGCAATACCAGTATTTAGACCCAAGAACAGACTTCACAGAAGAGGAAAGGCAGAGTCAAGGTTCTACAAAGAATTCAGCCGAAAAGCTACACCTCTCTGAGGAGACCTTCCAGAAGTTGAGTTAACCCTTTGCCACATGTGATCTCTAGGTTCAGGCCAAGTTTCCTCTTGATTCTGTATATACTGCTAGAAGAGAGTGTCAGACTTTTAGAGGAGTTTGTACCTCCTTTATCACCTTAATTAATATCTGTCTCTAAAAGCTGATTGCCTGGCCAACCTTGGCATCAAATGATAATTGTTGGAGGGAAGTACTCTGGTGGGCATTTGTGAGCTATAGCATTAATGAGATACTCCTAGCTCCTTCAAGCTACTCATAGCCTCTGAGGGTCAGGAGGTGGTTGAGCTCTGGAAACCTAGTCTTCCAGTGCAAACTGAGAGTGGAAGAGTAGCTCCAGAGTCTGTATTATTACAATGTGTTTATAGATCTAGGAACCTTCAATATGAGTGAATCTAACCTCCTCATGTTAGAGTAAGAGTCTCTGCCTCAGAGAGGTTAAATCAATTGCCCAGGAACCCACAGCTAATAGGGGTCTGAAGTGGAAACACATCCTAGCTCTTCCTGATGCCAAGTCCAACACCATATTCATCTATACAACACTCCTTCTCAAAGTGGTAATGGACATGTGATTGAATAACAAAGGTTCACATTCATAGGATAAAATTTAGAACAAGGAGGGAACATCTAGACTAATCCCTTAATTTTACAGGGAAAGGAATTGAGAGCCAGTGAGACTAATAAATCACATTGGTCTTGGAGGAAGTGATGTAGCTATAATCTGAACCCACATCTCCATTTTGCTGCTTTTACTGTAACTACCCCACAGTCTCAGGGCTTTTTATTTGACAAAACAGGATCATAACTTTAGAGATAGAATGGAGGACCTGGCTTTGTAGATGATGATACTAAGGCTTAGATTAGGGAAGTCATTTGCCCACCAAAAACAGTGAGTATCAGAGGGGTTATTTGGCCCCAGGGCCTCCAGAACCAGGACTATTTTTACTTCCCTATGCTGCTTTCCTCATCATTAAAGACCCCCCAGGTTAGGTATGAAATTAAGAAACCTTCAGTTCAAGTTTGAAAACAGAATCTCCTACTCTCAATTTAGTGATGTTTTTAGTGTGTCACCCACTTTGTCAAAATATCTTGCCAGTCGTGCGTCCCCATACCCAAGTCATGTCATTTTCCTGAGCTATGGGCAACTCCCTAGGTCTTATTCCTTTAGTCATAGATGGGCACTGATACTGGAATTCCTTGGAAGGAGTTCTCTCTTCTACAAAATCACCTATTCTTTTTCTTTTATTCCTCACATAGAGTTGAAGGGTAGGAGGTGGTAGACATAGATCACTCCCATTTTATAGATGAGGAAACTGAGATCCAGGGAAATGAAATTACTTGATTAACATCAACAACAGGTAAGAGGCAAAGTTAGGACCCAACCCAGTCTGGTTAGGCCAAGTCAGGAACTTACATCTGTTCCCATCAGGGCTCAGAACCAGGAATTAGAGAGCCAATTGCTGTTGAAAGCCAGGCGTGGTGAGTTGAAAATCAAGAACATTAAAAGAAAGTTTACATGTACAATTTGGCTACTGCTGCAAAGCCCGAGAGGTAAGTGGGAAAGATTAAAGGGAAATATTTGAAAATTGAAAGAGACAACCCCAGGCAGAGCAAAGAGACATACCAAGCAGCATATGATGTGGGGAAAGAAGGCCTAGGGGAGAAGGTTGGCTCAAGGACCATGTTTAAGATGATGCCTGGGTTAGTAGGGATAGCGTGCCTCAAAAAGGGACCCCATGCCCAGACCAACGAAAAGACCGTCTCCTAACAAGGTTTGTTGAGCAATCGACAAGAACAGACGGTGTTTTTACTCTGTCCTAGGAAGGGAGCCAGGTGTGATAAATAAGTGAGAAATTGGTCAGCTTCCAGGGACGACCATTTCCCACATCATTTTTTTTAAAGCAACAACAAATTCATGAGGATCTGCATCAGAAGCCATTGGCACAAAATGACTGGCACTGTGGAGAATGGCATGAGGTAAAAAGAGTTTACTGGGACTGCCAGAAGAAATATTGCATAAACATATGGAAGGTGTTGGAGGAGAAAGGTAAAGGTGGTTTTCTGTTCCAGAAGAACAAAAAAATTACAGTAGATGGGAAGAGGCTAACAGCACAGAGCCTGACCTCTCCTTCAGAAATGAGGTGAGGAAAGGAAGAAAAAGGGTGAAGTAGAGGTGGCAGGGCAAGGGCGTGGAGGTGGGGAAGAGGGGTGTCTCAAAGTCTTGACAGATTGGTAAAGGGAAAAGAGCTTTATGCTCAGAACATGCTAGCACATTGGCAGGAATTAGGAAGCCAAGTATTCATATCCAGAATTCAAGTTTGGGCACAAGGGAAAAAATACACTCATTTTTGGTTTCATTCACAGGATGACTAATGATGGGGTCATTCACTGAACTCACACAGTTTTCTTCCTATTCTAAGAGCTTCCCATTGGTACAAAAGGAACAGCCCAGGTTTTCTACAATTTAAGATAAATGAGCAAACCAAACATTGTTTTTGAAAATGATATCTAAAATGCCACTGCTCACTCTCCACTGGCCCTCCATCCCAACTCCCAAACATCTGTAATATTTTATACTAATTTTGTATCTTAGGATCATAGACTTATAGCTGAAGGGGAACTTGGTGGCCATTGAATCCAAATCTTTCATTTTATAGAAGAAAATTAGTTCTAGAGAGATTTACAATGGTAATAAGTGGTAGGACCAGGATTTGAACATAGGGCCTCTTGCTCTCAATGTAGTGCTGTATTCATTGTATCACACACTGTCTTTCAAAATTCCTACCTATCCTTTAAAACTCATCTCAAACGCTCCTTCATTTAGGACAGTGATTCCCAAAGTGGGTGCCACTGCTGCCTGGTGGGTGCTGTAGCAATCCAGGGAAGGCGGTGATGGCCACAGGTGCATTTGGGGGCGGTGATAGTATGTGATGGGGGCACTAAGTAATATTTTTTCTGGAAAGGGGGTGGTAGGCCAAAAAAGTTTGGGAACCACTGATTTAGGAAATGAGTTCTTAACTTGTTTCAAGTCATGGCCCCTTTGAACAGTCTAGTAAAGCCTAAGGGTCCTTCTTATAATAATATTTTTAAATGTGTAAAATAAAATATATAGAATTAAAGAGGAAATTAATTCTATTGATAGTTATTAATATACTTTTAAAGTTATGAACCCCAGGTTAAAAATCCCTGTTTGTCTATCATCACGTAGCACTTTGCCCTTCTCATATGCATACACACTCATTTTGTTTTATTATGTTTAACTGGTAGCTTATTTTTAAAGCTCTGACCATCATAGACTGGATGTAGTCTTTGGGAGACTCTAAGACCCATTTGTCTTTGACTCATCACACTCAGGAAAATCCTGATACTAACTTATTTTGCCCAATGTCTTCCTCTCTGGACCTGTCTCCCTCCCCATTTCCCTGCATGCATTTTAGACTAACAAGGCTTGTAATAGTTTTTGTTTTGTTTTGCATTTCTTCTCCAGATCTATGATTTTATCAGTGAAGGAATTTCCTCTGCCAATGAAGAGGGACACTGTAATTTACTGTCTCAAGAGAATTGTCTGGGACACTGAGACTTTGTGACTTGCTCTTGACCAGATAGATAGCAAATGCTAGAGGCAGAACTTGTACCTGGGTCTCTCTGATGACAAGGCTGACATTCTCACCAGTATGGCGTGCAACCTCTTGTGTTCCAAGCCTTACCTCCCTTTCCCTAACTCTATGCAAACAATCCAAATGAACAATGCATGGAGAACAGCAGGTACTTATTTAAAAGCATTTAAAGAACAAAGTAGGGAGTATTCTAGCCTGATGAACAAGGGAATGATTATAGCCCACCTTCTTATGAAGGGCATTCCTTCTCCCTTACCTAGCGTGTTAGTCACACAAGTGCCTATCAGAGGTCCCAGAGTTGGCTCAGTTTCAACTGATTTCATCTTCTCTTATAGTTTATATTATGATGGCGCTGAAGGTTGCTGCCTTTTCCCCATTTCTGGGTTACCATTGCCAGCGCCTATTCAGTATCAACACCTATTTTTTACTACTGCTGCTGCTATTTTTCAGCATTAGCCTGCAGCTTCTAGGTTGTCTCGAGATTCTCCCCACCCCCTATTCTTCCCAGAATTACTGCATCTGTCTACTGCCTCATCATAGGATAATCTAGGAAGTTGGCCACTTTGATGATGGCAATCCATGAAACAAAGAAATACTTCTAAATGCTCTGTGATCCTTTGCAACCCCCTTTTGCTTCTGCAGTGAAAATGGCATAAACTAACAATTATAAAAAAGTTTTTAGACAACTGTAGGTATTTTAAATATGAGAATCTGGGCTTACGAACAATGCTTAGACATGCTTCTGGAGGAAATGATTCATATCAATATTGACATACTATAAAAGAAACCAAAAGACAAAAGAAAGTCTCAGTTAAACAGAAGGGTGGCTCATAGGTCCTCCTCTGAAAGACCAATAAAATAAAGGATTTGGCGGGGTTGATATAATCATGTGTCCAAGGGAAACAAGAAAAGCCAACTTATGGAATAATCATCTCATTTCATCTTTAAGTGCTTATGAAGAGTATTTGCAAAAAAAGCTACAATGAAGTCAATTATAGCTTATAAACCAACATCTATTACAAAGAATGAAGTAGAGAAATTCTGTGAATTTGATAACACCTTCCAAATTCAATCGATATATACTTTCTATTCTAAGTTTGATATCAGTGTTCTACTGGTTACTTTACCAGACCATTGTTTGCTTGCAAACATGGATGTCCTTGACCAATGGTATGATTGTCTCTAGACTCCAGGAGTCTGTCTTTTTGGCCTTGTGCTATTTGACTTTTTCTTAAGGACTTGGAATCAAAACATAGACTGTGTGCTTACTAAGTTCGGCAATGACACCAAGCTAGGAATGAGAGCTAACACTAGAGGAAAGAGTTAGGATTCAAAAACACCTTGCCAGGCTAGGACATTGGACAGAATCTAATAATCTAATTTTAAAATGAAATCAAGTGGGGAGAAATATAAAGTCTTATACTTGGATTCAAAAATTAACTTAAAAAGTACACAATGAGGAGGGGGAATATGTGTGACTAGGTAGCAATTTGAAAAAGATCTGAAGGTCTTTGTAGCCAGAAAGCTCAATATAAGTCAACCATGTATGGTAGCTCAAACTGGGTCTTCTACTCTGAGATGCCTGAAGAAATGGTGCCCTATTTGATATCTCCTTCCTCTGTTACAACAGAGATCTACTTCTCTTTCTCTTTCTACTGGTCTCCTTTTGGTTGATTGTTCCTGCTTCTACTTTGTGTGACAGTTCCATCCTCTCTGCTTCTAGCCTTCAAAATTTCTATATCTGGTTCTAAGATAATTTCTTCCTTTTATAAAACTCCTTAGGGCAAACATGACCCAGTCTTTCACAGAATGGCTTTGATTGAGGTTTACAGGCCCTGCTGTCTTAGGTTTATAACTTCAGCATTATCCTAGACCTCTCACTTTCTCTCACCCCAAATATACAATTAGTTGTCAAATTTTCCCAGTTATGATTTCACAATATTTCTTCCTTCTGACCTTTTCTCACCACTTACATATCTGCAGCCTTAGTTCAGTACCTCAATACTTCTCAGCACTTGGATTATTGCCATAGCCTCCTAATTGATATTCCTGACTTTACTCTCTTTCCACTCCAATACATCCTACACACTGCTATCAAAGTAATTGCCCTTTAACATATATCTTACTATGTGATTCCTCTATTCAGTCAAATCCAGTAGCTTCCTATTCTGTCATATCTCTCAGATAAAGCATAAATTCCTCTGCTTTGCTTTTAGAGCCTTTCATAGCTTGGTACTAGCCTACTTCTATAGGCTCAATGGATGTTACTCCCCCTCCAACATACTATGACCCAGGCAAACTAGCCTTCATTCTGTTCTTAACACATGACACTTTCTAGTTCCAGCATTTGCTGTCCCTAGTGCTTGGAATGAATTCCTTTCTTAATTCTGCTTCAAAGGGTGTCTCTTTTCTTTAAAATGCAGCTTAGGTATCACCTGCATAAAGCCTTTCTTGATCCCTTCAACTGTAGTTTTCTTCCTCCAAACTACTTGTATTTAATTAACTATTTTGTATATATTTTAAAGAGGTGTGTGTATATTTTTGCATGTGCATATGTTTATGTGCATGTGTTGCCCATGTATGTTATGTATATGTCCATTTGAGTTTGTGCTAAGGTTTTCAGAGTGGAACATGAATAGCTTTCTCTGCAGGCTCAACCAACTCTTTTCATTAGAGACTTTCAGTCCTTCCAAGAAGGGTGTAGGAGTTTGAGGCCACCAGTCTTGCCTCTACTCTACTCAGAAAGGGAGAACTAGGGTAGAATTCTAGCTGTCTTTCCTTATAGTTATTACTAGTGTAGGGAAAATAATGTGGGGGTAATGCTGCTTTCATTCGTCCCTATCCTTTAGCAGGAAAGATATATCCGCCAGTTATATCCAAAGACTTTACTCCCTCCCTATCAAATCCTAATTACACAAAGGCAATCATAGGAGTGAATAGCAAATAAATAAATTTATCCAAGCCAATATATTAGAATATGCCAGACAATACAAAGAGTGATTGAACTCTCCCCACTGGGAATGAGATGAGAGAGAGATAGAGAGATAGAGAGATAGAGATAGAGATAGAGATAGATAGAGAGAGAGAGAGCACGCCTCCAACCTCCAGTTTCACACAAGAGGAAAAGTTTCTAGAATTAGGAACATACTGGAGGCAATGGCTGCTATATGTTAACTTCTTCCTATCTTCTTCAGGAGCCTCCTTCTGAAGAGGACCTGGGATCTTGTGTCTTCTCTTAAGTTTGGAAGACAGAAGTAATGTCCTCTTGAAAAGTGGGGGAGTAATTATTGTCTTCATTAATGTGTTTTGCAAATACCTAGTCTGGATCCCTGAGTTACATTAGTGTTAACTTTACATTTATGCTAATTTTTATGTACCTGTTGCCTTTCCCATTCAAATATAAGCTCCTTGCCAGAAGGGATTATTTAATTATTTCTATTTGTATCCCTGGCCAGTATAGTACCTGGCACATAGTATATGCTTAGTAAATACTTGAGAGATTGATAAAACTGGAGCATATCAAGAGAAGAGCAACCATGATGGTGAAGAACTTCAATACTATGCCACAGAGTTCAAATAGAGAACTGGGGATTTTTAACTTTGAGAAGAAAGGACTTAAATATTTGTCTTCAAGTATTTGAATGACCATCATTTGAAAGGGTTAGACTTGTTCTACTTGTCCCCAGAAGGCAGAACTATGAGCAATGGGTGGAAGTTGCAAAGGGGCAAATTGAGGCTTTATGTAAGGAAAAACTTCCTAATAATTAGAGCTATCCAAAAGTGGAATGGGCTGCCTGAGGCAGTAACAGATTTCTCTTCACTGGTGGTCTTCAAGCAAAGGCTGGTGGATCATTTGTCATGTATGTTGCAGAACTGTATCAGATGAAGAATATACAGAAGAAGGCTATGCTTAAGGGGACAAAGTTTTCAGGGCTTTAGAGGTTCAATTCTCAAAATATCTGAAAGAGGGAGGATAACAAACACCTGGTAAACATCAAGGACACTATTAATACTATTGAGAAAGTAGTAGCAACTATCAACCACATATACTTTCCCATTTCCATAAAATCTTTATGAGAATAAGTTACAGACATAACCAGGTCATCTTTGCCTAAGACATGAGAAGGAAACAGACCAGATTTTCCAAATGATACTCTACACAGACTGCATCTTTATAATCACACAACTGACTAACAGTTACAGAAAGTTCAAGATTATTTTGTGTTTAAACTTCGTTCATTTTGTGGGAGCAAAACACCACTTTACATGGTCTCAGCAATAGGTCTTTCAAATATCTGCTAAAACAATCTTAAAAGATTCTTTGAAAAACTAAAACAGAGATAACTTTTTTCAACAATTTATTGATAAAAATAAGGAATAAAACAAGGAGACTCTTTTTATCCAAAGACATTTGTTACTGTCATGAAGGATTTCCAGTGGTGTCCAGATGGAAGAGGGCCTTCCCACAGATAGCAAGGTGCTCCAGAGGCTCCAGTGGCATCGTGCTGGATAAATCAATCCCTGAAACCCTGAAGAGCCTCATAAATGAGATCTGTACTCTCCTCCTAACTGTTTATGATAAAAGCCAAGAATATATAACATGTGGCTTCTAGTAGGATAAATAGCCCATGATATCATCCTTTCTGGGTGTATATCTCAGATAGATATTGTAGGGTGGACAGTAATCTTGCTTCAGTATTAAACAGGAGGAAGACAGAGGCTCAGAGTAACATTTAGGAAACTTCCTAGAGCTTTTAATGATTTCTTTTCTTTCTATTTTTTTCATGACACACTTTAAAATATCATCTTTACTAATGTTTTCTTCATCATTCTTCATCATTCTCTTTTGGCAATCAACAAAATAATAAATCAAGCCCTTATTTATAGTTTGCTGATTGCAAAATATAAATGCTCACACTGAAAATTTAACAATAAGCTCCTGAAAGCCAGTATGAGCTGGTTTCAGTATATTCCTGCTTCTGCTAGACTTGTTCTTACTGCTTTTGCATGCTATGTGGTTTCTCTTGCAGTCAGCATTGCTTCATTGATCTCATGATCAATAATAGACATTGCCAGGCCCCAGGCTTCTTCTTCAAACAAATGCTTATCTTTTAAATGACAATATCCTTGCAGTTATGCCATAAGCCTTGAGAGCTTAGGATACCATAAAGAAGAAATCAGTATCTATAAGCAGGTGTACAATGCAGCCTGAAATATCCAGATCATTTTCTTTGGTTTGGTATTGACTAGGGCTGGGGGCACAGTAGATAGATTATTGGATATAGGGTTAGGAAGGCCTGAGTTCAAATTTGACTTCAGGCACTAGCTATGCTGTTCTGGGCAAGTCACTTTACCTTCGTCTGATTCTATATACTCAAATGTGAAATGGAGATAATAATAGCACCTAACCTCATGGTTCTTGTGCAAATCAAATGAGATCACATTTGTAAGGAGTTTAGTACAGTTCCTGGTGTTTTGTAATCAGTGTTTGTTTTCTTCCTTCTACTCTTCTAACTCCAGCCTGTTTAGTCATAGTAGTAGGAGGGTATTACCAATAGCAAACTGGTTCTTCATACTTAAACATCTGGATAAGCCATGTCTCCTAGGTACTTCTCAAGAGCATCAATGTTGGTAGAAAACACAGAGGAAACCCTTAACCCTCCATTTGAGGATGGAGAAGGATCCAGAGAAATTCAACCATAGAGATTCTTTGATGACTTAAGAATAGGACCATATAGAGACTACATACATGATCTACTGTGTTGCTTTTTCTAAGTTTAGTACTAAAAAATCGTTGTCTCCAAGATGAAAGACTTCAGGAACTGCCTGAAGACTTATGAGCATCTCAAGGGATCCCCTAGTTATATTGTTTCACCCATTGAGGGAAAACAAAAGAAGAATAGAAAGATTATCTAGTGGGTGGTATTGGAATTTGTATAAGAGTATCATAATAGACCAGAATAACAGAACGTGTGTGTGTGTGTGTGTGTGTGTGTGTGTGTGTGTGTGTGTGTGTGTATCTAACTTTGAGGTCTGGATGCTCTAGAAAACCTGTTGGGTGAGTCAGTTATTTCTATGTTGGACCTGCTCAATCCAATCCCCACCGTAGAAGAGTATAAGATGAAAGCTGGATTTCATTTGACTTGTGTAATCTTACCATTTGGGTAGCGAAGTGACACAGTGGATCAAGTGCTGGGCCTGGAGTCAGGAAGACTCATCTTCCTGAGTTCAAATCTAACCTCAGACCCTTACTAAGTAGGTAATTCTGGACAAGTCACTTAACCCTCTTTTTCCTAGTTTCCTTATCTGTAAAATGAGCTGGGGGAAGAAATAGCTAACCACTTTACTATCTTTGCCAAGAAAACCTCAGATGGCATCACAAAGAGTCATATATGACTGAAACAATTGGATAACTAAAATCCTACCATGAGTATCTATGACCAAAGGGATTCTTTAAAACTGTCCCTTTTAGGCGGTAAAGGCAAAGGTGGTTGGGGGCAGGAACCACTTGGAGGTATTAGTTTATCTAGATAGCCTTATTTTATACATGAAACTACTAAAACAGCTTATAGAGAGATTATTTTAATAGGTTGTAGATCAGCTATGAGCTGTTGATCTAAAACTATCAGTTGATATGTGCTAGTCTTATTAAGTCTCTGTCAAGTACATGGGTCATTTAGTATCTCACCAGGGAATGATGACTGTTCTGGGAAGACATGAGAACTCACAATATGACCATGTTTGCAAAATTACTGAGAGCTGAAGACATTCTTGGCACTAGATCACTATTATCAGAGATCTCCGAAGGAAATAGAGCAGGGATGAGCAAAATACTTCAAAAGATCCAAATCCAACCTCTGCCTATTTTGATAAAATTCATGTTCTAAGAAAAAATTTGTTAATGCTTAAATATAAATATATTTTAAAACATAAAAATCATTCTTAGTTTTCCAATCATACACAATAGACATTAGGACAGATTTGGCCCTTGGGGAATAACTAGCTGACCTCCTGACTATACGCCATCATAGTAAAGCTGCTCAGTGATTCCCTCATGGGTGGTTGGTTGATTGTTGTCCTTCCTACATGAAGAGGACCAAAGTGATATCATTATGTTCCGGTCATTGTACAGTATGTCTGACCATGGCTGATCAGACCAATATAAGCACATAAGGCTCTACCACAGGTCAGGCACAAAGAGCCCACAGAAATATTTGGGAAAGAGATGTCTCTAAGTTTGAATATCTTGTATTTACTTTGAGAATAATGAGAAAGTAAAATAGTAAACTCTAAAAGGATAAAATGATATGGATGGTGTAACAATAATAGAGAGCCTGTAACCAATGTTTGATAGAAGGGAGATAGAGAAAGTCTATATTGGTGAGTCTCTCTCTCAGCTCTCCCCTGGGGCTGAATATACACTGGGAGATTTTAAGGGGGTGTCACCCCCATACTGGGTGACCTCGATGGTCATGCAGCCCCATAGGAGTTGGGGGTGAAGCTTCCCTACAAGATGAGGTATGTGGCACTCCAATCTGATCCTGAATAAGGACAAGGTTCACACAAACCTCCCCCAATCAGTTAAATTCACAGTGGGGGTCTGGCTTCAAGATGGAGGCAGCCAGACCAAACTGTGGTTCCCCTCTCCCTTGTTGTCTCTCGGCCATTCTGGAATGCCATCCGACTGATGAATGGCTTTTATTGTTTGTAATTCAGGGATTGGGGAAAGGGGGAAAGGGCAGAGAGATTTTGTGGTGCACCCTTCACTATTCCTATTCCATCACTCGGGTGGGATCCCTAGTGGTTCCCACACCTAAACTTCTCCCCTCGCTCCTCCTTCTGTTTTTCTATTTCTGTCCTTTTCTAGAAATTGTAAGGTTTGACTGAAAAAGGGTCTCTCAGCAAGGCTGGAGAAGGAGACTAAGAGATTGCTTCCAAAATGGAGTCCAAAAAACTTAGCTGACTCGATGGTTGAAGTCTTAATGGGTGAGATGCAATGGAATGGCTTTGATCAGGAAATCAGGGTTTCAATTTCCACTAGAAGATCCTCAGGAAACCCTCAGGACTGGATCCAAGCTGGGATGTCCTCCTCCTCTCTCCTCCCAGTCCTCTGCCCAAAGACCTTCCTTCTCCCCCTCTTGTCTAGAGAATATCCCAGAATTCTCTCTCCTCTCAACTGTCAGTAACTGTCACCAACTGCTCCTTTTATCTCATCCCCCTTGCACAAATCCCATCCTTACAATGGTGTCTTTTGACTTGTGCATGAAGTAGCTTTCAGGCATAATTGAATAAAGTCATCATCTTCACTCTCTTTTCTCAAATCATAAAAATCCAGTGGCAAGTCAAAAGCCAAGATAACTGGTGATGGCTAGGGATTTAATGGATGACTCTGGAATTTTCGATGTTTTACTAAACTCCAATCATTACTTAGTGTATATTTCTATCTTTTTTGTGACCTTTGGAACAAATTGTTCTCATCCACCCATTCCACCAGAGGAGGTCTTCACATGTTTGGAGCAGATATCCCCCAAATCACTGACTGGTTTGAGGACCGTCAGTTACTCTGGTAAAGCAAACCTGCTTGCCAAGCTGGTTTTCTAAGATATGGCCAGTGGCTGTGCTAGAACTTCTTGGAGCCACTAGGGAGATCTGGGTGGCAAATACACACCAAAGGTGGATGAGCATCCCTGAAAAGAACTTAGCAAGTCCTCTCAATAGAGGTATAAATCCACCCTAAATGTTCTGTACATATCTCCTAAGGATACCTAATTGAGAAACATCATAAGCAAAAGGACATAAACAGTTTAAAAATATCTAACATTTACATGGCATTTGTACAATAGAATATAAATGTCTTTTAAGCAAACAACAACAATAACAAAAAGTTCCTGCTCTCAAGGAACTTATGTTCTAATGGGAAAAACAAACACATTGTTTATTGAATTGAACTGAAATACTTTTTTTTAAACCCTTACCTTCTGTCTTGGAGTCAATACTGTGTATTGGCTCCAAGGCAGAAGAGTTGGTAAGGGTAGGCAATGGGGGTCAAGTGACTTGCCCAGGGTCAAACAGCTGGGAAGTGTCTGAGGCCAGATTTGAACCTAGGACCTCCCATCTCTAGGCCTGGTTTTCAATCCACTGAGCTACCCAGCTGCCCCCTGAAATTAAATACTTTTTAAGGTTTTCAAAACACTATATATGTATTATCTCATTTTATAATCACAATAGCCCTTTGAGATAGGGTAGTTGACTTTAGATCCCAATAATACTGAAAGAAAACTAAGATGAGAAATGTAACCAGGCCTTTAATATTTGGTTAGTCGCTTTCATGCATCTACTTCATTTGGTTTTTGCCAAACCATGTAAGCCTTTCCTTTCTGTTATACCCTGACGCCAGCTGAGATGGCTTAGGGTTGTTTTGCGCCAGGACAGCAATGATTACTTCTGTTGTTTGTCTTTGTTGTGACTTGTCTCTCCAGCAGTTACTCATTCCTTTCTGCATATTGTCATACGCACTGATACTTTTCCTCTGTCCTATTAAAAGGAGGAACAAAGAGCTAAATCTTTCCAAAACTACTTAGTTGCTTTTAGCATAAATCCTCTCTGCTTGTGACTGCTATATGTACACTATAGTGTTTTTTTTCTCAATATATCCTTGTCTCTTTACTGGATTGTTGCTTCCATGAGGGCAGTGAGCATATCCTATCAAAACTGTGTATGTACTAGTAGGTGGCAGAACCAAAAGGACAGAGTCTAGTCCTTGACCCAGCTGAATTCTTCCAACATTCCCCTCCAAACAACTTTAAAATAACTCCTCAAATCAAATTTTGCAGTAGCAGAGCCAACAAAAGATCAAAGGGAAACATTGTTTTAGCCTAAGACGACTTAGGAGGTCCACAGTGTAACACCAGAGTGGGCACAAGCCTTGAGCACAGAAGAAATATCAGCAATGCCATGAGAGGAGCAACTGCAACAACAACAGCAACTTTGAAAGTTCTCAGCCAAGAGATGGTCAGGTGATCAGACCACTGGTCAGAAATATTTCAGGAGGCACAGTGCTGGCACTGGATGCAGCTGGTGCTAATTGACCAGTCCATTGGCCATATGCAGTTTTGGGTTGTAATTCCAAGGTAGAGATGAGTATTTGTGATTGGTCACAAGGCAGTAGGGACCCTGATCATAGTTCTGGGTCCAAGAGGAACCCAAGCCCTGGGAACTAGAGGAGAGCAAGGGAACAGGATGAAGTTCCAGGTCCAAGATAAACTACTAGCACTTTTAGCCTCAGAAAAGCAGGTGCCTTTTTTGGGTAAAAACCAAAGCATCAAGCAGGAGAACAATGACTATATTTCTCTCAGGATAATACAACCTTAGAAGCACAAGAAACATTTTAAGACATCCAGAGCCAGCTCTAAAAATAGTAGCACAAAACCCCCTAAAGTTTAGAACAGTGACTTTAATAATTTTAACATAAAATTAAGATCAATAAATAGACTGAGAAAATGAGTAAACAACAACAACAACAAGGAACTTGACCATTAAAAGCTATTATGGTGGAAGGGAAGACCAAGACATAAACTTAAAAGAAGACAAAAATATCAAAATAGTTGCAAGCAGAGCCTCAAAGAAAATATTAACTAGACTCAAGTCCAAGAAGAATTCCTGGAAAAGTTAAAGAAAGAGATAAGAGTGGTAGAGGAAAAATTGAGAAAAGAAATGAGAATAATGAAAACAATTTTGAAAAGATAATTAACAACATGGTAAGAGAGGCACAAAAATATTGAAGAAAATAACATTTTAAAAACAAAACTGACCTAATGAAAAAAGCACAGAAATTCATTGAAGAAAAGAATTACTTTAAAAAAAGAATAGGTCAAATGGAAAATTAGGTACACAAATTCACAAAATGAGAGGCCTTTTTAAAAAGCTGGATTGGTCAAATCAAAAGAGAAATACAAAAACTTGAATAAAATCATTCCTGAAAAATAGAATTGGCCAAATGGAAGCTAGTGGCTCCATGAGACTTCAAGAAATAATAAAAGAATGTCAAAAGAATGAAAAAAATAGAAGAAAATGTGAAATATCTAATCAGAAAAACAACAGAACTAGGAAATATAGTGAAGATAAATGATTTAAGAATTATTTTACATATGTAAAAGCCATGATCAAAAAAAGAACCTATATACATTATAGTTCAAAAAATATTTTTAAAAACTGCCTTAATATCCTAGAGCCAGAGGGTAAAATAGACATTGAAAGATCCACTAGTCACCTCCTGAACAAGATCCAAAATGGAAAATTCCCAGGCTTGAGCTTCCAGATCAAGGAGACAATAGCGCAAGCAGTCAGAAAAAGACAATTCACATATTGTGGAGGCACAGTAAGCATCACTAAAGATTTTTCAGTTTTCATTAAAAGAGAAGATATCTTAAAGTATGATATTCTGGAAGGCAAAGGAACTAGGGTAACAACCAAGAAAAAGCTATCCAACAAAACTGAATATAGTCGTTTTCGGGGAAAGTTGGTATTTAATGAAGTAGAAGGTTTTCAAGTATTCTTGATGAAAAGGCCAGAGATGAATGGAAAATCTGACATTCAAACAGAAGACTAAAGAGAAGTATAAAAAGGCAAGCATGAAAGAGTAATCATAAGATGATACTTATAATTCCTAATAACTTTTTCATTTTGGGGCTAATTAGAAGAGGTATGCATAGACAAGGTGTCATGGATGTATGTCTAGTTGATAAGTTTAGATGAACTCAAAAAATTTAAAAAAAGAATGCAGGAGTGAGAAAAAGGGTTGGGCTTAGAAGAAAGATGGAGAGGTAGAATAGGGGAAATTTTGAGAATAGAAATAAATCTTACCCAAAGGGAAATAGGATGGGAAGGAAATAAGATATATGTGAAGGGGAATTTTAAAAGAAAGGGCAGATTATGAAAGGCAGTAGTCAGAAGCAAAGGAGGGGTTGGATAAAAAGAAAGAGAAAAGAATAAACAGAAGAAAACAATACAAAGGAAAATACACAGTAAATAATAATAGCAGTGAATATGGATGGAATGAATCAACTCATAAAACAGAAGTAGATAGCAGAATGAATCTGAAACCCAAATCCAATATTATATTTTATAGAAGAGACATACCTAATTTAGAAAGATACATGCAGAATTAAAATAAAGGGCTAGAGTTGAATCCATTCTGCTTCAGCTAAACTAAATAAAAGCAGGGGTAGCAATTATGATCTCAGACAAAACAAAAGCAAAAATGGACCTAATTAAAAGAGATAATCAAGGAAATTATATTTTGAGAAAAGGTTTCTTAGACATTAAGTAATAGCAAGATTTTTTACTAGAAGTTTCTCTGATAATGGCTTCCTTTCTCATTTTATAGGGAACTAAGTCAAATTAATAAAAAATAAAAATAAGAGCTATCCCCAATTGATCAAAGGATATGAATAGCCAGTTTTAAGAAGAAGAAATCAAAACTATCTATAGTCATATGAAAAAATGCTCTAAATCATTATTGATTAGAGAAAAACAAATTAAAACAACTCTAAGGTTCCACCTCACATCTAGCAGACATGACAAGTGCTAAAAGGGGTGAGACAAAATAGGTACATTAATAAATTGTTGTTAGAGTAATGAACTGATCTAACCATTCTGGAAAAGAATCTTAAACTATGACCAAAGGGCTATAAAACTGTGAATACCATTTGACCCAGCAATAATATCACTACTAGGTCAGTACCCCAAAGAGATCAAAGAAAAAAGAAAAGAACCTATATGTACAAAAATATTTGTAGCAGTTCTTTTTGTGGTGGCAAAAAATTGGAAATTGAGGTGTTTCCACCAATTGGGGAATGGCTAAGCAACTTGTGATGGAATATTATGAAAAATGACAGGGCAGGGTGCAGTTTCAGAAAAACTTGGCAAGACCTATATAAACTGATGAAAGTGAAGTGAGAAGAACCAGGAGATCATTGTACAGTAATGTAATCATAATCATATGGAAAGACTTGGATATCAAACAAGATAGTTCCAAAGGACTCAAGATGAAAAAAAGCTGTCCTCCAGAGAGATGACTGATGAACTCTGAGGATAAATGGAAACATAATTTCCCTTTTCTCTTTATTTTTGCAGTATGGCTAATATGGAAATATGTTTTCATGATTTCACATGCGTAATTGATATAATATTGTTTGCTTTCTCATTAGGTGGAGGAGAAGTGAAAAGAAAGGAGAAAATCTGGAACCTAAAATTAAAAAATAAAAGAGTGCGAAAACAAATTAATTAATTGACTAATTAAAACTTTTATTTTTCCTAGTCTAGTGTTCTACACAGGGTAGGTATTTCATAAAAAACAAACTCTTCAGTTTGGCACTTAAAACTTTATAGCATAAAAATCCAAACTAAACTTTCTAGAATTTTTTGACATTACTCTCATTCTTGAATTTAGCATTCTGGCACAAATGTATAATTAACTGTTCCCTGATCTTGACTCTGCTTGCATCCTTGCAATCTATCCTTTACCCTCCTCAACTTCTCCTCTTAAATCAATTTAACAAGCATTTGTTGAGGACCTACTATATGTCAAGCACTAGGGTTGCAAAGACAAAAATGAAACATCCCTTGACCTTGAGGAGTTTTTATTCTACTGGAGAGGAAATAATCATAAACATGCATAAGTCAGACATAATATATAGAAAAGAAAGAGAAGGCAGGTTCAGGAAGTTGGAGTAGTGAGGAAAACAGAAATAATAGAAATAAATTGTTTTTAAAGTCAAAAAAGACATAAGCTATATTTGAAAGAAAGCAAGAGCTTCATTGAGGTGGCATGAAGAAGGAGAATATTTTAGGCTGGAAGGTCAGCCTGGGAAAAGACAGAGACAGAAGATGGTTTTATGTGTATGGGAAACGGTCATAGAGCTGAGTGCATGAGAGGCAGTAATAAGTGATCAGTCTAGAGAGATAGGTGGGAGCCACTTTATAAAAGACTTAAACATCAGACAGAGAAATTACATTTCTTCCCAGAAGCAAGAAGGAAGCATCTTGAACAGAGGAGCAATGGGTCAGACCAAAATGTCAGACCAATTTGCAGCTTCACTAAGAGTGTATCTGCCTGCTTTTCCAATCGAATATTTGTCTTTTTTCTTATTTATTATCTTTGCCTGTCAGATAGATGAGATAGAACCTCAATGTTGCTTTAATTTGCTTTTCCCCAGTTATTAGTGTTTTTTTCAAAAGATTCTTAATAAGAACTTTTTTCCTTTGAAAACAGCTTCATATCTTTTGAGCAATTATCTGCTAGGGAATGACTCTTGATCTTAAAAATTTGAAATCAGTTCCTTATACAAGATAGCTTGAACAGAGATCTTAGTGGAGGCTTAAGCTTTAATAGCTTAAATACTAAAATTGTTTTAGTTTTAAAGTAGTTTAAATTTAGGTTAAAAATTTAAATAGTTTTTTACATGCCCTATATTTAAGCTTTAATGGCTTAAAATTGCCCAAAGAATTTTGGGTTATTTTATGTATTTTGGAGATAAGACATTTATCAGAGAAAATTATTGCAAAGATTTTTTTTTCCTAGTTATACATTTAGTTTTGGGGCCAGGATTCAACTGAAGAGGGGGACCATGAACCAGTTATTAAAGTCTGAGAAAAGAAAGGGATCTACTGGGTGGTAGCTAAGTTTTCTCAGGATATGAATCAGGTGATAAATATAAATAGGATATATCTTGAAAGAAGAGAGGTTGCTGAGTGATGGTGGAAAGGTGTAGCAAGAAGGAACAAGGTCTACTCTTCCTCTTGGCCCAATGTGTGGAGATATCAGAGGAATGTCTAATCACATTAGGATGACCGCAGGGATCCCTGTCTTCTTCTGAAGAAAACTGTGGTTCTGTAATTGTAAGAATATGGAAATTTGAGAGGAAGAGGTCTAATTTAAAGGACAATTTTAAACAATGGAGCAGGGTTCTCAAGAATTATTGGAAAGGGAAACATAGTCATAGAAGGATAGAATGGGCAGAGAGGAGGTGTGGGGATGAGGGAGCCAGGGAGTGGTTAAAATCTACACCAAGATACCTTTGTAAATCTCTACTATGATATGGCTAATTAGATCTATCTTCCACCATTTTTCTAAACATGGTTGAAGCTCTCCTATAGAAGGCATTTCTTTTAAACCCTCTTAATCTGTGCTTGAAAAGTTGAATGGAAATGTAGTGGTGGGTGCCAGTTATATAGAGTTGATGGCCAGACCTACTTTCATGTCTTTAATGTTAGAGTCTGGCAAAAGAGTATATGGATTGATGGATATTGGACAGGGAAAGTTTATTTTCTGATCTCCATACTCCAACTCCCAAGATCATTTCTTGAATTACCAGGGTCTTCTATGTTATTGAAATCTGATGGTGATTGGTTAGTGTGGACCAAATAGGAAAGGAGAAAGCCAGGAGAAGTAAATTATGGCAGCCTGTCTAGTCCTGCCTGATCTAGTCCTCTGAGGTCCTTTCTAGTACTAGGTATGCTAAAGCCAGTCCTTGACCTTGGCTTGAGCTGCCTCCACTATGGTAATGTAGCCTGTCAGAGGAACTCTGGCTTTTATCCAGAACTAAATCAGAACACTCCCTTATGAATTCTACTTTTCTTTCTCCTAACCTAATATTTTCCAGCAGAAAGAGTTAGTAGGCACACATAAATCTCCCCTGAATTATACACTTTGATGGTATAATGGTATAATCACTTCTCATTGCCCCAGGTTTTTGATATCTTTGTACCTGGAGATTTTACAAAGCAAAACAAAAACAAGTTATACAAAAACAAGATGATTATTGATTTATTGTTTCTGTGATTATCAGTTTTTGTTTGACTCGTCACTGGACCAAATGAATTCTGGAGGGTGCTTTCTCCTCATCCTAGTAGACCACACAATGCTTCAGGACTTTGACCTTGGATTGAGTGGGACACAAAGGAGGTGCTTCTCTTGGGTTCTTCCCATTATTTTCCTCTTTGTTCATCCCTAACAATTACATACTATACTGAGGATTCCCAGGTAATCATGTAAATTAATTTAGGACCATAGGACTCCAGTTCAAGAAGAGCAGCTAGATGGAACAGTGAATATAGAACATTGAACACAGATTCTGGAAGACCTTCCCACCTCACTCTTACCAGCTGCATGACCTTGGGCAAGTCATTTAACTGACCATTTACCTCGGTTTCCTAATCTGTAAAATGAGAAAAATAGCACCTACCTCTGAGGATTGTAGTAAAGATCAAGTGAGATAACATGTGAAATACTGCGTAAACTTTCCAGTGCTGTATAAATGCTAGTAATTCTGTTACTATTATTGGGATTAGTTTCATATATGGGGGCTCAAAAACCTTGTATAACTGTATTGCCTGTAGGTTAAAAGTCCACATTCCTTTCTCTGACCCTCTAGTTTTGTTGTAGTTCCCCCCTTTCCCAACCTGAAACCGTTGCCCTGGTGACAGACCTCATTCTTCTTTAGATCTAGAACCATAGAATTTTAAAATATTAAGGATGGGAGGTACCTCAACATATCTTCTCATTATTTGAATGCTCTTCCTTTTCTTCATCTATTTTGGAACAAGGTGGAACAGGGGATAAAGCAGAAAAGCCCTGAGTCCAAATTCAACCTTAGACCCTTACTAGCTGTGTGACCCTGGGCAAGTCACTTAATTTATTTGCTTCAGTTTCCTCAACTGAAAAATTGGGATAATAATAGCATTTACCTGTTGGGGTTAATGTGAGGATTAAATGAGATAGTATTTGTAAAGTATTTAGTATGTAGTAGGTGCTCTATAAATATTTATTTATTTCTTCTGTAAGCCCTACCAAGACACCGATTGATTTCCACTTTCTCTAGAAAGGTTCTTCTCATTTATCTGAAATGATTGAAGAATGAATTGTTGTTCTAGGTGAAATGCCATTTTAAACCATTATTGAGGGGAAATTTTCCAAGAGATATATGTATATATATATATGTATATGTATATATATATGTATATATATATACATATATATATATATATAAACATGCCCCTACATCATCAAAAGCAAAATTTTCTCCCTGATTACCCCATATCGACAAG
>NC_058134.1:90475486-90629292 GCF_016433145.1 Gracilinanus agilis | reverse complement strand
TATGTATGTATGTATGTATATATATATATATATATATATATATATATGATACACAGTGCACATACCTTATATACTGCACCCAGATTCATCTTTTAAAAATATCATTTCAATCTTATAATTTCCCACAGAAATACTTTTGATAATTATATAAAATTTTGATTGAAACAGGCATTTATGACCCTCTATGGTTTTCCAGCTCCAGGCCTTTGCCCATGTTGTTCCCATGCCTGGCAAAGTTTTCTCTCTCTATCTCTATTATACTTGTACTAATCCTTCAAGATCCAGCTCATATATCACCTTTGCCATGAAGTGTCTCCAATCTCTTTCATCTGAAAGTTCTATTTCCCTCCTGACTCTCATAGAATCTTTTTCATCCTTCTTTTGTATTTTAATATTTCAATAGATGCATGATTTTATTGATGTGGGTATACCCTCCAGTAATGCTGATCAAAACCCACCTAGAACTTACTTTCTTTCGTGACTTGTCCATTTCCTCCCATAATTCCTCTAAAGGAGTAAATATAGCAAATAAGCTCAGATCTGCCTTCCTCTGGACCTCTCTACATTAGGAAGGTATTAGTCCAGTCCTCTGGTTGACCATCTGGTGGTATTCACCACTTTCTCTACATGGCATGACAAGTCCACCCCCTTTTCAAGTCATATATTTCTCTGATATCATGTTGTACGCCAATTTGTGCAGGTAGTTTATAGTTAATAAAATGTTACAAATTGTTCACACCTGCCATTATTCTCTCCATTGACCCTTCGGAGCCCTGAAATGGTGATTACTCAGAGACTGGTGATACATGAAATGGAACCATATTGCATCAGTGATGATGCTGAAAACATGGAACTTGGTTTTAAGGAGAACTTTAGTGTCAGTAAAAGGAATGTGAAATTTTCAATAGGAGACCCCGTTCTTTCTTCTCCCCAATTTGGTTCTGGGTTTAGTTTACTGACCATTTTCATTTCTGTACTAGATATATGTATTGACCAATGAGCTTGGTTCAACCATATATCATAGTCCGACAATATGCGGTCCTCATTTCCTTATTTTTTTTCCTGTGTAGATAGTTGGGCCAGACTCTTTTGAGTGAAAACAGATCATCACATTTTGGAGAAGGAAATGACAAAGTACTCCAGGATCTGCCAAGAAAACCCCAAATGGGGTCATCAAGATTCAGAAACAACTGAAAATGACTGAACAACAACAACAAGGTCACATTTTGGAGGCACTGCAGTGTTCCAGAACTTGCAAAGGAGTTATCACAATGTCACCTACAAACAGGATCAACTGGAATGCCTCAGAATCTGGTCATAATGCAGGTAAAAGCACTTTTTAAAAACCTTAATGAGACCTAATATGGTCTTTACATACACTGGAAGCAAGACTTTATGGCCTCATTTTGCTCTACTGAATAAAATTTATAGTCTATAAATGATCAACACAATGAAATCTTGAAGTGCCTACACCTTTCAGTAAATTCTATAACTTTAGGGAAGGAATTTCCTCTGTACCTCATCCAAAACTAAGATAAGAATTAGTAGTCCTTCATTATTGCAATACCCTACTGGTGGGGCACCCTTTCTCAAGACTCTTCCCCACTTCAATCCATTCTCCCTCCATCCATGCAGCTATCAACCTGATCCTCTAGAAGCACAATATTGACCATGTCCCTCCATTCCCAATTAAATAAACTCCAATGTCCCCTGCTGCCTCTAAGATCAAATATAAAATCCTCTTTTTGGCTGGGTCCTTCATAACTTGACCCATTCCAACTTTTCCAGTCTTCTTATACCTTACTCTCCTCTGTGGATTCTATGATTTAGACATACTGGTCTCCTTGCTATTCTTCCAAGATAACACTCCATCTCCAAACTCCAAGCATTTTCACTAACTATCCCTCCTTACCTAGAGTTCTCTCTCTCCTCATCTCCACCTATCTTCTGGCTTCCCTGGCTTTACTTAAATCTTTACTGAAGTCTAACCTTCTGCAAAGAGCCTTTCTTAATCTCAGTGCCTTCCCTCTGAGACCGTCCCCAATTTATCCCATATATATCTTGTTTACACATAGTAGGTATTTATTAAAGACTAGCTGATTAACACTGTCCAATCAAATAAAAGAACAATAGGTGAAAATCTAGGCATTTGGGGGACTTCTTACTAAATGTTTATTGTTTGTTTGGATTTCTCAACCATTTTTGGAACAGGAATTTGTGTTAATCATATGTACTGAATAAAGAAATGAATTAAAGAAAAACAAATAAGGAGGAAGATTTTTCACAATGAACGATCTATTCCTGGCACATAGTAGGTATCTATTAAAGGCTGTCTGACCCTGTTGAGTAGGTGAAAATGTAGGCATTGATTAGGTGAAAATGTAGGCATTGATAGGGGACCTATATACTAAATGTTTACTGTTTGTTAGGATTCTTCTCCTTTTTTGTTAACAGGAATAAGTGCTAATCAAAAGAAGGAATTAAAGAAAAACTAATAAGAAGGAGGATTTCTCAGATGGAACAATCTATAATCTCTTTCCAGACTTCTTGTTGTCCTTAGGGATTTGCAAGCAGACACAAGTTGTCCCCTCCACTGGTAGTCCATTTTGTGGCCTGTTTTCATAAAACATTAGATTTAACAAGCTCACCAGGATGGAGCTTTGCATATGTAGGTTAGGGTTTCACTGGCTCTTTCCCATAAGATTTGAATCATCCTTTTTTTATTAAAGATACTAGGTGGGCTGCTGGTATTGAGGCCAACCTGCAACTTGGTTTTGGGTTGCATATACATGTATGAGATGTGCATTTTAGGAAGGATCATAGAATCATAGTCCTAAGCCTGGAAGGGACCTCAGAGACCATGTAGTCCAATATTCTCATTTTATACATGAAAACTGATGCCCAGAAGGCCCATAGTCTTATAGATCATAGGATTTAGAGCTTGAAAAGACCTTTGAGATCACCTCATTTTACAGGTGTGGAATCTCTAGGCCCAAAGAGGTTTCCAGACTTGCCATTTCAGGTTGTCTCTGAAAGGTGTTTTGCTTATAAGAGTAATTACATTTTCCTTAAGACTTTGAACTTCTCCAGGATCTTTTATCACTCTGTGAACTGTGAAGTCAACAGCTTCCGTAGATCCTGTAGGATAGGTTTTGGTAACTTCAACACCTGGGCAAAGTGAGACCCACAGAGAGGAAAAACACCTTCCCAAATTTTCTGTTAGTGAGTGTTAGTAAGTTTAAATGAGTGATCAGACTGGAATCCAAGACCTCAAGATCTCCACAAGCTAAAACAGTGGGCTAAATCATTAAATAGGATTAAAGGAGATAAATATAAAATCCTATACTTGAGTTTAAAAATATATATTCTACAGTAGGCTGTGGAAAAAGCATGGCTAATCTTTAAGTTCATGTGAAAAGGATTTATGTATTTGAATGTGCTGCCAGCTCAGTATGAATCAACTGTATAATATGGTGGCCAAAAAAGCTAATTTCCTCTTAAAAGAAAGGAGCAATTACCTAGAACAGAACAAAAAGGGATATGCATTGATGAAGACATATCTGGAATGTTGTGTTCAATATGGGGCTTCCTATTATAGGAACTGAGTCCAGAGGAAGGTGACCAGGAGAGTGGAAGGGCCTCAGGATTGTGTAAGCCTGGCCCTGGCCCTTCTGTCTAGAGTTGTTACTAAGACAGAAAGTAAGGGTTAAAAAAAGATTGTGTATGCTTGATAAAACTGGGTCTGTTTAGTCTGGAGAAGTCTTAGCAAGGACAGGATGGCTGTCTTCAGGCATTCAAAAAGGCTATCACATGGAAGAGAGATTAGATTTAGATATAGATTTTATCTTATAGGGCAGAACTAGGAAAAAGGAGTAGAACATTCCAAGAGTCAAATTTAAATACATCTTATGGAGAAAACTTTAAAACAATTAGTTTTGGCCCCTCCATGAAATGGATTGTTTTGGTAGGTAGTAGGTTGCTATCACTGGAGGCCATAAAGCAAAGGCTTGATGAATTTTCTTTGGAGTTTTATAAAAGAAATTTCTTCAGTTTTCAATCAAATGAGGTCGTGCCCCATATCCCGTCCTCCTCTAAGTTTTGGGGTTACTATTATTCAAATTATATGTTCCTATTAGGGCAGGTTTTGCACAAACCTGTCCTCAATAGAGTTGCTTAGCCTTCAGCATCCTTCCATTGAAGTTCTGGTTACCCACCTTCTCCTCACTGAAATCCTGACTCTATGTTCCTTGGCCCACAAGCTGCTGTTGTCTCTCAACCATCTCTAATGCTGTCCAGGGTCTTCACAGTTCTAGCAGGACTCCTTCACCATGGGCTAAGATCCTAAAGATTCCCTAAAGGCTTAGATCATTATAAGTTGAAAGAGCCCCAGGTTTGGAGTCAGAAGCCTCCAATTTGGAAGAGGGGCTACACTAGGAATTATTTTTGTGAAATATTTAATCTCTCTCAGTTTCCTCACCTATTAGATGAGGGAGTTGTACTAGATAGTTTCTAAGTTCTATTCTAGCTCTTTAATATAAATTTTTTTCCTGACCTCTTCCTTTTATTAAAACTTTCCCAACCCTGTTTCCAAGATCCTCTCCCATTTCCTTCTCTTTAGACAATTTTATATACTAATTGAAATTAAGATGTCAGTGATGGAAAATAGCTTAATATAAAATAGAGATAGCATTTACATTCTAATTAATGCCTTTAGGCTCTAACCCAGAGTAATAACATGAAATTCAAGTACTTGTATAATAGGTATGTGTGTGTGCCTATGTGTATGTGTGTGACTGTGTGTGTGTGGGGGGGAGATTTTCTTTGAGGGGGCTTTCATTGACAATCTTATTATGCCTACTACAACCAGATGGTACAATGTATAGTGTCAAGCCTGAATTCAGGAAGATCTGAGTTCAAATAGAGCAAGTCACTTCACTCTGTTGATGCAGTTTCCTCATCTATAAAATGAGCTGGAGAAGGAAATGGCAAGCCACTGTAGTACTTTTGCCAGGAAAACCCCAAATGGGATCATAAAGAGTCAGACATGACTGAACAATAACTGAACTAACACTACATCCAAACCTTACCACAGTTCGAAGGGTACCACAGTTGGTGAAGGAAATGAATGACACGGAGAAAATTTCCTGGCTTATGGAAAAGTCACAATTATGTCACCAGACCATAGAATTTTAGGGTTAAAGAAGCTTCAAAATCCTCTACTCTTGTTCTCTCATTTTAGAGATAAGAACTGATATCCAAAGAGAATCACATAATTACATAAACTCAAATAGCTTGGAGATCATTTTAGTAGGACTTGCATTTCAATAATTCCCCTCTAAAATATCCCCAGCAAGAGACTATTGAGAATTTGCTAAAAGAACTCAGAGGAAGGGGCAACCACTTCCATCATCCCAGACTGCCTATTTTACTTTTGTACAGATCAAAAATGTTACAAAATTATTCTTTAAAATCCATTTAAATCTGCCTTGGGGACTCTTCTCCCGATTGCTCTATCTCTTGCCCTCTGAGACCAAACAAAATAAGTCCAAAAGCTCTTGCACAAGGCAAATTTTCAGGTATTCAAAGACAGACAGACCCCAAGTTTTCCATGCCTTCTGCCCTCTGGTTAAACATCATCACATCCTTCAAACTGCCCTCTTACAGCATGATTTACCAGATGAACCCCCACTTGGCTCCAGACCCTCTCCAGGTTGTTCTTCTGTTCTTCCTCAAATATGCTACCCAGAACTGAGCACAGTAGTTTTCTCCCTAAGGTCTGAAGAGGGAAGAGAGTAGATCTCTCTCTCCTCTCATTCTAGGTGCTTTGCCTCTCTTAATGCAACCAATGATCATATTAGCTTTTACAGCTGCTCACATTAAACTTGCAATAACTCCCCCCCAACACCTCCAGCATCATTGCACACATGAAGCTGAGATTGTGTCAGTCTGACTCTATCATCCAAACATCTTAAGTATCCCAGCTTTGTGCCATCTGTAAAACTGACAAGCATGGCACTTATGCCTCTAACCAAGTCAGAGATTTAAAAAAAATGTATGCAAAGCCAAGAAAAGGTCTCTGACGCATTTAACTAGAGACTATACTTCAGCAGTCCAGCGATATTAAGGAATTGACCCCAAGCATCCCACATCTTTGGTAGCAGGGCCAGGATTAGAATCCATGTTCCTGACTCACAGGCTCTTTCTATTTTACCATTATCCGCTGCCAGTCAGTCAATAAACATTTATTAAGAACCTACTGTGAAGATTAAAATTAATGCATATTAACTATTATGTTTTATAACATTTATTAATAATAACTAAAGTAAAAAAAAACAACTAGTTAACTCAGCCTAGTCAGGAGAGAGAAGAGAGCGAGAGGGAGGAGTTTCAGAACTTACAAACAACAACAAAAAAAAGTAAGCACACTTGTAAATGGAAAGGAAAAGGATGCTGAGTAATACAGAAAGGAATTCTGGGGAACGTAGTTCAAAAGGTACAAAATTCCTAATTAATACACTACTGTTCCTGGGGCAGTGAGGTGGCTCAGTAGATTGAGAGCCAGGCCTAAAGATAGGAGATTCTGGGTTCAAATATGACCTCAGATATTTCTTAGCTGTGGGACCCGTGGCAAGTCACTTAAGCCCTACTGCCTAGCCCTGTACTACTCTTCTGCCTGGCATCCAATACACAGTGTTGATTCTAAGATGGAAGGTTAGAGTTTTTGTATTTTTAAAGAAAGTAATTTACTATGCCTGGGGCAGTTAGGGGGCGCAGTGGATAGAGTACCAGACCTATAGATGGGAAGAGCTGGGTTCAAATCTGGCCTCAGATACTTCCTAATTTTGACCCTGGGCAAATCACTTAACCCACTTAACTCCAAATGCCTAGTCCCTGTTGCTCTTCTGCCTTAGAATTTATACTAAGACAGAAAGTAAGGGTTTAAAAATTAAATTTTAAAATACATAAATTAATTTATTTAATTAAAAAAATTTTTAAAGAATTTCCTAGGTGCCAAATCTCTGTATATACCAAAGGGTAAATTAATTCTCAAGAAGCTCACAGCCTAAAAAAGGAGAAAATGTATACATAAACAACTATATACAACCAAGCTATATACAGGATAAATTGTAAATAATCAACAGAGGAAAGGTACCAGAATGAGGGGGAATTGGCAAAGGCTTCTTGTAGAAAGTAGGATATAAGCTGGGACTTGGAGGAAACCAGGAGGGAGGGATGAGAAAGGAGATCATTCTAAGCATGGAGACCAGCCAGGAAAACTGCCCAGAATTGGGAGACAGATGCCTGCAAATAACATTCCAATGTTCTAAATTGTATTCAGGATATTTATCTTATTAAAACATAGATATCGCCAGTGTTGTAATAATATTTTACTGTATGAATGTAGTACGGGGCTCAAGAAAGTACACTGGATGGGGAATCCAAATCCTGGGGTCTGGTCCCTCCTTTAACAAGCTGTGTGACTTTTAGACCAAGATGCTTTCTCTTTCTGGACCTCTGTTTCTCCATCTGCAAAAGAAGTGAGATGGACTAGATAAACTTCACAGTCCTAGCTCTACAGTGTTATTATTCTATTTTCTTTTTGGTTTCTTGCTCCCATAAAACGCTTTTCTATCTTTCAGGGAAATCAAACTTCACCCTTTTGTGTTTCCTTAAATCCCCTTCCAAAAGAGCTCTTCTCCTTAGAAATGGCCGAACAGGTGTGCAATTCAACACAAGACAAAGAGATGCGTGTTCAGCTGGGCAGGAAGGAGGAGAGTGAAGCCGGAGTCCCCCTGTGAAAAAATCTGGCCGAGAGTTGGCAACAGCCACGGCTCCAAGAAATGTAACAATTTGCTATATTTTCTACAAACATCAGCTGCTTCTACAAAAGCTCCATGTTTTTCTCGCATGAACAAATGCCCCCGCACCCCACCACAACCCAGATCAGCTCTTAGCATTTCAGCATTTCTAGTGTGTTTGTCAGTTGTTGCTTTGGATGGATGGATTGGGCGGGGGGAGACCAATTTCTTTATGCAGACAGTCTTATAATACACTAACTCCCTTACCCTGTAAACCTGTCTTAATCAGCAAATCAAGATTCCCCTCATACAAGAGGCATCTTGGAAATAGCTTGAAAGTTTGCCAAGCTTCACAGAAATGCAACTTCCCAGGTACATGAAAAGAATCTGAGTTAGGGTCTTGTAAAATGGTTTCCTAATTCCCAAGTGAAACAACTGAGAAGACAGCACTTAGCACAGTCCCTGGCACTTTGTAAATGTTAGATAAATGCATGTTGATTGACTATTGGGTGACCAATTGACAGATATTTAACGAAACCAGAAAAGACCCTCCAGATACCAAGATGAACTAGCTATTCTCCAGTCTGAGTTAAGGCAAATGTGTAGTGTTTGGAATTCTAGATGGCCTAATAGCTGGATATGAACACAGTCTGATTCTTTGGTCACATTGTCAGAGCTGCTAGAAAACTTGGGAAGAGCAACTTCCATGGGGAATGTAATCTGGCAACTGCACCTGCAGGTGCTATAGCCACAGCTACTGACGTCCTAGAAGTAGAAAAAAATTTCCCCCCAAATCCTTGGCACTGTTAAATGGTTTGACATCAAAAACTGGTGTGATTTTATCAATGGATATTCCATTAAAGAAGAGGTATGGCCATCTGCTTTGCTGTTGTGCCCTAAAGACCATTTCTTTCCATATGACCTTTCCATGTGACTTGCTTCCAAAACCGTCCACATATAGTTTCCACCTCACTAGAGCATGAGCTCTTTGGAAGCAGTGATTGTATTACTTTTCTATGTGTATCCCCAGTGTTCAGCCAATATTTTGCCCATAAGAAGCCCCTGACACCTGCTTTTTACACTCATTCAGAGAGCCACAATCCCCACTCCATTCCCCTCTATGCCCTTATGCCTTGGATCTATGTTTCATCTCAGGTCATCTCCTGACTGAACATTTTCATTGGTTGTCTCTCTTCCTTCATCTCACCTTTCTGGCCCCCTTCAATTTTAAGCTGACACCCCTCCTTCTGCAAGGAGTCTTTCCCATTCCTTCCCAACCTTAGGGCTTTCTCTCAAAGATTATCTCTAATTTTTTCCTGTATATATCTTGCTTTCACATCATTATTTGTGTTTTCTCTCTCATTAGACTTATCTCCTAGAGAACAGATCTGTTTTTTCTTTCCTTGTTTCCCCAGTGATTAACACAGTGTCTGACACATAGTACATGCTAAATAAATGCTTGTTGACTTTTGTCTTCTTTTGATTCCTCCATCCTTCCCTTCCTTCTATCCTTTCTTCCTTTCCTTCTTTCCTCCCTACTTTCCTTCCTTCCTTCTTTCCTTCCTTTTTTTCTTCCTTCCTTCCTTCCTTTTTTTCTTCCTTCCTTCCTCCTTTTATGTAAATCCTATCCATGTTGGGAGGCCAAATCCAATTCTTACTCCATCTGCTCTCTTATTGCCCAACCACCAGACACCACTACATCCCATCAAGGCCCATGGTACTTAATTAGTCCTTATACTCTCTTGGCACTTATTTTAGGTTACCTTGAATTGTTGACTCTTCCTGGGGCTTTGTTCTGCTTCCTCTTTTAGATTAAAAGCCCTAGGAAGGCAAGAACCAAGCGCCATTCTTTGTTTCTCTCCCAGCACCTGGTATAGCATGTACATGAAGCAGAAAAGTAATTCAATTGAATGTGAATAAAGAGTATTTGAAGTTGTGAAAGACTGGAAAGGGAAGTTTGAAGCTAGGTTGTGGAGGGTTGGTTTTTACTTTATTCTAAAAGCAATAGGGAGCCCCTAAAGGTTTTTGAGGAAGAGTGTGACACGGTCAGGTCTGTGCTCTAGGAAGATCCTTTTCACAGCTAGAAGGAGAGTCAGTTAAAGAAAAAGGAGAAATTGGAGTCAGGGAGACAAGTTGCTACTTACATAGTTCAATTAATTATGCTAAGAGGGTTGATAAAATGTTCATACTTTTTGTATCAACTATTAGGAGTAATTACACTAGGTAACAGGTGTTGGGGAAACTACATGGCTCAGTGGATAAAGAACCAGCCCTAGAGATGGAAGGTCTTGATCATATCTGGCCTCAGATACTTTCTAGCTGTGTGACCCTGGGTAAGTCGGTTTATCCTAAATGATCTTTCTGCTCTTCTGCCTTGGAACAAATAATTTAGTATCCTTTCTAAAACAAAAGGGAAGGATTTTTTCAGCTTTGGGCCACAATAATAAAAGCTTAAGAATAATAAGTTACCACTTACAAAGTACCTATTATGTGCCAGCCACTGTGTTAAGTATTTTACAAATATCTCATTTAATCCTCACAAAAATCCTGCAAGATTGGTGCCTTACAATATTATCCCTACTTTACAGTTGAAGAAACTGAGGCAAACAGAGGTGAAGTGACTTGCCCAAGATCGCATGGCTAATAAGTGTTCTTACTTCGTGCCCAGTGTTCTATTCACTGTGCCAACAAGCTGCCCCAGGTTCTGATGGAACAATTTAAATACCCTGGTTCATAGTTATTCTACCTTTGAAAGTATAGTTATGAAACATTAATGTCATGTTTGCGCCATTGATTAATCAGAAAAAAAAACTCTCTAACATTGGGCTAGAGGGATGGGATCTTGGTCTTGCCCCAGGAAAGATCACTATCCCCTATGTGGCTGCAAGAGAATCCCATGTCCTCAAGAGGTAAACAAAGAAACATAAGAAAATACAAAGGGAGGGTCAACTACTAGGGTTTATGAGAAATAAAAGTAAATCAGAAAGATGCCATATTTAATAAAATAAAAAATAAACATGCCTAGAAAATGGATGCCAATCCCACCCAGGTCTTAAAAGAAAGCAGTGAAAGGAAGGAGATAAGGACCATGAGTTCTTCTGCATTTCCTATAACATGGCTATATTTTTCCTCTCAGTATTCCAGTCACCTGAGTGAGTGCCTGCTATTAAGAAAGAAAGAAAAACAACTCCTATGCTATGACTTTTACATCTCCAATTTCCCTTGAGGGTTTGAGGAGGGGAACTGTAGATGTTGTTCCTGCTGCTACCATAACATTACCATTCTACCTTTCCGGTGTTCTCTCTTGAGAACTTTTAAAAAAAGTTAAATTACCACTGCACTGGAAAACTCTGCCCTCCAGTTTGATTCCATGATAACTTCCTCTCTTCCAAAGCTAGGAAGAAATACAATTTTCAAAGTCTTTTAGCATCTAGAGCTTCTTGCAAGGCAATCAGTCCAAGCTTTGGAAATAAAAATTTGCAAATACACCAAGGAAGTCAAAGTTGCATAAAAAGATCTCATATATATTCACTGTCACCCTTTTAGCAAAAGCAAAGAACAGGAAACAAAGTAGAAGTCCATCATTTGGGGGAAATGGCTAAACAAACTGGTACATGAATCTGATGAAATTTGACAGTTTAATTTAAAATGATAAATAAGAAGATTTCAGAGAAGCTTGGGAAGACTAATTTCATGAACTGATGCATAGTGAGGGAGGACTGATAAGAAAACAATGCATACAATTACAACAATATAAATGGGAGTGAATGTTATAATTACAATGACCAACCTTGCCTTGAAATCTATCTGTGGACCCCAGCTCAAGAACTCATGCTTTCAATGCTATTAGCAGCTCAAGAAAAGAAGTATAGAATTAGTGATGGTGACTCAACTTTGATTGATGGTTATCAGGGCATCCACTGGAGGAGAAGAATGCAAGGGATTCAAAGATGAAGGACAGTGCCTTGTTGAAATGATTAACTGTGGAGACAAGTCTGTGAAGGGAATTCAGAATAAGGGTGATGGACCATAAAAACAGAGAGGAGTGGTCAAAGAAAAGAGGAAGAAAAGGTTTAGGAAGAATGAGGCAGAGAAAGATATATTCATTTCAGGGTTCAAGAACTCACTCCACCCTGTTTCATCTGTAGCACAGTCTTTGACCATTAAAACATCATATCAAGCAACAAATTTTTATTAAAATGCCCACAAGGTGCTGCGGTAGGCACTGTGGGGGAAAGTAAACTGTATGCCACATCCCGTGCCCTGTCTTCGAGGAACTTACAAAAACAGGAATATCATATTTTTATTTCATTAAGTTAAAATCATTAATATTAAATTATTCCATTATGAATCATTTAGGAGCAAATTGGAATTAGTTTTAAAAGGGATGTAAAATACATTTTACAGGAAAAAAAGCTGGTGCATAAACTAACCTCAATATGTGTTTCAATTCAATGTTAGTTTATTCTGAGCCTTGAAGAAAGACATAACAAACTGGATTTTCAAGTCGCAAGTGGGGATTTCAAAGACAAAAATCCTGAATTACCCCATAAAGTAGATGTCTGGTTGATTTGAAAATTAGTGGTTAGACCAGAGGCATGTGAACGTATCTATAAACTTATGTCAAAAAAAATTTTTAAAAGATGGTATCACTTCAAGGAAGATCCTGATAGTAAAGTAATCCATAGTTCTGAGCCACTTTGGTGCTCCCCATTGATAAGTATATTTCCACCTCTTAGTCATAAATATTCTCCTTCAATGTCATAAGTGTTCTCCTTCAATGAACATCATTGAGACTTAAGCTCTTTGATAATGTTTTTAAAAATACACAGGGTACTTTTAAAATGACACCGGATATTGCTGTATTTGACTGCTGTGTCTGAGGGCTTAAGGCATTTTATAATGAAAGAGTTATGATTTCGAAAATCCCCCAAATTATAAATAGAGTATTCTGCCTCCTGTTTGGCCCTTTGAAGGTGATACGGCTGCCTTGCTTGTGTACACCACCAGGAGAAGCCCCTCAGTTAGGCATCCAGGGCTGTAATTCATGGGGATGTGAAACAGGATGGATTGTGAATTTGGTCTCCTTAAACTTTCCAAAGATAACATGTATAAGCCCTCAAATGGAAAGCTGAGGTTAAACCATGGATTTCTGAAAAAAAAACAAAACTACAATTGCCATTACGACATAATGGTAGTGTCTCTTGGTCCTGTTCCGGAATGCCAAGCCATTATTGTATCATAGTCAATCAAGAATCCTAGGATCATAGAAACGGAGCTGGGAAGGAAGATTAGTTCGAGGCCATAGAGTCTAATCTTCTTATTTTATAAAAGAGGAACAGAGGCCCAGCATGGTTAAGAGATTTACCCAATGTCACACCAGTAGTAGAAGTGGGATTTGAGCCAAGGATTAGAAATAAAGTTCAATGGTAAAGTAGACTGACACTGGTCATCCTGAGCTACGCTGAGTGTTTCCTGACCAATGACCAATGAATCAATTTAAAGGTGACCTCAACTATTGCCTGTTAAGACTGTAGTTAAGCCAAGTTGGATTGCCTGGGTAGTGCTCTCATCATAAAACAGTTAATTGGATTGTAAATAATAATCGTCAGTATTTTAGAGCTCTTTAAAGCACATATAAAATACATTATTAATAATAATAGGTAGCATTTATATAAGCATTTTAAGATTTGAAAAGTGCTTTCAATATATTAACTCCCAATGAATCTCCCAAGAACTCAAGGTAGATGCTATTATGATTTCCATTTAACAACTGAGGAAACTGAGGCATACAGAGGTTAAGTGACTTGCCTAAAGTCACACAGCTAGTAAGTATCTGATCTTAGATTTGAACTAACTAACTCCAACATTTTAGCCACTTTTCCACAAACATTGTCTCATTTGATCCTCAAAATAACTCTGAGGGGTGGCTACTCAAATCCTCATTTTTTAGCTAAGGAAACTAAACTTTAGAGAGTCTAAGTAACTTGTCCAGGGTTACACAGTAAGTGGTAAAGGTAGAAATTCAATCCAGGTCTACTTGATTCCAAATTTTAAAATATCAAGAATACCATTCTGCCTTCCCTTTGTAGAGAAAGAGCCCAAATGTTAGTTTTTGTTGGAGCTTGGTTAGATAGCAAGGCCCATTGACTAGACACATGCACATTCATACACACACACACACACACACACACACACACACACACACACACACAAAGAAAAATGAAAAACTGGCAAGTGGGTGGAGAAGACCTCACTCATCTTCATGCCCCAAGGACATGAAAAGGGGAGATTTAAACTCACTATTCAAAAGAGTTTTAGAACCTCCTTTGGTCTTAGGTTCTTCCCTAATAATAATAATGGTAATAATCCCTTCTATTTGTATAGTGCTTTTAACTTTTTTGAAAAACTCTTCTCACATCTATTATCTCATTTCATCTTGTAGTGAGAGTTAGTAACAGGAATACCATTTTGAAAACAAGGTTGGCCAACTTCCCTTTCATTTCATGTCTGGCACAGTTCATAGAGAAGTTGAAGTCCTAGTTGAACTTTTCAAAGAGTGAAAGACGTTTGAGTTAACATCGAATTAAGTCCTCCTACCTAAAATGCCATTTTTGACCTCTGTCTAGCCCACATTCAGAAACCCACCATTTGAATGGCATTTGATCACCTTCTTCCTCATCCTGGCAACTTTGAAGACCTCTGTCTCTTCAAGTAGACCCCTGAAGCCTTCATTAGAAAGATGGGAAGTCAGTTGAACCAGATACCACATCCCTCTGCCTACCATCATCATCGTCGTCATCATTATTCTCATATTCATCACAAAATCTTTGACTATCTATTTGGTGCACCAAGCTAGATGGTGGTATTATAGCCATTCATTCAGCAAACATTTAGTAAGTCCCTATGTGTTTCTGAGGAAGGCACAGAGCTTGGATAAGATCTTTTCCCTCTCCTCCTAGGGCTTATATTACACTCTATTAGAGGAATAAGACACAATCATAGATAACTATAATACACAATATTACATAAGACTATTAGACAGTTCCCAGTCTACTCTAGTCATTTATTTTAGGAAGTTTAGGAAGTTTTCACAAAATAGAAAGACCAGGAATACCTACAGTGATAAACCTTTATTGAAATATGTTTTAACACACTTATTAGCCCCAATACCTAAATTCATCATTTAATAAATATTGATTAGAAAGTATTTTGTGCCAGGCACACTGCTAGGTGGAGCTACCCCTGAGAGTTATTGGGAGACTCAAATGAGACAATGTTGGTGGAACGGTGGCTAAAATGTTGGAATTAGAACAACCTGAGTACAAATCTAACCTCATGCACTTACTAGCTATGTGACCTTGGGCAAGTCATGTAACCTATGTATGCCTCAATTTCTTCAACTGTTAACAAAGAAAGAGGCAAAGCAGTCACTGCCATGAAGGAGTGTACTGTCTTGTGTGGTAAATGACAAATACAGATAGATAGGTAGACCGATAGATGTGTATTTATATGTATGTATGCATGTATATATATATAATATAAAACACATAAAAGCTTGTATGTGTGTATATATATGTATATATATATACATACATATATAAAATTGTTTTTCAGTTATTTCTGACTTCATGATCTCATTTGGGGTTTTCTTGGCAAAGATACCAGAATGGTTTGCCATTTTCTTCTCCATCACATTTACAGATGAGGAAACAGGCAAACAGTGTTAAGTGACTTACCCAGAGATAAATAGCTAGTAAATATCTGAAGTAGGATTTGAACTTATGAAGATAAGTCTTCTTGACTTCAGGACCAGTGCTCTATCTACTGTATCACCTAGCTGTCATAGCTAACTAGCTAGCTAGATGGATGGATGGATGGAAAAATGGACGGATAGATGTACAGATGGATGGATGGATGGATAGATAGATAGATAGATAGATAGATGGATGGATAGATGATAGATCTGTATCTATATATTTATATATAGATATATACACAAACACATATGCATGCATATACATACATATATTAACACAAAATAGTTACAAGTTAAATTTTGCAGAAAACAGTAACATAGCATGCATATACATACATACATATATATTAACACAAAATAGATACAAGTTAAGTTTTGCAGAAAACAGTAACACAGCTAGGATGGGGGTAAAGGGACAGAAAAGCTTCATATAAATAAATGCAGTAAATTGAAGCAGGAGATAGGCAGAAACTGTGTAGAGAAGGATATAACCAGGAAGGTCACTGAAACCTTGGGCACTATTGCCTTTGCGCTATGGAGGAGGAGAATGAAAGAGTCAGCATTGGTCCTGAGAGCCTACCTAGATTCAGCATAACCCAATCTTATCCAAGGTCTCATAATTCCTCCTCTTCAAGGGTGAGAACTTTTGTTCTTTCAGCAACTCCCCAGAGGGCAGCTGGCTGCCCCAAAGATCCTTGGGTTTTATAGGAATAAATTAGATTCTTGCTTAGGCATATTTGATTAGTTTCCCAACTCTGTCAAAGGCAGGGACATGCTAGGTATTGTGCTGAGGCTGTGGCTATACAAGTATGGGGCATGGAATTAGGACCAAAGCAGAGTCAGCGTACTAGAAGGAATCACAGATGCCTTCCTTCCAAACTATTGTTTAAAAAGGTTTTTTGGTCTATTGTAGAAAGATATGAAACAAAGTACTGTTTGAGATATGAGTGGGGAGATCATTAACAACAGTGACATTCCAAAAAGTCTTCATGGAGGAGGAAATCTCTTTTATTGGGCTTGACAGAATAAGGAGAGATTCAATCAATCAACAAAACTTACTAATTTTCCAGGCATTGTGCTAGGGATACAAAGACAAAAGTAAAAATTCCTCCCTTCAAGGAGCTTACATTCTAGGCAGAGGCGACAACATGTACATATATAATTATGTACTCAATAGTTATAAAATGAATTTAGGGATGGGAAAAGGTATTAGTGGTGAGGACAGAGTGAGGGAAGGAAGACACTTGAAACCTAGAAAATAATATGTGTTGAGGAAAAGAGCGGGAATAACACAACTGCATCTGGAAAGTAGGGGGGTCCAATCTAGCTAAAGTGCAAATTATAATTGATTTAGCTCCTTGTATACTTGTGTAATTAGACCTCTGTCAGAGTTTCTTATTATAAATATTTTTCCCAGTTTATTGTTTCCCTTCTGATTTTGGTTGCATTGTTTTCGTTTGTACAACACCTTTTTAATTTAATATAATCAAAAGTATTTATTATACATTTTGTAATTTTTTCTAACTCTTGCTTTTTCCCTTTCCCGTAGATCTGACAGGTATACTATTCTATGTTCACCTAATTTTCTTATAGTTTCCTTCTTTATATTCAAGACATTCACCCATTCTGAATTTATCTTGGTGTAGGGTATGAGATGTTGATCTAAACCTAATCTCTCCCATATTGTTTTCCAATTTTCCCAACAGTTTTTGTCAAACAGTGGGCTCTTTGGGTTTATCATACACTGTCTTGCTGATGTCACTTACCCCAAGTCTATTCCACTGATCCTCCCTTCTGTCTCTTAGCCAGTACCATATCGTTTTGATGACTGCTGCTTTAGAGTATAGTTTAATATCTGGTACTGCTAGGCCACCTTCTTTCATGGTTTTTTTCATTATTCCCCTTGATATTCTTGATTTTTTGTTCTTCCAAATGAACTTTGTTATAGTTTTTTTCTAGTTCAGTAAAAAAAGTTTTTTGATAGTTTGATAGGTATGGCACTAAATAGGTAAATTAAATTGGATAGAATGGTCACTTTTATTATGTTAGCTTGTCCTACCCATGAGCAATCAATGTTTTTCCAATTGTTTAGATCTAGTTTTAATTGCCATTCCCTAATTGATAAATGGGCAAGGGACATGAATAGGCAATTTTCAGATAAAGAAATCAAAACTATCAATAAGCACATGAGAAAGTGCTCTAAATCTCTAACAATTACAGAAATGCAAATCAAAACAATGCTGAGGTATCACCTCACAACTAGCAGATTGGTTAAAATGAGTGTAGGGGAGAGTAATGAATGTTGGAGGGGATGTGGCAAAATTGGGACATTAATGCATTGCTGGTGGAGTTGTGAACTGATCCAACCATTCTGGATGGCAATTTGGAACTACACTCAAAGGACTATAAAAGATTGCCTGCCCTTTGATCCAGCCATAGCATATACCCAAAGAGATAATAGATAAACAGACTTGTATAAAAATATTTATAGCCACGCTTCTTGTGGTGGCAAAAAACTGGATAACGAGGGTATGCCCTTCAATTGGGAAATGGCTGAACAAATTGTGGTATATGATGGTGATGGGATACTATTGTGTTCAAAGGAATAATAAACTGGAGGAATTCCATGTGAACTGGAAAGACCTCCAGGAATTGAAGCAGAGTGAAATGAGCAGAGCCAGAAGAACATTGTACACGGAGACTGATACACTGTGGTAAAATCAAACTGTAATGGACTTCTGTACTGGCAGTAATGCAATGACCCAGGACAATTCTGAGGGATTTATGGAAAGGAACGCTACCCACATTCAGAGGAAGAACTGCAGGAGTGGAAACACAGAAGTAAAACAACCACTTGAACACATGGGTTGATGGGGACATGGTTGGGGATGTAGACACTAAATGTCCACACCAATGCAACTATCAATAACATGTAAATAAGTCTTGACTGATCACACAGGTTAAAACCAGTGGAAGTGCGTGTTGGATATGGGGGGAGGGGCTGAAGGGGGGTGAAGGGGAAAGTAAAAAACAGGAATCATGTAACCATGGAAAACTTTTCTAAAAAAATAAAATATTTAAATCTGAAAAAAAAATGAAGTGCAAATTACAATGGAACAAAATGGGACAGAAAGGACCCAAAATTGTGGAAGGTCTAAAATGCATCCCCTCGCTCAAAAAAAGGAATAAAAGCTTTAATTTGTAGGTCATAGAGAGCCACTGAATATTTTTCAGCAGGAGAGTAAAAGGACCACATCTATACCAAAGAAGGATGATCCTAACAACAGTATGAAGGATGGACTGAAAGAGGGAAGGAAGTAGAAGACAAATATGTATTTTTTTAATCTACGAGACAATTGTATCAGTATAGATTAGGAGTCATAATAAGGATATATACTAGGGTGGGAACAGTTATAATAAAGAAGAGAAGGTATATTTGAAAGTTGTTACAGAAGAATCAGGAGGATTTGGCAACTGATTAAGATATAAGAACCAAAGGAAATAAAAAAGGCAAAAATAATCTCTAGGACCTAAACATGGAAGATAAGGTGAATGGCTGTAACCACAACAGAAATATTGTAATCAGAAGTAAGAGCAAGGTTAAGGGAAACATTAGTAAGTGGATTTGAACTCATAAAGATGAGTCTACTGATTTCAAGCCCACCCAGTCATCTATGCTCTGTATCAGCTAGTTGCCCCTAATTGTAGTTTGGAACCTATTAAGTTTCTAGTACTGGGGGAATCATCCAGGTAGAAATGTCTCCTAATTGGATGGAGCCTCTCAACCTCTAGGGAGTCTAGGTCTCAAAAAAGACTGAAGATACCATTATCTGCATGGAGGTTTTCAGTAGTGAACTTATCACTATCATACTAAAGAAACTTCAATAGCTTCCCTTTGCTTTAGGACTTACTCTAGTATTTAAAGCCCTTTGAAGTTGGTTCCATTCTCTCTTCCTAGATTTATTGAACTTCACACCATCTGTATTTCAGCCAAACTGACATACTAGTTATTCCCTGAACTCAACCTACTTCTGCCTCCATCCCTTTATGTGACCCCCTTCAAACAATCCCAGTTTCCTAAAAGATACACCTTATTAGTCCCTAATTAAAAGGCTTAGAGTAGATGAGTGGGCTGAGCATGAGTCAGGAAGACCTGAGTTCAAATCTGAGCTTACTAGTAATGTGACCTTGGACAAATCATTAAATCTCTATTTGCCTTAATTTCCTCACTTGTAAACTGAGGATGATAATATTATCTCCTTCCCAGGGTTATTGTGAGATTCAAATGAAAGGATATTTGTAAAGTACTTTGAACAGTTCCTATCACATAGTAGGTACTTGTTTCCCTCAAGACTTAGCTCATGTGCTATCTGGAAGATTTCACTGGTTCCCTTAGTGAATTTAGTTTCCTCTTTTCCAAAATAAAAATGCATATGGTGCAGCTAGGTTGCTCAGTGAATAGAGAGCTAGAATAGGAGATGGGAGGTCCTGGGTTCAAATCTTACTTAGAATACTACCATGCTGTGTGACCTTGGGCAAATCACTTAACTCCAATTGCCTAACCCTTACTACTCTTTAACTTTGCAAACTGTACTTAGAACTGATCTTAATATGGAAAATAAAACTTAAAAAATGTATATACCTATCTGTTTACATGTCATATCCCTCCTCTCCCTCATCTCCAATAGAATATAAATATTTTTCATATTGTCTTCATATCTCTAGCTCTTTTAATAATGTCTTGTGCAGATTTGGTAGATATTTAATAAATGCTTCTTAGATTAAATAGGGTAAGTGTGAATGAGATTGCTAAGAGGAAAATATATATTACAAAGAGGTGTCTAAGGACAAACCATTATATATATATATAAACAAAACCGAGAATGTAGGAAGAGGATGTAAAGCCAAAAGTCAACAGAGGAGTGGTTAGAAAGGTAGGTGGAGAACCAGGAGAGTGTAAGTGAATGAATGAATGAATGAATGAATGAATGAATGAATGAATGAATGGAAAAAAAAAAACATTTGTTAAGAACTTTTGTCCTAGACAAATGGGACAGGTCTTACTCTCAGAAACCTTATCTTCTACTAGGGAGACAACATACAGAAAAGAGACAATAAAAAAGGCTCCAGGTTCTAAGAGTAGAAGGGAGTAGCTAGCAAACGTGCTAGGGTCACTTGGATATAAACTAGCAGACTAAGTAACTATGTTCAGGGATATGGAGGACAAAGCAGTAGCTGCAACAGATAGTAAAGCCTTGTGGTCCGCCATTTTATGAGAAGGCTTTTAGTTGGTGATTCCTATCTGATCTCACTTCAAAGAATAGCCATGTTACTCTTCCTACCTGGCTACCCCATCATTTCAAAGGGAGCTTGTGGTCATTGAGGGAGATCTCAGCAACTCTAGAATGTGAACTCTTGGAAGCCAAGGGAAAAGAGATTGTCCATTAAGAGGAGGGAATGATAATTTATGTCAATAGTTATGGAGAAACTAAGGATGAAGCCAGGGAAAAGGCCAGAGAGATATTAAAAATGAAATATAATAGAGAGGACATAACATATATAAATGAAGGTAAATAACATTACTAGAAGGACTCTCTCAGCATAGCATAGGGTGAATTTTGAACCCTGATCTGCTATAGATAAGGGGAAATAAGCAGAAAAAATGTTGCATTTCAAGTCAGAGAACATTTGAATATAGTTCAAATCATAGTTTTGCCCATTATGTAAATAAAAGTCATTATACCTACATGGGACTTAGTTTTCTCAGGTGTAAAGGGGGAGAACTAAATGACCTCTAAAATCTTACTAGCTCTAAATCTATGATCCTGTTATATAACCTAGAGATACCCAGGTGACTTATTTCCATTATTATAACAGTTTTCATGCATATAGCTGTTCATTAAAAGACATCCTCTTTGAAGTGGTCCCAGTAAAAACCAAACCATATATTTCTTTATTATTTATATGTAGGCATAAACTTATTATGCTGATGTAACTCCTAGCATGCTCTTGTTTTCTTTTATTTCGTGGGTGAATTTCTCTCAGCATTGACTTAAGTGAGTTGAAACTTCCCCTATACCCCACTCCATTTTTAGAGTCATCTCCCATGTTCAAATGAAAGATTCAGCACCAGTTCCTATCTCAGTGCAAGACCATAGCTCAGCAAAGAGACTGTATGAGGTACAAGGTGAAACACTGGACTTGCAGTTAGAAAGTTGGAGGCTCAGCTCTTGCCTCAGACACACATTGTCTATGTTCTCCACCAGAGTCTTCCTGAGATTCAGTTTCCAGCTCTGAAAAATTGAAATAATACTATCATCTATGTTTACAGGAATGTCATGAGCACCAAAGAAAATGGTATATGTAATGGCTTTGCAAACTTTTCCTGTTGTTCAGTTCGAAGCTTTCTTGAGAAAGATGCTAGAGTGGTTTGCCACTTAACTTCTCCAGCTCCTTTTACACATGAAGAAACTAAGACCAACAGAATTAAGGGACTTTCCCAGGGTCACACAGCTAGTAAGTATCTGAGGCCAGATTTGAACTCATGAAGATGAGTTTTCTTGACTCCAAGCCTGATATTCTAACCACTCCCTTGCAGACCTTGAAAGGCCATAATTGGTATGAGTTATTCCTCTTATACCAAATCTATAAAGCCCAGAGCAGCCCAGGGCTAGAGTTAAATCCTAAAATGATTTTCACATTTCCAGTCAAGAGTCTATAAGCTCCAAGCTTCTTTGACCTTTGAATCACTTGCTGAACTCATTCAGAGATACATAGCTAGAGGAGGAACCCCAGGATTGGGAAATTTATTTGTGAAGCCCATAAAGCAATCAGTGACACAATTCAGTGCTTCAAAAACTACCTGTAATGGATTTTTTAGAAAATTCTGTGATAGAGGATTTTTGTTCCTTGATGTGTATGTAAATGTGCTCAGTTTGTTAATTAATTAATGACAATAACAGGTTCATTTGCTTGATCTGTGAATGCATGTTTTGCTCCCCAGGAACCACAAGAAACAAAAGTCTTGCACTTTTTCTACTAGAAATGTGATTGGGGGCTTGTGTGCTTTCCTAGTTTGGCAGCGAGCAGGAACAGCCTAGATATATGATGCCTGGCATGGGTGCCATGAGGCCATTAAAAAGGTTGGTTCAGCTCACACTGATAAGGATTAGAAATCTACATTAGAGCCTAGCATAGAGGAGAGCTCTTAATCTGAAGTCTGTGAATTAGAAAAAAATTGATAACTATATTTCAATATGGTTTCTTTTATAATCCTCCATATTGTATTTTATGCATTTAAAAACACTATTCCAAGAAAGGGTCTATAGGTCCCACCAGACTAGCAGAGAGGCCCATGACAAAAACAAACAAACAAACAAACAAATAAGTAAATAAATAAAAGATTAAGACCCAGTAGCCCAAAATGATATTGAAATCCTTCCATCTTGTTGATAGCAACTATTCACTTAAGCCTGGAGGAGCAATCAGACAAATACTGACCAATAAAAGGACACAAAGTGTTATTCACTTTGTTCCTCATCTGTCTGGGGATGATGGCTCCATTTTGCAGGGGTTGGGAAGAAGGAAAATCTGTCAAAATTCTGATTTTGATGTCTTCTCCCTGAAGATAACAGAAGACCTGTTAATGATGGAATTTCTTGTTTTTTGCTGTTGTTGTTTCAGTCATGTCCAACTCTTAGTGACTCCATTTTGAGATTTTCTTGGCTCAAATAATAGATTGTTTTGCACTCCAGCTCATTTTACAGATGAAGAACTAAGGCAAGCAAGATTAAGCAACTTAAACAGAGTAACATGCCTTGTGTCAGAGATTGGGTCTTCATGACTCCAAGCCCAATGTTCTTCTATCCACTGCACCATCAGCTCAAAAACAGAACTAGGACCATAGAATGTCGGAACTAGAAGAAGTATCTTAGAGGTCCTCTAGTCTAAACTCTCACCCACTACAGAGACCCTTTTTAACTGCCAGAGGATATCCAGTTCCTGTTTGAACATTTCTAACATTAGGTAACCTACTGCTTTAGGAGGCAGTTCATTCTACTCCTGGGCAATTCCCATGGTTAGAAATTCCTTCCTTATAATGAGCCAAAATATGCCTCCATTTACTTTCTAGTTCTCCCTTCCAGAGAAATATAGAACAAGTTCATTTCCTTTTCATGGTTGTTCTTCAAATATTTGAAATTGCCTCTAATGTCTCATTATATCTTCTCTTCTCCAGGTCAAACAATCCCAGATCCTTTGATTCATTCATTCATTCAGTGGTTGCTTATTAATAAATTACTGTATCCAATCCAGAGAAAGAACTGTGGGAGTAGAAACACAGAAGAAAAACAACTGCTTGATTATGGTTCAATGGGGGTATGATAGGGGATGTAGACTCTAGACAATCACCCTAGAGCAAATATTAATATTTTGGAAATAGGTCTTGATCAATGACATATGTAAAACCCAGTAGAATTGCTCATTGCCTGTGGAAGTGGGGTGGTAGAAGGGGAGGGAAAGAACATAATTTATGTAACCATAGAAAAATTTTCTTGATTAATTAAACTTAAACAAAAGCTACTGTAAGAAAAACATGATGTGAGGCACTTATATGACATAGTTAACAGGCAACTTCACATGAACACATTTCAGCTGGTCTTTCATCCTAGTTTATTACATAAAGATAAGATAAGGTAAAATCTATGCTTTAGGAAAATCATTTTTGGCAGCTCTGTGGAAGATGGATTGAAGTGAGGAGAGGCTCAAGGTGGGAGGGCAAATTAGAAGGCTATTGGAACAATCCAAGAAAGAATCTATGAGGGTCTGTATGAAAAGTTTGACCATGTGAGTAGAGAAAAAAGGTTATATACAAGAAATGCTGTGGAGGTAAAAAATAACAAGATCTGGCAACTGATTGAATATAGAAGACATGAAGTATCTAGGATAATACTGAATTTGGGAGCCTGGGTGCCTTTAAAGATGGTAAGAGAGAGGGTGAAGGGGAAAGTAAAAACAGAAATCATGTAACTATAGAAAATTTTTCTAAAAAATAAAATATTAAAAAAATAAAAATGGTAAGACCCTCAACAGAAATAGGGAAATTTAAAAGAGTGATGTCTTTGTGGAGAGAGTTGAGTTCTTATTTGGATTTGTTGAATTTGAGATGTCTATTGAACATCCATTTCAAAATATTCAGTAGGCAGTTGATGATATAGAACCAGAGATCATGACAGAGAAGGATTAGGGCTGGATAAGCAGTTAGACAGAACAGTGGATAGATTGCTAAACTCGAAGTCAGGAAGTCCTGAGTTTGAATCCTGCCTCATACTTAATAGTTAGTTAATAGTTAAATGGCCCAGGGTGAGTCACTTTTGCCTCATCTAAAAAGATAAGTTTAATAATTGCACCTATTTCTTGGCATTGTTGTAAAGATTAGTTGAGATGATATATGTAAAATACTTAGCCAACTTTCAAGTGATAAATATATAAATGTTAGCTACTATTATTATTATTTTATAGAGACATGAGAATTATCTGCATTGGTGTGATCACTAAACCCATGGAAGCTAATGAGGTCACTTTGTGAAAGAGCATATAGAGAAAAGATAAGATAGAACAGGCAAAGCCTTGAAATGCACAATAGATAGAGCATGTAGCACAGCTGAGGGTCCAGCAAAGAGCTACTAAGGATTCTTGGTGGTGATAGCTGGTCAACCTATAATATCTCTAATGGTGAATCTACTTCATCAAGAATTAGGTTGTAGTCCCTAGAGAAGACTTTTAGGAGATCATGCCCTATTCTTTGATACCAGATCATCTAGTGATAAATTCTAGTTAAGTTCAAATATAATGAGAGGGAAAAGATTTGTTTATCCTCAAGCAGTTGGACTTGATGAGTTCTGAGGTCTCTTCCAACTCTGAGATTCTATGGTTCTAATTAAATTGGGAAGTAATGATGCTGTTTATCATCTGTAGCAAGAATTGGTCCTCATCCAGAGATACCCCGAATGGCTTTAAAATTATGCATATGGTGTTGGTGAATGGCAAGAATTTAATTAAAATAGGAAAATACAGCTGGGCCAAGAAGATGGGTTGATAGGTGAGATGTATATTAAACAAAGTAATGAATATAATGCATTTTGCAAAACTTCAAGTGCATATAAATGTCAGCTGCTGTTATTATTATTAGTTCTAAAAACTGGGTCCTTGTCTCATTCATCATTTAGTCCTCATTATCATCTCCCTTTGTGCTTTGTTTATTGGATATTCATGTGTTTCTGTGGACATATTGGAGTCCTATTGGTCGAAGAATAGTAATTTGAATTGATATTTCTTTGGGTCAGATTTTACTTTGAAAGCCAGTGATAGTTTGACCACTTTCCAGTACTACTCAGGAGAAATAGAACTAATGAGAAGAAAAAAAGAAAGACTATAGCTTGCTGGGAATGGGGGAATCCAAAATGTTTAATAAATAATAAAAAGAAGGAATAGGATCAGACAACTAATATGCAGTTTTAGAAAGACCACAAATTGGAATCTGATGACCAAAGATCTAATTCCATCACTTCTCATTCTTCCATGTGTTACTTTGAACAAACTAATTAACCAATCTGAGTCTGAGATGCTTCATCTGTTAAATCTGAGGATTTGATTATATCTTCAAGGTCCTTTCCTGCTCTAAATCCTATGAAGTAGGGTGCATGTCAACATTCAGTTTTTTCAGCTGGCACTTATTTACTAGCCATGGAGAAGCTCTAGGGACTCCTAGATGAAGAGTCTAACATCCCAAATGCAATAGGGAGGAGAAGGAATGTCACTCATTGATACTAGGACAAGACGTCATACATAATGTAAGGTCAGTGTGCAATAGGAAAAGAACCATACAGGTAATCAAGAGACCTATATTCTGATCCCAAACAGCTATGTGACACAGACCACCTAATTTACCTTCTTGTGCCCCATTTTTGTCATTGGCAAAATGAAAAAAGGTCTAGATGGAGAAAAATTCTTCCTTCTTCAGGGTAGCTTTTAAAAAATTTTTTCTATTGGATATAAAGATCAGAACCATCCTTTTAGGTATGAGTCTAGTCCAGTGATGGGCAAACTATGGCCCCCTGAAATGTTCTTTCTGGCTGCGTGACATTATTCCTAATCTGATGAATACATTGAATAGGATACAATACAATGAAACTTTGAAAGAGTTGCCTTAGAATCAGACTGATAACATGAGCATTTCCTTTCCTTTGGCCCCCTCTTTAAAAAAAGTTTGCCTATCACTGGTCTAGTTAGTTTTCCAGTAGCTAGTATTTCCAGTACCCTGATCAGCTTGGGCTAATTCTTCTCAAATCCCTTCTGCCACCCATAGATATAAATACAAACATGCAAGATTCTGGCAAAGGTTCCTAATCTCCTGGGAGTACAAAAGATTAGACCCATTTCTCTTTGGAGCAATGCCTGATGTGTCCCACAGTGACATACTGACACATTTGGGCCAATTACCAGACAATTACCAGTCAATGCAGGAGCAAAGTCCCTCAGGAAACTGATTTTCAAGTGAGCGTTCTCACTTCATATGCACAGTACCAACTGCAATAATTCTTCAACAAACTTGAGAAGTGGCTTATCAGGTCACCTACACCTTAAGTTGGTTTTTAGACACGGTCAAGCCTTGTGACCAGTTCTTTGAACCATGGCTTCTTTGTCTTTGAGCTCCTGGGGTTTTTCCATTCCCAGAAAATAATACTCAGCTCTTGAAGTCCCACGGATGCAAAAGTTTTTCCTTAAAATCTCTTCCAGTCCTAAATTTTCATGATTCTCCAAGCCATTATTTTGTAAACTCAGCTTAGTTATAAATATGAATATGGAAAGTTCAATAATATGTAAGGCAACAGTACAAGGAATGTCATGACCACGTGTAATCAATTGCCAAATTAGAGTTATAATAGAACCTGACAGCTACCAGTTCAGAGAAGGCTAAAACCAATGAGTGATATCAAAGGCGAGGAGAATACCTGTGGTGACCCATGGTCCTAGAGCCCCCTAGGGGAGCTTCAGACCACACACCATGCTTTCCTGGGGGGAAAAATATAAAGGATTCAAAGTGTGTTTCGGAGACACAGAATAGATCATTTTGGCTAAAGCTGAGGATTTAGCTATTGGAAGATAAGGCTAGAAAGGTCTTAGATTGAGGCTGAAGTACTGAACCAAAGGATGTGGACTTTATTCTACCAGAATGAGAAGCTGAGGAAAGGTTTTGTTTGCTTGGCCCTAGGGGTCTTTTGAAGACTTTTGAGAAGTAGATGAACATTACAAAATCAGTCTTGAGAGCTGATGCCAAAATAAATAAGAAGTATCAATCTTGATAAATTGAAATCTGCATGGCCCTAATTAAATACATTTTCAGGTCCTGAGAAAATTGGCAGATACAACTAGTGAGTCAGTGATGACTGAAAGATTGCGGATGATGTCTTCACTGGACATGTCCTTACTATAGGACTGAAGTAAGACATATGTTGCCCCAAATTTTTAAAAAGTGAAGAGAAAATAGCCTGAAAACAACAGACCAGTCGGCTTCACTTTGACTGTTGGCAAACTGTAGAACATATGATTGAAAAGGTTGTTAATAAACATCAAAGAAGGAGGTAATGCAGATATCTCTTCCACACTCTGATTTTTCCCATAATGGTGTCAGTATATTGCAAGATGGCATAAGAACTTAAATGAGAATTTGGGGGGAGTTCTGCAGAAAACACAGAGGACACACGAAGGCTAGCAGATGATGTGGGGAAAGTTTAGAAACTTAGAAATGCATAAAATATATCATAGTATTGTATAATATCAACATACTTCATCTTTTAATATCATAAATATACACATTTTCTTTTTTTAAGGTAAAATAAGTGTAAAGTTTGGGAAAAGAACATAAAAACCAAAAGATGACACACAAAGGCTAGAAATGTTGACCCAAATTATACAGTAAGGTACTCTAAACACCAATTAGAAGTAAAAGAAAAAAATTCAGACTTCTCAAGTAGGGAGTTCCAAAATATTTTGCTTGGCTTTTCCAGATTTTGGGAATGCCACCTTGCTCACCCTGGTAATGTGAGAAGTATATATATAATTGCAAGGAACCAATATGGCTTCATCAAGAACAGGTAATGACAACATAACTTTACTTTCTCTTTTGGGCAAGGTTGGGGCACTGCTGCATATAATTTACTTAGATTTTAGCAGAGTATATAGCATAGAAAGGCATATAATTCTTGTGGAAAATAAAGAGAGATAGGCTGGGTGATGTTCTAATTAAATAGATTCAGAATTGGCTGAATGGCTAAACTCAAAAAGGAGTCATTGATAGTTCACTGTCAACTTTGCAGGAAGACTCCATTGAAATGCTCTAAGGATTTCTGATCAATGACTTAGATAAAGGTGAGGGTGGCATGCTTACCAAGTTTATGGATGACTCAGAAATACTAGTATCAACTAAAACAATGGATAACTTGGTCAGGATAGAGAAAGGTTGGGCATTGAGGATTGGGATCTAATAAGGTTTCAAGAGACTAGAATGTTCTAAAGTGAAATTAATAGGATAGAATTCCATAGAGATAAATGTAAAGTCTAATGTTTGTATTCAAAATATCTACTTTGCAAGTACAAAATGGAGGCCTAGTTAGACACAGGTTTGTCTGAAAATGAGCTGGTATTATGTTTGATATCTTCTTTTTTTTTTACTAGTAGACTGTTCCCTCAAGAAGCCCTGAAAAGTATGTTGTCTTCAACATATAATTTCTCTTTCCTCTATCTACAATATCCCTGAAACATAACCAACAAGTTTGACCTTTAATATGGGTGGATCCCTGCCTCCATTGAAGGGGGACCATTTATTTCCTGGGGTACCCATTACATTTTCGAATTGCTCTAGTTATAAGGAAGTTTGCTTACTTTAAACTTAAATTGTTGGAGTTTTTTTGCAGCTTTTACCTTTTGTGCCCCATTTTCATGTCATGGTTCTTCATATATTTGAAGACAAACACTATGTCCTACTTTTACCTTATCTTCTTCTTCAGGCCTCAAACCTCCCATTTCCTCATATATTTTGATCTCCGGGTTCTTCACCATCTTGGTTGCCCTTTTCTAGATAGTCTATAGCTTATTAATGTCCTTTTAAAATGTAGCACCTAGACCTGACCACAGTACTCCAGCTGAAGTCCAATTAGAACAGATAATTATTCAGGTTCAAGAACAAATCCTTGGGGTGTTTCTGATGGAGACTTCCTGCAAAACTGACCTTGAGCCAGCAATGATTCATTCTTTCGATGTAGCTATTCAACCAATTCTGAACTCTTCTCCACTCAGTTCTCAACAAAATGCCTCTCAGGGCAGTCCAAAAGTACATTATCAGTCTTGACTTTCATATCCACTGTTGACTTATACTGAGCTTACAATGCACTAAAACCCTTCCTTTCTCTGTACCTCTATTTTCTCTTCTATATATAGGGATAATACTACCTATAAGGTCTACCTCAGAGGGTCATTATGAAGATCAAATTAAATAATGCATGTAATACACTTTGCAAAAGTTATAGTGCTAGATCAGTATTATTTTAATTAGATCTGGGAAGGGACCTTCAAAATTCATCCTCTTCATTTTAGAGAGGAAGAAACTAAGGAAGGGAGAGTCAGTTTTTCTCCCCTGAGCAAGTTAGTGGAAAATCTAGAACCCCAATATCTTTGATGGTGGACAAATTCAGTGTCTATCCTAAAAAAGAAATTTACTGGGAGTAGAAGGGAAGAATGAAATAACATCCTGGGTTCCATACTTACTTACCAATCATGCTAATATCAAGGTCCCTGGGGAGTATCAGGGAGGAAGGCAGCTAGTGGAGAATTGGTGTCAAAAGTACCGATAATACCTGTGAAAAGCTGTGGTCCCTGAGCTGACTGGGGGAGCTTCGGGCCACACACCGTGCCCTCCCAACCTTTCCATTTGTGGTTTGGGGTTTTCTTCGTTTTCTAAAAGGGTGAGAGCATAATTATTAATATGTGTTACCACTTGTTGAACCTTGATGACGAACCAAGGTTCAGGATCCAGGAGTGTGCCAGAAACATGGTTTCTGCCTTAAAGGCTTAGGAGCTAGAGTCTGATGAAGCAGTCCTGGTTCTACCTACACTGGAGGAAGAAGATTTCTGCTGGGGATAGCTCCTCGGATGTTGAGGGATAAAAGCTGTTTGTATTTTTTTAATTAGTCCTTTGGTGAAAAATGTCTTTTGAGTTGTTTCCTGGCAAGCGGCTAAAGTTGAATGGGAAAAGGAGACATATGGAAGGAAGAGGGGAGAAAGACTAAATAGGAAATACTTAGGCAACCCCAGGATCAAGCAGAGTATCAGAAAAGAGGTAAAGAATTAGACCCAATTTCCTCAAAGCATCTTTACCAGATGGTTATTGGGGTTGGGAGGGGGGCAATTTGTATATTTAGCTTTTAGACCTGTTTGTAGAACTAAGGTGGAAGCCATTGCCAAGTTCAGTGTCTGCTCTGGAACAAACTATTTGGAAACTCCATAGGGAGAGAGAACTTGAGGGGGAAGAGAAAGAATCTAGCTAGCTGAAAGTTAACAAGAAAACAGTTGCCTTAAGTCTGTGTAACTTTCATTTGAACATAACTGCCTAAAATGTTCAAAGGAGATAGTTGCACATTATTATTTTATTGTTACTACTATTACCATTGAGAAGGAGAAGGAGAAGCCCAAGAAATAAGGAAATAATTCACTAAGGCACTGTGCTGAGTGGCACCTCTTAGTAGCAAATGCTCCTCTGCCCAGCAGCATCAAATAAGGAGGTGCACTTTAAGAATGCTGGTTGTCAAGCGCACAATCTAAGCCTGACAGTTAGCTTCTGATGCTGTATTGTTAAAGCCATCAGTTTTCCATGTGGCCAATTCAATCATATGTCTCTAAAAGTACCACTTAAACTGCATAGGTGATATCCCAGGCATTTTAGCATGAAAATGTGTGTTCTTTGTTACTTTTCAGAAGAGACAGAAAGGGAATTGAAGGTAAATGTTGAAGAGCCATCACTTAGCTTCCGCACCTGCCAAATCATTTCTATCCTTAATTTTCTCCATTTCTAGCAACTCCGATTGCCTATCTCCTTTCAATTGCTCAATTCCCTGATGCGCTAAAGCCCCTGCCATCCCATGATTAGCTCTTTCCAGCGCCCCATTGTTCTATTGTCAGCTCTTCCCCATTGGACTGGTTTGCATTGATCTTGTACCCATCCAATCACTCCTCTTGTGTATCATTCCACTTGAGTCTGCTTGAGTACTAGGATTCCCAGCTTCACAATTCTCCTTGGATGCAGTTTGCAGAAGAGAAGTTACTCAAAGGATAGTGTCACAAACTTTGGCCCAAACTTCAACTGAGAGCTGTGCTAGAGTGTCAGCCTGAGGTTTGTCCAAGCGGACAGTGGTCAGCCGAGGCAGCATTTGTCTGACTCCCCTGTAAGGCATTTGCATCATTCCTTCAGCCAGTCAATCAATTGTAGTGAATTGAAACTCAACAGGAGTCAAAAATATAACATGGAATTTATCAAATGCTTATAAGACCTTAAGCTGCATTGAGAAGAGCATAGTGTCATAGACCAGAGAGGCAATAGTTCCATGGTACTCTCATACCTATGTCAGCACAAATATGGAGTACTGTGTTCTGGAAAGATATTGATAGACTGTGGGACATCTAGAATAGGGATCCTTACCCTTGGGTCCATAAACTTATTTTAAAAATTACTTTGGTATATATATACATATATATATAAGCATAATTTGTTTCCTTTGTAATCTTAGTTTATGTATTCAATAAAAAATTATTCTGAGAAGGGTTCTATAGGCTTCATCAGACTGTCGAAGAGCTTGGGACACACGCAAAAATAAAGGAACTCTGACCTAGAAGAAGGCAATTTAGATGGTGAGGGGCCTTGCCATATGAGGATCAATGGGAAAAATTGGAAATATTTAGGTTGGAGAAGAGAAGACAGAGGAAGGTGATTGTTACTCTCTGAGTATCTGAAGAGATTTCATGCGAAATAGTGCAACACTAGGACCTAAAGATTGGCAGTTATTTAGAGAAAGATGTTGACAATGTATGGAAAAAATTCTTAATGGAGCTATCTGGAGTAGAATGGGTTGCTTTGGGAGACAGTGGGTTCCCAAGTCTTCAAATAATAGCTAGATGACCACTTGGTGGGAATCCTGTAGAGGGGATTATTTTTGAGTTAGGTTGAATCATTTGGGGTTCCTTCAAACTCTTAGATTATGTGATTCTATGAAGCATATACTGCTTTCCATTTTGCTTCAAGCTCTCTTCAGGGTGCTTTGGAAACCAAAAGAAATATCTGATGTCATAACAACCCTCAAGGAACTTACAGTCTAATTGGAGTAACATGGCAAGTGTTAAATGATGAGTGTACACAAAAGTGATATAGGAGATAAGAGAAAGGAAAAATCACAAAATGTTTACAGAAGCAAATGAAAATAAATCAAGGCTCTTTAAAAGAGAAGGTACAAAATGACAGATAGTTCAGGTTTTTGTTGATGATCCCATCATACAGAGAGCAACCACTTTGTTTAAAAGTTACAGAAACATTAGAAACATTTCTCATAACCAATTGGAATTGTGGCTAGTGAAAAAATGAATTAGAAAATGAATAGGAATAAAAGAATGAAGAACAAATTGAAAGTCAGAGATTAGCTAAGTATGCCATGATTCCCACTTTTTCTCCAGACCAGGACACCTACTTGCACTCAAGGAGGGAGGCAGTGAGGGCAGGAGCAAGTTCAATATGCATAGTTATACATCCCCCAAAGACTATGACTTTTCCCACTTCATAGACTGAAAGAAGCCCCTAGGAAGAGGGTTCCACATCAACAAGACTTTCACTGGTGACTAAGGTTGATTGTGCTGTGTACCCCCAGAGGATTTTGAGGTAAATACCAGAGATGATTTTTGCCAAAGAGAGGAAGAGTAAATACTCTTGTTAATGTTGGGACACTGGGGCAAAGACCATTTCATCTAATGTTACATCCCTGGCAAAATAATGATACAGAGTCCTTTCCAGCTCTGATATTTTTTAATTATATGATTCTGGGACAAATTGAAATGGATTTTGATTTTGTTAGTCAATGAATGTAATTCAAGTAATGAGCCCTGGATAAGAAAACCTCAAATAAAAGAAGAAATGGAATGGATCAGAGAGGGAGAGTGAAATGAGAAACGATAATATAATGTAACACTATTTGAACTATGTTCAAGGTGGTCATACATAATAAAAGATAATGATGGCACAGAAAATTGAAATCCATAGGTAATACAAAATTATTTTTTCACTCTAACCATTAGCTTCAAAATTCCTCCTCAACCAAAGTTATTAATAAACAACAAATTTGACTAATATTATTTTACCCTCTCTTTCTTTCCCTGAATAAATTCAAACTTCTGATGGAAATGCTAACAAATACACATAGTTAAAGCACCAGATTCTGAATCCCAACTCTATTTCCTCTGTGACCTTGGACAATCACTTCACCTCTCTCTGAATCTCTTTTTCTTCAACTATAAATGAGGTGGTTGAAGAATATGGATTTTAAGAAGCCTTCCATCTCTAAATCTATGATCCAATGATAAATTACATGGCGTAGGAGAGGGGAAAGTACTAACAGTTTGGGGAAAGGTCTTCTATAAGAGGTGGTCCTTTAGATGAGTAGAATCAAATCAGTGTGGACAACAATAAACCAGGTGAGTGAATAAAAGAAATGGGATCTGAGCACCACCTTGAAAGATGAATAGATAGAATTTGGGTTCCAGATATGTTCCAATAGAGAGCTGTTCTTACTTTATTGCATTTATAGGTCATGTCATGACACTGTTGGCCATAAACCTCTTTTCTAATCCATTTCCTGTTCTTTATCTGAATAATAAATACTGGGCCAGGTGATCCATGTGCTCTTATGTCAACTTTATTCCCCACTTGTGGTGTATAGGTAAAATCATTTAACTTCTCTGAGGTTCATTTTTTTTATCTGACAAAGGAAGCTAATAATCTGTCCTTTGACATGTGGTAAGCCTGATGGGAGAGTATATATAAAAGTACTTTGAAAAATGCCAAGACCCTTACAAATATAAGGGATTTCTTCTGTTATTGTTATTTAGTTGGCCAACCTTAGTTGCCCTATCATAAATGAAAAATAAAGTTTGTGAGAGCTTCCCACCCTTCCTTTTATTCCTCCAAATTTTAATAGCATTTTAAGATTTTCAAAGTGCTTTATAAATCACATTTTATCCTCTCAACAAACATGGGAGGCAAGTGTTTTTATTATGCACATTCTACTAATGAGGTAATGAAAACAGATTGAGGTTAAGTGAGTTGGCTAGTAAGAATATGAGACTAGATTTGAACTCTAAGTCCAGCTCTCTATCTACTGTGCTACCTAGGGACCTCGGGGTTTATGGCTCATATCAATGAAGTGCTGTTGAATGTTTAAAGTTTAAGTCTCTGAGGGGAAAATATAGGACCCACTTTTAAGTTAAACCTATATTATTAACAGTTTCTTCATCATTTTCTTAAGTCTAGGCAGTAGCAGAACAATAAATCAAATCATAATTTCTAATTACCAATTTCTAAGGAATATTTACAATTTAGTGAAATTTAAAATTTAAAAATAGGCTACCATTTGGTTCACCACTGACTCATACCTTCTTTTCAAATGTTTCTTATTTCTTATTCTCCTCCAAGACACAGGTAATGGTCTGACTTCTGGTACAAGAAGGATTAATGAGGCAGTTAGGTATTGAGGAAGTTTCAATGGATTTGGACTCTAAAGAAATGAGTTCAAGTACTGACTCTAATACTATTAGCTGTGTGACTTTGGGCAACTCATTTCCACTTTCTGAGGCTTAGTTTCCTTGCCTCTAACATGGAGATAATAGTATTTGTTTTATTTACTTCATGGGATTGTTATAAGAATCAAATGAAATGATATAGTTTGGAGTAGATGTCCACTGAGGTCTCTTTTCACTCTGATACTTTACTATATATGGAAACTCCATGGAGCAAATTATTGAGAAGAGTTGGCAAGGGGGAAGCTGGGTAGATCAGTTGATTGAGAACAAGGCCTAGAGACAGGAGGTCCTAGGTTCAAATCTGGCCTCAGACATTTCCCAGCTGTGTGACTCTGGGAAAGTCACTTAACTCCCATTGCCTAGCCCTTATCACTCTTCTGCCTTGGAACTGATACACAGTATTGATTCCAAGATGGAAGGTAGGGGTTTTTAAAAAAAGAGTTGGCAGACATGGAAGGGTCATCATTAAGCCATATATCTTAGGGCATTGAGAATGGATTTGTAATGACTCACATTTCGATGGTGCTTTATGGCTTACAAAACATTTTCCTTATCAATCAGTCAGCAAGTGTTTATCAAGCATCCATTATGTGTCAGGTTCTATGTCTGACTGATTTAAGTCTGCACTAAATTCTTAGAGCAGACCTTAAAGTTTTATTCAAAGTCACATTAATAGAAGAGCCAGTACAGAAATCTAAGTCTCCTCATTCCTAGTACAATGTTCATGCTACTACTCCACATTATCCCTGTTGCCTTTGGTTTAAGGAATTCAGTCTCATATTTAATTAGCTTTCCATTCAAATCTAAATATTTTTCTTCTCCTCCTCTTCCTCCTCTTTTTCGTCTTCTCTTCTTTCTCCTCTTAATTTTCTTCTTCTTCTTCTTGCTCTTGTTCTTGTTGTTCTTGTTCTTGTTCTTTTTCTTCTTCTTCTTCTTCCCTTTCTTTTTCCCTTCTCCTTTCCCTTCTCTTTACTTTGTTACATGAATAATGATTAGAGCTCTTGACACAGCCAATTCTCAAAAATGTATGTCATTCGTCACATAGGGATGAAGTGAAGAAATAGAGACATTTCAGTACAAATCCATCCTTGCTACTGGGGAGAAATATTAAAAACACCTCCCTTACTGAAGATGGGCCAATAGAATTTTTGTTTCTAAGATCTGGCCAATAATAAGATAGATTTACGTATCTGAGACTGGAGAAAATTGGAGGGGAAGAGGTATTGGCATAATCTTAAAGGACAGTGGGAAAAAAGACTGAGCCATCTCCATGATTTGGATTTGTAAAGTCAAGTCTGATAATAGGGTTCTTACCACAGTTAAATCCCCAAAGTGGTTAGTGGGCACCCTCCTCTTTAAGTAGGGACACTATATGGGTTTGGGTGAATGTTGCATCTCAATGATCCAATAACAAGAATGTTTATATTGAAAGTTAGCAGAAAATATTTCAGCCCTCTTTAAAAGAGAATGACTACATCAAAGTAAGTGGTCAGGATGGCCTTGAAAACTTTACTCTTTCTACATTTTTTCCTATATCTCCTAAGATTACTTTCATATTGAAATGAATTGAGAATGACACAACCAGTTGGCAATGATTTCTTCTTCTCCTCAACCCCCACCCCCAAAAAGACAGTCAGATTGACAACATCTCTTAAAGCCTCCAACCTCAAAATTTCACTCTTGTGGTTTCCAAAACAAAAACATGTGATCATTTCATGCTTTTTTTTTCTTTTCTTTTTGCATGGAGTCTAAGGAACATTCTGCTCTATAGGGTCTGTCTCTGAATAGGATCAGAAAAGACCCAATAAAACAAATGATTTTCCTCTATATAAACAGCTCAACCAAGAAGAGGGAAATAAAGTAGTTTGACAGGTGCAAAAGCTTGGAGGGGTTGAGATACTGAAGCACTTCCCTCTGCAGTGCTGTGCCAACCTGAAAATGAATAAAAATATTTCCTAAACAGTAAAAGATGTTCTCTGTGTGTGTGTGTGTCAGGAAGACAATGCCGGCAGAGACATGATAGGACATATAAGACGTGGCCCATTGCCAGGTCTCTGAACAGCTGTGTGGTGCATAAGAATTACGGCAGCTGTATTTAAACTAGAAATTAAATCTCCTTTTATTTAATGTGTGCAGGCTTTTTAGTTATCAAAAAGGAAACATTAGCAATTAGGGAATGTATATTTCACAGACGAGGTTCGATGTGCTCTTTTTGTTTGGGATGTCTATGATCTCTAATTCTCTGGAGAGGATGATGGGGGTGAGTAGCTAGGCTCCTGGAGGAGAAAAGCATTTTAAGTACCATTTCCTTTGTTAGCTTAGATATGAATTTGAAGTTTGTCCTTCCTCCCATTTTCAGAAAGGTCTGTTGAAATGATGGTCATCATTCATTCAAAAACCCTGATAAATTGTCTTCTGGAGGCTGAACACAGTTCTAGGCTCTGTGAGGATGCCTTTGTAAGGATTAAAGAAAGGCTCAGTCCCTGCCCTCAGGGTGTTTATAGTCTAGGAAAGAAATAGAATCTAGACACATAACAATAATTAGTAATGTTATATCGGTGCATTAGTAAAAGCAGAACACAATCCAATCCAATAAACATTTATGAAACAACTATTATGTACCAGGCATAGTTCTAAGCACTGAGGATATAACTGATAAACAGAAAGATAGTCTCTACCCTCAAGAAGCTTACAATCTAATGGGAGGGAAATGACACACAAGAGGAGGCAGGAACAAAGATTTGTATGTGATGTGAGAAATAAGGTCATTATCAGATCATGAGGGATTCAAGAAGGCTTCATGGAAGTGGTGGAATCTGAGTTGGGATTTGAAGGGATGGGTAGAGATTCAACAGACAAAGGAGAGGAGGGAAAATAGGATATCCCAAGGAAGGAGCAATGATTTGGAGACAGGAGAGTTTAAAGAAGGAGCCTTGGAGATGGTGAGGTACAAAAGATGGGAAAAAGAGAAGTAATTGTTTACCATTGATATTTTGAATGGAAATATTTATGTTTGCCTTATAAATTGGCATGACATATTCTTATGCATTCTATCCCTACTCTTCTCCTTCTCAAAGATCAACAGATCCAAATTTGGTAGAGAGTAAGTAAAGTCAGACAGTCAGTCAGTCAACAAGCATGGGAACAAACTAATGCAAAGAGTCAGTATCAAAAGATGGTGTGTTGGATACAAGGAATAGCCAGTAGGTCAGTATAGTTAGATTATAGGGTATATAGGTAAGAATAGGTATAAGAAACCAGAAAAGAGGATTGGATTACAAAGGACTTTACATGGTTGGAGAGAAAGAAGTACTCTTTGAATAAGTTATAATTTTAAAAAGGTATAAGAAGACTCCATTAATCTTTTTAAAAAAACAAACATTATCTTCTGTCTTAGAATCAGTACTTTGAATTGGTTCCAACACAGAAGAGTGGTAAGGGGTAGGTAATGGAGGCTAAGTGACTCACCCAGGGTAACCCAGCTAGGAAGTGTCTGAGGCCAGATTCAAATCCAGGATCTCCTACCTCTAGGTCTGGCTCTCAATCCACTGAACCACCTAACTGCCCACTGGATTCCATTAATCTTTGTATTTATGTTTCTCGTGACTTCTAGAGCAGAAGGAGGCCCATAATAGATAATGCTTCAGGCACCAAACCATGGGAGAAGCTTCTTCATTGACCATCTGTGCCAGTTAAGTATCAAAAAATGTAATGAATTTAGAGGTTGGGGTACTTGCCTCTACAGAACAGACAAATAACTTCATAAAAGGACCTGATTCCCAAGAAGTACTCAGAAACCCACCCATGTGATATGAGTACAACAGTGGCACAGGAAGGCTGAAAAGAGAAAGCTAAGCTAGGAATCAATAATATCTAGTTTTTATACAGTGCTTTAATATTTATAAAACACTTTATATTACTTAACCTGATTCTCCAAACAAGCTTCCATTTTACAAATTAAGAAACCGAGACTGAGAGGTTAAATGATTTATCCAGAATTACACAGTAAATCTTTAAGATGGGATTTGAACTCAGGTCTTCCTGATTCTAACTCTATCCCCCTATGAATTAAATCTTCTAGCTGCTTCATCAGCTTGCTCAGGGTCACACAACTAGAAAATGTCTAAGGCCAGATTTGAAGCCAGGATCTCCCATCAATAGTCCTGTCTCTCATCCACTGAGCCACCTAACTGCCCTCTGCATTTATTTTTATTACATTCATCTTTTTAGATTTAGTTTATCTTTCATGAATTATTGAGATCATTATGTTTTTTTAAGTTTTTATTGTCATGCATAACACACTTCCATATTGGTCATGATTGTAAGAGCACATTCATATACACTCATACATAACCAAAACGCCAAAATAAGACCAAAGATACATTGATGTGAAAGATGACTGCAACAGTTCTTTCTCTGGAGGTGGATAGCATTCCCCATCATATGTCTTTGAAGATTATCTTAGATTAGTGCATTGCTGAGAGTACCCAAGTTTTCACAGGTGATCATTGTCCATTATTGCTGCTATTGTGTGCAATGCTGTGCTTATTTTACTCTGTGTAATTTACTGCTTTTTCTGAAATTATCTTGCTTATCATTTCTTATAGCATGATAGTATTCTATCACCAACAAGTATTACAATTTGATCAGCCATTCCCCAATGGATGGACATCCCCTCAATTTCCAATTCTTTGTCACAAAAAGAGCTGCTATAAATATTTTTGTACAAAAAAGTCATTTCTTCTTTTTTATTATATCTTTGGGATATAGACCTAGTAGTGGTATTATCGAATCAAAGTGTATGCAGAGTTTTATAGCCCTTTGGGCATGGTTCCAAACTGACATCCAGAATGGCTAGATAAGTGCACATCTCCACCAACAATGCATTAGTGTCCCAGTTTTGCCACATTTCCGCCAATATTTATCACTTTCTTTTACTGTCATATTGGCTTATCTGATAGGTATGAGGTGGTACCACTGGGGAGACCTTTTTAGAGCCCGAGTCTGTGTCTTTATGTCATCTACAGATCTGATAAGTATGCAATCATTTTCTTCATCCAAGTCACTGTTAAAATATGTTGCATAGCACAGAATTCTGGGACTCTGATGAAAAGTCTCTGTTCAAGGCAACATAGATCCGATAAAGATAAAGATCTCTTTGGGTTCAGTCAATTGAAACAGCTCTGAATTCAACTGTACTATCCTTATCCTAGATCAGTGATGACAAGCCTTTTAGAGGGGGGGGGTGATGTGAGAAATGTCCTCTGGCTTTCCAGGAACAAACTCAGGCAAACCCTGTGCTGGGGCAACGGTGTGTGTACCCACAGAGAGGACTCTGAATGCCCCCTTTGGCACACATGCCATAGGTTCATCAATATGGTTCTAGATCATAACTTTCCATCTTCTCTTTAAGGATGTTGTGACAAACTTTTTCAAATGCTAACTGAAATCCAGGTGTACTTTCATATGCCCTTCTTTACCAATATAGTAAACTACCCTTCTCACAAAAGGAATTAATCTGTCATGATGTAACTACTAGAACAACATACCCAACAGGTGGTCATCCATTATCTGCTTGAAATGCAATGTTGTATGCTAGGAACAGCAAGTGGATCAGAATGGATAAGTTGAAGAGTGTGTGGAAGGGAGTATCATTTATGGAAGCTATGCTTAGTATAATGCTTTGCACATAGGAGATACTTTACAAATACTTGGTCCCTTCCCTTCACCTCTGCCCACCAAGTATGATTCCTGCTCCTCAGTGGCATGTGGAATGGCAGATTACAGTGGATGATTTTCCCTTGCCCCTCTCAACTTTCAGTTTGTGTGTTTTTACCAAAGTCTCAATAAATGTACTCCGCCCATGATCAGGAGTTTTTTTTTAAATAATTTTTATTTTTTAGAAAAGTTATCATGGTTACATGATTCATGTTCTTACTTTCCCCTTCACCCCCTAACCTCCTCCCCCACCATAGCCGATGCACATTTCCCCTGGTTTTAACATGTGTCATTGATCAAGACATTTCCAAATTGTTGATAGTTGCATTGGTATGTTAGTTTTGGGTCTACATCCCCAATCATGTCTGCCTCAGTCCTTGTGTTCAAGCATTTGCTTTTCTTCTGTGTTTCCTCTCCTGTAGATCTTCCTCTGAATGTGGGTAGCATTCTTTTCCATAAGCCCCTCAGAATTGTCCTGGGTAATTGCACTGCTGCCAGTACAGAAGTCCATTACATTCTATTTTACCACAGTGTATCTGTCTCTATATACAATGTTCTTTTGGCTCTGCTCCTTTCACTATGCATCAGTTCCTGGAGGTCTTTCCAGTTCACATGGAATTCCACCAGTTTATTATTCCTTTTAGCACAATAATATTCCATCACCAGCATGTACCACAATTTGTTCAGCCATTTCCCAATTGAAGGGCATACCCTCGTTATCCAGTTTTTTGCCACCACAAAAATTGTGGCTATAAATATTTTTATACAAGTCTGTTTATCTATTATCTCTTTGGGGTACAGACCCAACAATGGCATGGCTGGATGAAAAGGCAGGTTATCTTTAATAGTCCTTTGAGCGTAGTTCCAATTTGCCATCCACAATGGTTGTATCAGTTCACAACTCCACCAACAATACATTAATGTCCCAATTTGGCCACATCCCCACCAACATTCATTACTCTCCCCTACACTCATTTTAGCCAATCTGCTAGTTGTGAGGTGATACCTCAGCATTGTTTTGATTTGCATTTCTGTAATTATTAGAGATTTAGAGCACTTTCTCCTGTGCTTATTGATAGTTTTGATTTCTTTATCTGAAAATTGCCTATTCATGTCCCTTGCCCATTTATCAATTGTGGAACGGCTTGATTTTTTATGCAATCAATTTAACTCCTTGTATATTTGAGTAATTAGACCCCTGTCAGAGTTTTTTGTTATAAAGATTTTTTCCCAATTTGTTGTTTTCCTTCTGATTTTGGTTGCATTGTTTTTGTTTGTACAAAAGCTTTTTAATTTAGTATAATCAATCATCCCATTCACATTCAGAGTTATAATTAGCAGTTGTGTATTCCCCAACATTTTGGTATCCTCTCTTAGTTCTACCCCTTCTTCTTAAGGTATTTCCTTTTAAACCAGTGATTTGTTTTAAGCCAGTAACCCTTGTCCCATCCCTTGATTTACTACCCTTTCTACCCCCTCACTTGTTGTTCCCCTCTTTTTATTTTCTTTTTATTTTTAAGGCCTAATGAATTCCCTCTCCTTTCTACTCCCCTCACTTTTTTGACCTGCCCACTCCTCTGCTCCCCTTGGTTTATGCCTTCTGACTTTCTCAGAAGGGTTAGATAGAGTTCTATATCTCAATGGATATAGCTACTCTTCCCTCTCAGGGTAAATTCCACTGATAGTAATGTTTGCATATTACCTCTTAATGCACTCTTCTTCTTCTTATCATAGTATTCATCCCCTCCCCTTCCCATGCCCTCTTGTGTGTAATAGAATATCCTATTTTTCTTATTCATTCAAGTTTCTCTTGGTGTCCTCTACTATTCACCCCCCTCTTTCCCACCTACCCCCTTATCATCTTAGACCATTTAGTACTCCAATCTCGCCTTGTGAATAATTCTTCTAAATACTATAATAGTGGATACTATAATAGTAAATAGAGTTCACTACAGAGAATTACACATAACATTTCTTCATATAGGAATACAAATAATTAGATCTTATTGAAGCTGTTAAAGAGGCAAATTTAAAAATAAGAGTTTTCTTTCTTTCCCCTCTGTTTCTTATTTACCTTTTCATCTTTCTCTTGGTTTTTGTGGTTGGATATTGAACTTTCCATTTAGTCCTGGTCTTTTCTGTGCAAATACTTGGAAATCTTCTATATTGTTGAAGGCCCATTCTTTCCCCTAGAAGTATATAGTCAGTATTGATGGGTAGGTGATCCGTGGTTGTAGACCCAGTTTTCTTGCCTTTCTGAATATCATATTCCATGTCTTGCATCCTTGTAGTGTGAAGGCTGCCAGATCTTGTATAATCCTGGTTGGTGCTCCTTGATATCTGAATTGTCTCTTTCTGGCTTCTTGTAAATGTTTTTCTTTTACTTGGAAGCTCTTGAATTTTGCTATTATATTTCTGGGACTTGTCTTTTCAGGGTTAAGTTTAGAGGGCGATCTATGGATCCTTTCAATGTCTATATTGCCCTCTTGTTGTAGAACTTCAGGGCAATTTTGCTGAATAATTTTCTTTAGTATGGAGTCCTAATTTCTATTAATTTCTGCTTTTTCAGGAAGACCAATGATTCTCAGATTATCTCTTCTAGACCTGTTTTCTTGATCTGTCAGTTTCTCAGTGAGATATTTCATGTTTCCTTCTATTTTATCAGTCTTTTGACTTTGCTTTAATTGTTCTTGTTGTCTTGAGAGATCATTGGCTTCTACTTGCCCATTTCTTGTATTTAGGGACTGGTTTTCTGCTAAATTCTTTTGATTTTCCTTTTCAATTTGGTCTATCCTGTTTTCCAAGTATTTGGTTTCGGTCTCCAGTTTGCTTATTAACTCTTTTGATTCTTTTTCTAATTGCCCAATTCTAGCCTTTAGAAACTGGTTTTCGGCTATAATCTTTTGGTTTTCCTTTTGAATCTGGTCTGTTTGGTTCTTCAAGGTTTCCAGCTGGTCATTTCTGGTCTTCAATTTGCGTATCAATTCATTTGATTTCTAAGCCTCACTTTCTAATTGCAAAACTCTGACTTTTAAAACTGTTATTTTCTTGCCAGTTCTCTACCATCTTTCTCATAATCTCAGATTTTAACTCTTCAGTAGCTTGTGACCAGTTTTTCATTTCTTTGGGAAGGTTTGGATATGATTACTTATTTGTTCTCCTTTGCTGTTTGCTCTGTTGTCTGGATATTTTCTGTGTAAAAGTTGTCGAGTGTTAAGGATTTCTTCTTGATCTTTCTCTTCTGGGGTTCTTGTCTCTGGCTTGCCATAGTTAGCCCAGAACCCTCTCAGCTTTATCCTCACCCCAGGGTCTGTCTATGCTCTTTAGGCTCCTGAGGTCTCAGGTCTAGTTGTTCTCAGGGTCAAGCCTCCTGGTGGTTCCCTTTCTTGTTCCTCTGCCCGAAGCTCCTTTAAGAGTCTCAGGGCACTGCTTCCACAGTTGTGCACCCCTCTGCACTGGGTGCCCGCCCAAGGTCCTCGCCTTCACTCAAGATCCGTGTCTGCAGTTGCAACTGCGCATGAGCTCAGGGTCTGGGTTCAAACTCCATGTGTTCTTTAGCCTCTTGGGGTCTTAAGTCTTGCTGCTCTCAGGATCAGGCCCTGGTGATCCCAGTTAGCTGCCAATGACTTAATGGATGCCCCAAACTTGCTCTAACTCTTGTGCGCTGGCTTTGGCACTGTAGGTGGTGTAGGGGGTGGAGGAGGGGTTGCTCAGCTCGCATTTTAGTGAGAGCTGTTTCACCCCTTTATAGCTTGGAAATGCCCTGATCCCATGTACCTTCAATGGTGCGCCCTGTTGTGGAGTCTCTTCATTTGTCTGGATTTGTTTTTATGTCTTCTTGAGGAGTCCTGTATGTGTGGGTTAGGAGAGGTTAAGTGCTGCTTCTACTCTGCCGCCATCTTAACACGGAAGTCCAATCAAGAGTTTTAAAGAAGATATATTTCTATATTTTAATCCTGTTCTCAAACATCCTCTTCTTAACCAGGTATTGACTTCCCAAATGAGGCTTCTTCTTCTGAAACTCCTACTTCCTATCATCAACAGTGATAAAGACCACAATTGAGCCCATCTTAGTTCTAGCTCTTGTCAAAGACTTCATGATCCCTAGAAATACTTAAGTTGCTTCTGGCAATATAATTTGTTCTAACACAAATTACTGGAAGAAAGTCATGGTTTTCAAGTTTGACAAGTTTATCATATTCCAAATATACATGTGAAGGTCTTCTGGGTTAAGATGGCTGCAGAGTAGTTGCAGAATTTTTACCCTCCCCACCACCAACTTGTAGGATACCTCAAAAGAATAAAAAAAAAGTTCAGATGAATTAAAGGACTCCACAATAGGGTGCAGCATCAAAGGTAGGTGGTATTTGAACAAATCCACGCTATAAGGGGGTGAATTAGCTCCCACCAAAACATGAGCTGATCAACCCTCCCCTACCCCACCTACAAGGCAGGATTCACAGCCAGTGCACTAGATTTAAAGCAGTGTAGGACAAACTCTAAGTTTTTGGCACTGGATCAAAAGTACCCCTAACAGCAGCTAGACCTGAATCCTCAGGAGGCTGAAGAGTGTGCACCTTGTGTGTGGAGATGGGACTGTGGCTGGGGCAGCACACTGCAGAAACTGCGGACTCAAAAAGTAGCCTCAATGGGCATCTGGGTAGCTCAGTGGATTGAGAGTCAGGCCAAGAGACGGGAGGTCCTAGGTTCAAATCCGGCTTCAGATACTTCCAAGCTGTGTGACCCTGGGCAAGTCACTTGACCCCCATTGTCCACCCTTACCACTCTTCTACCTAGGAACCAATACACAGAAGTTAATGGTTTAAAAAAATGTAAAAAAAAATAGCCTCAGGCAAAAACCGCTGCATAGCTCCATACACAGAGAGCCTGCCCTCTTCACACAGATTTCTGAGGGAAGCAAATACCAGCAGAGTAATGGCTAGTAATGCTCAAGAAATACCAACTACAAAAAGAAACAAGAGAAAAGCACTAACTCTAGATAATTTATACATAGCAAAAATCCAGAACTCAGAACAGGCAGCAGAGGAGGACAAACAAGTAAACATATCCAAACCCTCCCAAAAAATGAAAATTGGTCACAAGCTCTTATTATTTCTTACAAACAAAACCAATGCTACCAAAATTAGAAGGGAAACAACAATTTGGGGAAAATTTTATTTTAGATAGATATTTTAAGGTAAGGCCCTTCTATTTCTATACTTTCTGGAGTTTTTAGTAGGAATGGATGTTGTATTTTGTCAAAGGTTTTCATAGCATCTATTGAGATAATCATGTGATTTTTCTTGGTTTGCTTGTTGATATGGTCAATTATGTGAATGGCTTTCCTAATGTTGAACCCTCTTTGCATTCCTAGTACAAATCCCATCTGATCATAATGAATAACCCTTTTGATCACTTGCTGAAGTCTTTTTGCTAGTATTCTGTTTAAGATTTTTGCATCCATGTTCATTAAGGAGATTGGACTGTAGTTTTCTTTCTCTGTTTTTGATCTACCTGGTTTTGGGATCAGTACCATATTTGTGTTATTAAAAAGAATTTGATAGGATTCCTTCTTTGCTTGTTATGTTAAATAATTTGCATAGTGTTGGAATTAGTTGTTCTTTGAAGGTTTGATAGAATTCACTTGTGAATCCATCTGGTCCTGAGGATTTTTTCTTAAGGAGTTCTTTGATGGCTTGTTTAATTTCTTTTTCTTATATGGGATTATTTATGTATACTATTTCTTCTGCTGTTAATCTAGGCAATTTATATTCTTGTAAATATTCATCCATATCACCTACATTGCTGTATTTATTGCCATATAATTGGACAAAATAGTATTTAATGATTGCCTTGATTTCCTCTTCATTAGAGGTGAGGTTTCCCTTTTCATCTTTGATACTGAAAATTTGGTTTTCTTCTTTCCTTTTTTAATAAGATTGACTAGTACTTTGTCAATTTTATTTGACTTTTCAAAGTACCAGCTTCTAGTCTTATTTATTAATTCAATAGTTCTTTTACTTTTAATTTTATTAATTTCTCTTTTAATTTTTATAATCTCTAGTTTTTTTTTAAATTTTAAACCCTTAACTTCTGTGTATTGACTTATAGGTGGAAGATTGGTAAGGGTAGGCAATGGGGTTCAAGTGACTTGCCCAGGATCACACAGCTGGGAAGTGTCTGAGGCCGGATTTGAACCTAGGACCTCCCGTCTCTAGGCCTGGCTCTCAATCCACTGAGATACCCAGCTGCCCCCACTAATTTAGTTTTTTACTGAGGATTTTAAATTTGTTCCCTCTCTAGTTTTTTGATTTGCATGCTCAGTTCATTGATCAACCTAATTTGTTAATATATGCACTCAAGGATATAAATTTACCCCTGAGTAATACTTTAGCTGCATCTCACAGATTTTGGTAGGATGTCTCATCATTATCATTACCTTCAATGAAATAATCACTTGTTCTATGATTTGTTCTTTAACTTATTTTGAAGAATCATATTATTATCTTATCTCTTTCTTACTTATTTTTTGGTTTGATTTATCTAGGTGTGATAGAGGAAGATTTAGGTCTCACACTAGTATAGTTTTGCTATCTATTTCCTCCTTGAGCTTTGCCAATTTCTCCTTTAGAAATTTGGATGCTATACCACTTGGTGCATACATGTCAAATACTGTTATTTCCTCATTGTCTATACTGCCTTTTATTAGGATGTAATTACTTTCCCTATCTCTTTTAATCAGATGTATTTTACTTTGACTTTGTCAGAAATCATGACTGCAACTCTTGCCTTCTTTTTCTCAGCTGAAGCCCAATAAATTTTATCCAGCCTTTTAGTTTTACTCTATGTATGTCTACCTGCCTCGTGCATGTTTCTTATAGACAACATATAGTAGGATTTTGTTTTCTAATCCACTCTGCTATTTGCTTCTGCTTTATGTGTGAGTTCATCCCATTCACATTCAGAGTTATAATTATCAGCTGTGTATTCTCCAATATTTTGATATACTCTCCTAGTTCTATCCCTTCTTCTTACACTATTTCCTTTTAAACCAGTGGTTTGGTTTAATTTTATTAAACCAATCCCCGTTATCCTCTCCCTTAGTTTACTTCCCTTTCCACCTCCTCCCTTTTTGTTCCCCCCTTATTATTTTTAAGGCCTAATGAATCCCTTTTTGAACTTCCCACCCTACTGCCCCCCTTGGTTTATCTCTTCTGACTTTCTCCATAGGGTAAGATAGAATTAGATATCCCAATGGACATAGCTACTCTTCCCTGTCAGGATTAATTCCACTGAGAGTAAGGTTTAAATATTTCCTATTAACACTCTCTTCCTCTCCTTCTTATAATAGTATTCATCCCCTCCCATTCCCATGCCCTCTTTGTATGGTATAGATTATCCTATTTTTCTTATTCCCTCAAGTTTTCCTTGGTGCCATCTTCTATTCCCCCCCCCCTTTTTTTCTATTTCATCTTAGACCATTTAGTACTCCAGTCTCTCCCTATGAATAATTCTTCTAATTACTATAATAGTTGTAACAATAAATAGAGCCAGTAACCAATGTTATGATAGAAAAGAGATAGAGAGTGTCTATGTAGGTGAGACTCTCTTCTAGCTCTTCCCTCACAATGAATATACTCTAGGAAACTTTGAAGGAGTATCACCCCAAAACTTGGTGACCTCGATGGTTGTGCAACCCCACAGGATTTGGGGGGCAAGGCTTTCCTATAAGATGAGATATGGGGTAGCCCAATCTGATTCTCAACGAGGACGGGGTTCATACAAGCCTCCCCCGAGGTCAGTCAATTTCACAGCAGGTGGTCCAGCTTCAAGATGGAGGCAGCTAGACCAAGATGTGGTTCCCTTCTCTCTTCTCTCAGGCACTCTGGAACTCTATCTGACTAATGAATGGATTTTATTAATCACAATTCAGGGACTGGGGAAAGGGGGTGAAGAGCAGAGGGATTTATGGTACCCTATTCTTTATTCCTATGGAGTCCTTTGCTTAGGTGGGAACCTTAATGGCTCCCACTCCTAAGCTTCTTCCCTTGCCCCTTCTCTTTCTGTTTCTATTTCTATTTCTATCCTTTCCTATAATTTTAAGTTAGACTGGAAAGGGTCTCTCAGCAAGGTTGGGTAATGGGGGAAGAAGACTAAGAGATTGCTCCCAAAATGGAGTCCAAAAACTTAGTTTACTCATTGGTTGAAGTCTTGCTGGGTGAGATGTGATGGAATCTTTGACCAAGGAATCAGGGTTTCAGTGTCCAAAAAAAGATCCTCAGGAAGCCCTCAAGACTGGATCCAAGCTGTGATGTCCTCCTCCTGAACCCTTTTCCTCCTCCTCCTTTCCCCAGAGACTTCCCAGAATTCCCTCTGGTCTCAACTGCCACCAACTGTCACCAACTGTGAGCCACTCCTTCTCTGGCTCCTTTTGTCCCATCCCCCTTGCACAAATCCCAGCTTTACATAGTGAATACAATTTTTTTAGAATTGCACATAATATTTCTTCACATAGGAATATAAATAATTTGATCTTGTTGAAGCTCTTACAGAAACAAATTTAAAATTAAGACTTTTCTTTCTTTCCCCTCTCTTTCTCATTTACCTTTTCATGTTTCCCTTGATTTTTGTGGTTGGATATCAAACTTTCCATTTAGTTCTGGTCTCTTCTTTACAAATACTTGAAAATCTTCTATCTTGTTGAATGCCCATACTTTCCCCTGGAAGTATAAAGTCAGTTTTGATGGGTAGGTGATCCTAGGTTGTAGACCCAGTTTTCTTGCCTTTCTGATTATCATATTCCATGCCTTGTGGTCTTTTAGAGTGGAGGCTGCCAGATCCTGTGTAATCCTGATTGGTGTTCCTTGATATCTGAATTGTCACTTTCTGACTTCTTGTAATATTTTTCCCTTAACTTGGAAACTCTTGAATTTGGCAATTATATTCCTGGGAGTTGACTTTTGAGGGTTTAGTGTAGAGGGTGATCTATGGATCCTTTAATGACTATTCTGCCCTCTTGTTGAAGAACATAAGGGCAGTTTTCTTGGATAATTTCTTGTAGTATGGTATCCAAATTTCTACTAATTTCTGATTTTTCAGTAAGACCAATGATTCTCAAATTGTCTCTTCTAGACCTGGTTTCTTGATCTATCATCTTCTCATTGAGATATTTCATGTTTCCTTCTATTTTGTCATTCTTTTGACTTGGCTTTATTAATTCTTGCTGTCTTGCAAGGTAATTGGCTTCTATTTGCCCAATTCTGGTCTTTGGAGACTGGTTTTCTGCCATAATCTTTTGATTTTCCTTTTTTATTTGGTCTATCTTGTTTTTCATGGTTTCTTGCTGTTTAATTTGTGTCTCCAATTTCCTTATTATTTCATTTGATTTGGGGGCATCTTTCTCCAATTGGGAGTTTTTGTCTTTTAACCTGTTAATTTCCTTTTGAGCTATTTCCCACTTTTCTTGCCAAATCTATTTCATCTTTCTCATGATCTCAGATTTGAACTCTTCAAGAGCTTGTGAAAAATTTTCATTTTGGGGGAAGGTTTGGATGTGTTTACTTGTTTGTGCTCCTCTGCTATCTGCTCTGTGGTCTGGATTTTTTCTATGTATAAATTATCTAGAGTTAGTGGTTTCCTCTTGTTTTTTATCTTGGTTAGTTCTTGGGCATTGCTTGCCATTATTATGTTGGTTTTTCCTTCTCAGGCAGAAGTCTGGGTGAGATGGGCAGACTCTCTGTGTATAGAGGTATGGAGCAGTTTTTGCTTGAGTCACAACACAGTGCCACTCCTCTCAGCTTTATCTTCACAACCCTGTACATGAGGTCTCTTTAGGCTCCTGGGATATCAAGACTATCTGTTCTCAGGGTCAAGACTCCTGGTGGTCCCCTTGATTGCTCCTCTGCCTGAGGCTCCTTTAGACATGTTAGTGAGCTGCTTCCACAGTCTATTGCCCCCCCCCAGGTCCACACTCAAGGTCTGCACTCAAAGTTCTCATTTTTAACCTCTTGGGGTCTTAAGTCTTGCTGCTCTCAGGAGCAAGCCCCTGGTGGTCCCAGTTAGCTGCCAAAAACTTAGTGAATGCCCCACACTTTCTCTAACTCTTGTGAGCTGGCTCTGGGACTGTACATGGGATGGGATGGGGCCTTGATCAGCTTGCTTTTTAGTGAGAACTATTTCACCCCCTTATAACATGGAAATGCCTAAATCTCACATACCATCAATGCTGTGCCCGATAGTCGGGTCCCTTCATTCACGTGTATTTGGTTTTTGTGTTCTTTTGAGGTATGCTGTATGGGTCGGTTAGGAGAATTAAGTGCCTTGCTTCTACTTTGCAGCCATTTTAAGCTGGAAGTCCTCCCACAAGCTCTTGAAGAGTTCCAATCTGAGATCATGAGAAAGGAGGAAGAGATTTGGCAAGAAAAGTGGGAAATACTTTAAAAAGAAAATAACAGTTTAAAAGGCAGAATTTTGTAATTGGAAATTGGGGTTCCGAAATCAAATTAAATGATAAGCAAATTGAAGACCAGAAATGACCACCTGGAAGCCATGAAGAGCCAGAAAGACCAGACAGAAAATGAAAAACCAAAAGATTATAGCTGAAAACCCGTCTTTAAAGGCTAAAATTGGGGAGGTAGAAGCCAATGATCTCACAAGACAGCAAGAATTAATAAAGCAAAGTCAAAATACTGACAAAGTAGAAGGAAACATGAAATATTTCAATGAGAAGATGACAGATCAAGAAAACAGGTTTAGAAGAGACAACTTGAGAATTATTGGTCTTCCAGAAAAATTGGAGACAAATAGAAATCTACATATCATTCTGTAAGAAATTATCCAAGAAAACTGCCCTGATGTCCCTGAACAAGAGGGCAAAATGGGCATTGAAAGAGCCCATAGAACACCCTCTACATTAAATCCTCAAAAGACAACCCCCAGGAATGTAATAGCCAAATTCAAAAGCTTCCAAGTTAAGGAGAAAATATTACAAGAAGCCAAAAAAGAGACAATCCAGATACCAAGGAACACCAATCAGGATTACACAGGATCTAGCAGCCTCCACACCACAAGACTGCAAGGCTTGGAATAGGATATTCAGAAAGGCAAGAGAATTAGGTCTACAACCTAGGATCACCTACCCATCAAAACTGACTGTATACTTCCAGGGGAAAGGATGGGCATTCAACAAAATAGAAGATTTCCAAGTATTTTCAAAGAAAAGACCAGAACTAAGTAGAAAGTTTGATATCAAGAGAAACATGCAAAAGTCAATAAGAAAGAGAGAGGAAAAAAAAATTTAAGGTTCTTCTTTAAGGGCTTCAATAAGATCAAATTACTTATATTCCTATATGGAAAAATGTTATTTGTAACTCTCAAAAGTTGTATTCACTATTATAGTAATTAAAAGAACTATACGTAGGGAAATGTTGGGGTACTAAGTGGTCTAACATGATACAAAAAGGGGGGTGAGGAAATATAATATGGCACCAAGAGAAACTCGAAGAACAAGAAAAATAGGATAATCTATACCACACAAAGAAGAGTATGGGAATGGGAGGGGAAGAATACTATTAAAGAAGGAAAGGAAGAGAGTGTTAATAGGTAATACTTAAACCTTGCTCTCAGAGGAATCATTTCTGAGAGGGAAGAAGAGCTAGATCTATTGGGGTAACAAATTCTATCTTACACTATAGGGAAAATGTGAAGGGAAAAACCAAGGCGGGGAGTGGGGCAGGGAGTACATAAAGGGAGGGGAAGAGAGGGGGAGGGAATCTAATTGACCTTAAAAAATTTTTAAAAAGGGGAAGAAAACGGGAGGAGGCAGAAAAGGAAGTAAAATAAGGATGGGAATTAGGGGAAGTAATTAAAAGCAAACCACTGGTTTAAAAATAAATAGCAAAAGAAGAAAAGGCAGAATTAGGAGACGTCTTCAAAATGTTGGGGAATACACAGATGACAATCATAACTCTGAAAGTGAATGGGATGAATTGTCCCACAAAACGGAATCAAATAGCAGAGTGGATTACAAACCCAAAGTCTACAATATGTGGTCTAAAAGAAACACACATGATGCAGATAGACACACACAGGGTGAAGGTGAAAGGATAGAACAAAATCTATTAGGCTTCATCTGAGAAAAAGAAGGCAAGAGTTGCAATCTGGATAACTGACAAAGCCAAACTAAAAATACATCTGATCAAAAGAGATAGGGAAGGTAATTACATCCTGATACAGGGCAACATAGACAATGAGGAAATATCAGTACTTAACATGTATACACCAAATGGTATAGCATACAAATTCCTAAAGGAGAAACTGGCAGAGCTCAAGGAGGAAATAGATAGTAAAACTATACTAGTGGGAGACCTAAACCTTCCTCTATCAAATCTAGATAAATCAAATCAAAAATAAATAAGAAAGAGATAAGAGAGGGAATGAAATCCTAGAAAAATTAGAGTTAATAGATATATGGAGAAAAATTAATAGGGACAAAAAGGAATATACCTTCCTTTCAGCAGCACATGGTACATTCTCAAAGACTGACCATGCACTAGGATATAGAAACATGGCAAACAAATACAAAAGAGCAGAAATAATAAATGCAACCTATTCAGATAATAATGCAATAACAATAATAATTATTAAGTTCATATAGAAAGGCAAATCAAAAATTAATTGGAAATGAAATAATATTATTCTCCAAATACACATATGGGAAAGAAAGATTTCTTCCTTATGGACAACATGAGATCAATCTTTAACCACCTCTCTATACCAGTCAGTAGTCACCAACAAAGGAAAGTTTTGTCTTTTCTTTCCATTGCCAGCATTGGAGGAGCTCTTGCCTAATGTTACCCATGAATCCCCATCAATATAAATCAAGTACAAAAAGTTTCTTAGAAGGTCCTCCTACCTATTTCCCAGAGCTGGTTTGAAATCATACTCCCAAATTAGTCTTAACAGTTTATAGTTGCACCTCGTTTTTGACTCAGATTTACACAGCTGTTAGCTCTGTATACTCTTGATGCAGTTATATCCAGGAAATCTACCTTCAAGGGATAAAAAAAATGGTACAGGGGATAGAGTGCCAGGCCTGAAGTCAGAAAGATTTATCTTTCTAAGTTCAAATCTAACCTCAGACACTTACTAGTTTTATGACCCTCAGCAAGTCACTTAGCCCTGTTTTCCTCAGTTTCCTCATCTGTAAAATGAGCTAAGAAGGAAATTTGAAACTAGTCCAGTTTTCTTGCCAAGAAAACCCAAAATAAGGTCATGAAGAGAATTGATCGTTAGAATTCAACTTTGCAAATGAAGCCAGCCCTAGGAAAACTATAAAGAAAACAGTTTGTCTTTAATTTCCATAGACTTTTCCTACTTCTCTCAAGTTTCCTGATCCTGATGTTTCCAGTTCCCTACATTGCTAAAATAAATTCTCAAATAACATATAGGAAAAACAACTGCTTGAACGCATGGGTTGGGGTGGACATGATTGGGGATGTGGACTCGAAACTACCACACCAATGCAACTACCAACAATTTGGAAATTGGTCTCGATCAAGGACACATGACAAAACTAGTGGAAATGCGCATGGGTAGGGGGGGTGCGGGGGGGGGGTTGAAGGGGAAAGGAGGAGCATGAATCATGTAACCATGTTAAAAATGAATATTAATAAATGTAAAAAAATAAAAAAAGTATAAGAAGAGTCAGATACAACTGAAATGAATAGAATACAAACAAAAACAAGAAGGACGTTTGAAAAATATTCTCCAGTCCTAGGATATTTCATAATATCATCTGTACTGTTCTTGGCTATTCAATATTTTTACAATTTATGTTGAGTGTGTAATTGCCTCATTTCCCTCACTGGATAAGAGATAGTCTCTTGTTCCAGCCCTTTCCCATCTCTAGAACAGAATTATTCATTCATTTATGTATTACTGTTATAATGTCCATTCTCTCCAGATTTCAGCTACTTTCCCAGCTTTGTCTCTTAAACTCAGGAGTACTTAATCTTTATGTGTCCTGGAACTTGCTCTTACTGGCTCTAGAGAACTAATTGCTTTTTCAGCATAAGCACTCACATCTCAGAAACAGGCAGACATTACAAATTAGGACTTAATTTATTATTTCGTTTATTTCTAGACCTTAAAAAGTGATAGAAAAAATGTTAATATTGTTGATTAAACTTTAAAGTGTGTTGTATTTTTTCCTTTATTTTTTGGAGAGCTGATCATTAAACATTTACTAGACTACTCCTGTAGACTACTCCTGTATTCCTTTGATAATCTAATTAAGCACATGGACCTTTTCTCAGAACAATGTTTGTTGCCCATATTCATAATTGAAATAAATGTCAAATTTCAATTAGTGAAAGTAAAAATGTGCTTTTTCCCATTCAAGTTCGTAGATCCCCTGAAATCTATCCAGGGAGCCCTTAGGGGTCCATAGATCCTAGATTAAGAACCACTTCTTTAGAAAAAGGCTTTGTTTGATCCTTGGCAGTATGTGCATGTTCCTAAAGACTTAGAGCTTTGAGCTATTAGTCATTTGAATTCATGTAAATTTGAGAATCATTTTAGCAATGTTGCGAACTGGAAGCATTAGGATCAGGAAACCTGAGTGAAGTAGGAAAAGTCTATGGAAATTAAATGCAGACTTTTGTTTCCTTTATAGTTCTCCTAGAGGCTGACTTCATTTGGTAAGTTGAATTCCAGCCTTCAATACTAGGGCCAGCCTTGGACATAAAGAGGATAGAATTTGTTTTGAGGGGAGTGGGGATTAAACTCAGTGATTCTTTCCAACTTACTCTTTGCTGTTCCCTCAAAGATCTCTTCCTACTTAAAACAGGCAAGTATATTAAGGTAATCAGGTACCATTTAGTTAGGGGAGATGGCTACTCCAAGCAGATGAAGACTTCCCTTGGCACAATAGGTGAATGAGAACAAGTCATTCCAATAACCACGAAGATGGCAAAAGTAGGTTCTTTGGATCACTTGAAGTTTGGTCAGTTATTGAAGACGCCAAAGTCATACACTGTGTCCTGGACCAACAACAGCCAACGTGGCTCTTGTCCTGACAATGGAAAAGAGAGTGAGGTGGATGACTTTGTGCAACTCTGCCTCACTTAAATCCAACTGGAACATGTCAAGACATCTTCATGATGTCATTGGTCCTCTTCAAAAATGAAGGATGAACTCTAGTTATCCTAACACCCTTTTCCATAAGTAGCTCATTTTGTTTTCCACTTCACAGAACATCATGCCTTCCTCTTAGATAATCTGGTCACCTGAAATCTCATCACTATGCATATTAACTCAGTTATTTCTACTCAATAGCTAGCCAACTCCTTCTGCCTAGCCACTCTGATTGGAGAGGCAGAGGGTAGAGCAGTAAATTCATCCCCAAACCTTCCTTTATACAGGACTCTGAATATTCAGAACCTTCCAGGTAACTCTCTATTCTCACCAGTAATTTTGCTTGATTTCCACAGAACATCATGCTTCCACAGTGAATATCTTATGATGGCTTTCTTCCTATCCTTCATTTTTCAGCTTTATCTTCTGTGTCATCATCCCCCAGAATCTATTGGTTGTTTTCTCCAGGATATATTAAGATCTCTATTTGTAATATGGGTATTTGCAATTTGTCAATCCATGAAAGAGAGTGTGTTTCTGATGTAAACATTTTTACCACTACTAGCTTTTTGGTGATAAACTGATGGGTTTTTAGTGGGTGATACATTTTTACAGCTTGAAATGATGTTTTGCACATTTTCTACCATTTCTTTTTATAATCTATATGGATCACTTAATCTGGACACTTCAAGAATAATCCTTTCATTATTTCTAGTGATGATCACCTGGACCTGAATTGTTATCATTACCTCTGTTTCAATAAACAATTCCACTTGACTAATCTATTTTTTTAATGTTTTGTGGTCAACAAATTGTTGGCTAAGTTTATGTGGTTATTGCCCATGGAATACATTTTTATTCTGTTTTTGGATCCTAGTTGTTTCTTAGTCTCTATACCAAAATAAATGTTTCAGTTACGTTTGACAAATATGATGAAGTTCCCCTATTGCTACCATTTACTGTGACTTAGCAACTAAACTATATTTCTTTGTTCTAAAATTATTTTGTAGTTGCTTTTCACCTACTTATTATGGTCTATGAGGTTGTCGCTCTCTTTCTGGCCAAAAAGAGTTAATGTTTCCATAGATGTTTTAAGGTGATGGCTCTTATATTTAATTGATTTTTTTGTGTTTTTTATTTTTTATTTTTTGTTTTTTAAACCCTTAACTTCTGTGTATTGGCTCCTAGGTGGAAGAGTGGTAAGGGTGGGCAATGGGGGTCAAGTGACTTGCCCAGGTTCACATAGCTTGGAAGTGTCTGAGGCCAGATTTGAACCTAGGTCCTCCCATCTCTAGGCCTGACTCTCAATCCACTGAGCTACCCAGCTGCCCCCTTTTGTGTTTTTTTAAAATTAGAATACTTACCAATTTGTTATGTTCTATTTTGCAATTTCAAAAGTACAACTACAGTGAATTATGCAGGTGTTTATTGTTATAACATGGTTTTCTCATTCAGCTTTGATAGAAGAATGCCACTGTCTGTTAACACAGTCATCATATATTTTTCCCTTTAATTGGGTAATTTTGACCTTTGAATACGAGCTCCAAACTTCCAGTCTCTATCATTCCTTATTGTACATTAAGAATTTCATATTAAGTAGTACAAGATATTAGACCGTACTATAAAGCAGTGATAATCAAAAAAAAAAAAAATGGTACTGGCTAAGAGATAGAAGGGCGGATCAATGGAATAGCCTTGGGGTAAATGGCCTCAGCAAGTTAGTGTTCAATAAACCCAAAGATTCTAGCTTTTGGAACAACAACCCACTATTTGACAAAAGCTGCTAGGAAATTGAAAAACAGTATGGGAAGAATTAGGTTTAGATCAATATCTCATACGCTATACCAAGATAAATTCAAAATGGGGAAATGACAAAAATAAAGAAGAAAATTATAAGTGAATTAGGTGAACATAGAATAGTATACCCGTCAAATGTATGAAAAAGGAAAGAATTAAGACCAAGAGAGAGATAGAGAACATTACAAGATGGAAAATGAATAATTTCAATTATATTAAATTATAAAGTTTTTGTACAAACAAAACCAATGCAACCATAATTAGAAGGGAAGCAACAAACAGGAAAATTTTCATAACAAAAATCTATGAAAAATGTCTAATTTCTCAAGTTTATAAGGAACAAAGTAAAATGTACAAGAAAGTAGGTCATTCCCCAATGCTCAAGAGAGATGAATAGACAGTTTTCAGATGAAAAAATCAAAACTATCAATAATCACACGAAAAAATGTTCTAACTCCCTCCTGATTAGAAGAATGTAAATCAAAACAACTGAGGTACCACCTCACACCTACAGATTGACCAATATGACAATAAAAGAAAATAATAAATGTTGAAGGAGCTGTGGCAAAATTGGGATACTGATGTATTGCTGGTGGAGTTGTGAATTGACCCAACCATTCTGGAAGGCAATTTGGAATTATGCCCAAAGGGCTTTAAAAGAATGCATACTCTTTAATCCTGCAATACCACTACTAGTTTTATACCCGAAAGAGATAATAATAAAAATATTTATACAAAAATATTCATAACTGTGCTCTTTATGGTGGCAAAGAAATTGGAAAATGAGAGGGTGTCCTTCAATTGGGGAATGGCTGAACAAATTGTGGTATATGATGGTGATGGAATACTATTGTGCTATAAAGAATGATAAGCTGCTTGATTTCTATACAAACTGAAAAGACCTACATGTACTGATGCAGATAGACATGCGCAGAACCAGAAGAACATTTTACAAGGAAATAGAAACATTGTGGAACAATCAAAAGTAATCAACTTTGCTAATAATAACAATGCAACGATCCAGGACAATCCTGAGAGAATTATGAGAAAGACTGCTATCCACATCAAGAGAAAGAACTGTGGGAACAGAAATGCAGAAGGAAAACACATGATTTATCAACTGTTTATATGGATTTAGGATTTGGGGTTTTGGTTTTTGAAAAATTACTCTATTACAAAAATGAATAATATGAAAATAGGTATCAAGTGATAATACATGTATAACCCAGTGGAATTGCTTGTCATTTCTGCAAGTGGTGAGGGAAGAGGGGAAGAGAAAGAAAATGAATCATGCAACCATGGAAAGATGTTTAAAAATAAATAAAATTTAAAAAATAAAATAAAACAATGATGGGTAAAAAAAGAATTTAATATCAAGCAAGTCTAATTTACATTTTAATATCATTTGAGGAAGATTCCAGGAGATGAAGCTGTTTGATATATTTTTGGTGGAGTAATAGAGCTTGATGGCATCTAGGTATTTATGTATTAATATTATCAATCCATGAAGTAATTAATAAGAGATTTTGGCTCAAATCTCTCTATGATTTAGAAGCAAAACAACTCTATTTTGGCAGAGCCATAACAAGCTGAAATTGTCTCCCTAAAATGGCATATTTTATAATAATTGTTCTTAATATTTTTGTTTTGGTATATATTTTTTAAAAAAGAGATCCATTATCCATTGTATATCAAATATTCTAGTAGTATTCCCACTTTACCAACTACTCTTTTAGAGTTTCAATAAATAAGACATGAACATTGAACTGATCATCAGTTAATTCAGGAGAAATGTTATACTGCTTTCAGGATCAAATCAATAACATGTCACTCTTTTTACCACTGGAATTTTTGGTATCATCTTTTCATTCTTTAATCAATATATTGTTTTTCAGGAAATAATTATAGATTCTTTTCTAGTAATATATATATATATATATATGTATATATGTATATATACTTTGTACAAAGTACAAAGTAAACATGTGATTGGTCTCTGTATGGAGGAGTAAGTGCTTGTCACCTTTTGGTAGTAAATGTATGAGGCCTTCTATTAAGAAAGGTGGAGTCAAGTTTGTGTTTGAGAGTAAGCTGGTAAATTCCTTTGCCTGTAATTCATGAGCCACTATGAAGTTTGAAATAATAGTTATGGATCTTACCTGGCTTCACCATTATCCAGCTCCTGCAGAAAAGCTAGAGCATCAATCACCTCCCTTGACTCGAATTACTCTGTTGTTCCTTGTTATCAACAGGAGTATTTTTTTTTTCTTTATAGAGGTATGTTGGAGCCAGTTTGTGCCAGCCCACAAGAGTCATTTGTTAATGGCAAATGCCACAAAATCAGAGCTTGACATAAGCTTTTTGATTGTCTAAATTTAATAAAGTGATGGATAAATGTTAATCATGCTATTAAACTTATTTGTATCATGTGAGTTTTCAGAAAGCTCCTTGTTAAACATTTTTAGTATACTACTATGTTTTCTGTTGAACTTCTTTAGAGCATAGAAATGATGATACATTTTTTCACATCCTCCTCCTCTAGGAGTTCTTGCTCCCTTTTAATTGCTTCATCTCTCATATCCTAGTAGTAAAAATTTTGATGCATATTGGCATTTATTTTTCTCTTTGCACTGCCTTGATGCTTTCACCTTTTATACCTCGTGTGCCTTTACCATTTGGCATTTGCTTTCAGTTGCAAAGGAAATCCAGAATTTTTGATATAATTATGTTTTCTAATTCTGTTCCAAATATGTTACCATTAATTGGACAATATTGTATTCAGATTTTTAATGCACATATTAAGTAGATATTGATGTGATCGTTTAATGTCTTTAAGCAGGTCTTCAATAACTCTCTCAGGTCTTTATTAGTATGTTGGCATTTCATGTTAATGCTTGGAAGTATTCTATGATACCTTTACCTTTACACTCATGGTTCTTATTATAGCAACAACTGAGATATATGCTGCATATACAATTCCTGAAATACTTTTGTACCCTCTGTTAAATATTATAAGAAAATACATTCAAATAATAAATGCCAGACTTAAAAAAAATTACTATCTAGATAGAATTCATTTTCTAATTGGATTCATGACATTAAACTCAGATCGTGTTTTTTTTTAAATTCCAGCTTAAATATGCTATCTCATTTTAAAAATCCTTGGAAGTGTTAATAGTATTTCTTTAATCCACTTCATCATTAGTTTTAAATTGTGGAATTTGTGATCAGTAAAGATTTTCAATCATCTTAAGGTCTTCAACTTTTCCAAAACTCTTATAATTTTGGGAGGTCATTGACTTCTTCTTTTATTTCATTTAATCTGAAGTTATAGTGTTTTTTAAATTCATTTATTTAATTAGTTTAGAATATTTTTCCATGATTACATGATTCATATGCTTTCCCTCCCTTCCCCACACCCCTCCCATAGCCAATGAGCAATTTAACTGGGTTTTACATGTATCATTGATCAAGACCTATTTTCATATTATTAATATTTGTGTTAGAGTGATCATTTAGCATTTACATCTCCAATCATATCCCCATTGAACCATGTGATCAATGAAATGTTTTTCTTCTTCGTTTCTGCTCCCACAGTTCTTTCTCTGCACGTGGATAGCGTTTTTTCTCATAAGTCCCTCAGAATTGTCCTACATCATTGCACTGCTACTAATAGAGAAGTCCATTATGTTTGATGGTGTCACAGTGGATCCATCTCTGTGTACGATGTTCTCCTGGTTCTGCTCCTTTCACTCTGCATCAATTCCTGGAGATCATTCCAGTTCACATAGAATTCCTCCAATTCATTATTCCTTTCAGCACAATAGTATTCCATCACCAACAGATACCACAATTTGTTCAGCCATTCCCCAACTGAAGGGCATCCCCTCATTTTCCAATTTTTTGTCACCACAAAGAATGCACCTATGAATAATTTTGTATAAGTATTTTTCCTTATTATCTCTTTGGGGTACAGTCCCAGCAGTGGTATGGCTGGGTTAAAGGGAAGGCAGTCTTTTAAAGACCTTTGGCCATAGTTTCAAATTGCCATCCAGAATGGTTAGATCAATTCACAACTCCATCACCAATCCACTAGGGTCCCAATTTTGTCACATCCTCTCCAACATTTGTTACTTTCATTTGCTGTCATATTAGCCAACCTGCTAAGTGTGAGGTAGTACCTCATAGTTGTTTTGATTTGCATTTCTTTAATTATAAGAAATTTAGAAAACTTTTTCATGTGCTTATTGATAGTTTTGATTTCTTCATCTGAAAATTGCCTATCCATGTCCCTCACTCATTTATCAGTTGGAGAATAGCTTGATTTTTTGTACAATTGATGTAGTTCCTTATATTTTTAAAGAAATTAGACCTTTGCCAGAGGTTTTAGTTATAAAGATTATTCCCCATTTTTTGCTTCCCTTCTAATTTTGGAGGCATTGGTTTTGCTTGTACAAAAGCTTTTTAATTTAATGTAATCAAAATTGTTCATTTTACATTTTTTTTATATTCTCTATTTCTAGCTTGGTATTAAATCCTTTTCTTTCCCATAGATCTGATGGGTATGCTATTCTATATTCATCTAATTTACTTATAGTTTCCTTCTTTATATTTCAGTCATTCACCCATTCTGAATTTATTTTGGTATAGGGTGTGAGATGTTCATCTAGACCTAATCTCTCCCATACTGTTTTCTAATTTTCCCAGCAGTTTTATCAAATAATGAGTTCTTGTCCCAAAAGCTGGAAAATTTTGGTTTATCATATACTATCTTGCTGAAGATATTTATTCCATCCATTACATTGATCCTCCTTTTTGTCTCTTAGCCAGTACCATATGATTTTTTTGATGACCACTGCTTTATAAGTACAGTTTAAGATCTGGTACTACTAGGCCTCCATCCTTCAAATTTTTTTCATTATTTCCCTTCATATTCTTGATCTTTTGTTCTTCCAAATGAAATTTGCTATAATTTTTTTTAATTCAATAAAAAAGTTTCTTGGTAGGTTGAAAGGTATGGCACTGAATAAGTAAATTAATTTGGGTAGGATTGTCATTTTTATTATGTTAGGTTGTCCTACCCATGAGCAATTAATGTTTTTCCAATTATTTGGATCTAGTTTTAATTGTGTGTGGAAAGTGTTTTGTAATTGTGTTCATATAATACATGCGTTTGTCTTGGCAGATAGATTCCTAATTATTTTATATTGTCTAGGGTGATTTTAAGTAGAGTTCCTCTTTCTTACTTGCTGGTGAGTTGTGTTGGAAATATATAGAAATGCTGATGATTTTTATTTGGGTTTATTTGGTATCCTGCAACTTTGCTAAAGTTGTTGATTATTTCCACTAGATTTTTAGTTGATTCTCTAGGATTCTTTAAATAGACCATCATATCACCTGCAAAGAGTGATGGTTTAGTCTCCTCATTACCTATTTTAATACATTCAATCTCTTTTTTTCTCTGATTGCTACTGCTAGTGTTTCTAGTATAATAATAGAATTGATAATGGGCATTCTTGCTTCACTCCAGATCTTATTGGATAGGCTTCTAATTTATCCCCTTTGCAGATGATGTTTGCTGATGGTTTTAAATATATATGGTTTATTATTTTTAGAAAAGGGCTTTCTATTCCTCTACTTTCTAGTGTTTTCAATAGGAATGAGTATTGTATTTTGTCAAAGGCTTTTTTCTGCATATATTCAGATGATCGTGTGATTTTTGTTGGTTTGCTTGCTGATATGGTCAACTATGTGGATGTTTTTCCTAATATTAAACCATCCTCACATTCCTGGTATAAATCCCACCTGAACATAGTGAACAATTCTTGTGATCACTTTCTGGACTCTTTTGGTTAGTATTCTATTTAAGATTTTTATATCTATATTCATTAAAGAGATTGGTCAATAGTTTTCTTTCTCTGTTTTTGGTCTTCCTGGCTTTAGAATCAGTACCACATTTGCATCATAAAAGGAATTTGGTAGAACTCTTTCTTTGCTTATTTCGTCAAATAGTTTGTATAGTATTGGGATTAGTTGTTCTCTAAATGTTTGGTAGAATTCACTAGTGAATCCATCTGACCCTTTGGATTTTTCCTTAGGGAGTTCTTTGATGGCTTGTTTGAATTCTATTTCTGATAGGGGATTATTTAAGTATTCTATTTCTTCTTCTGTTAATTTAGGCAGTTTATTTTTTGAAAATATTCATGCATATCACCTAGATTGCTGTATTTCTTGCCATATAATTGGACAAAATAGTTCTTAATAATTACTGTAATTTCCACTTTGTTAGAGGTGAGGGCTCCCTTTTCATCTTTGATATTGTTAATTTGGTTTTCTTCTTTCCTTTTTTATTAGATTAATAAGTACTTTATTTTATTTGTTTTTTCAAAGTACCAGCTCCTAGTCTTATATATTAATCCAATAGTTCTTTTACTTTCAATTTATTAATTTCTCCTATAATTTTTAGATTTTCCAATTTAGTTTTTATCTGGGGATTTTTAATTTGTTCTCTTTCTAGTTTTTTTTTTAATTTGCATGTCCAATTCATTGACCTCTTCCCTCTCTGTTTTGTTGATATATGTACTTAGGGATATAAATTTTGCCCTGAGTATTGCTTTGGCTGCATCCCATAGATTTTGATATGATGTCTCCTCCTTGTGGTTCTCTTTAATGAAATTATTTATTTCTATGATTTGTTCTTTAACCAACCAATTTTGGAGAATCATATTATTTAATTTCCAATTAATTTTTGATTTGCACGTCCATGTACCCTTACTAGTTATTATTTTTATCACATTATGATCTGAAAAGGTTGAATTTATTATTCTACTTTTTTGCATTTTTTTCAATGTTTTTATGCCCTAGTACATTGTCAATCTTTGTGAATGTACCATGTACTGCTGAAAAGAAGGTGTATTCCTTTTTGTCCGTATTTATTTTTCTCCATATGTCTATTAACTCTAATTTTTCTACAATTTCATTCACATCTCTTACCTCTTTCTTATTTATTTTTTGGTTTAATTTATCTAGATCTGGTAAAGGAAGGTACAGATCTCCTACTAGTATAGTTTTACTATCTATTTCTTCCTTAAGCTCCAATAGTTTCTCCTTTAAAAATCTGGATGCTATACCATTTGGTACTTACATGCTGAGTATCACTATTTCCTCATTATCTATAATGTCTTTTATCAGGATGTAATGACCTTCTCCATCTGTTTTAATCAGAACTATTTTTAATTTGACATTGTCAGTTATCATGATTGCGACTGCTTTCTTTTTCTCATTTGATATCCAATAAGTTTTGCTCTATCCTCTTACCTTTTCCCTGTGTGTGTCTACCTGCCTCATGTGTGTTTCTCATAGACAATATATGGTAGGATTTTGGTTTCTAATCCGTTCTTCTATTTGCTTCCATTTTATGGGTGAGTTCATGCCATTCACATTCAGAATTATGATTACCACCTATGTATTCCCCATCATTTTGATATCCTCTTTTAGTTCTGCCCTTTCTTCTTTCACTATTTCCTTCTACACCAGTGTTTTGCTTTTAATCAGTCCCCCTATTCCCCACCCTTATTTTATTTTCCTTTCCACCCCCTCCCTTCTTATTCCCCTCTTATTTTTCTTTAAGGTCTATTAAATTCCCTCCCCCGCCTTTCTCTCCTTTTTGGTAGTCTGTGCTCCACGCCTCCCCTTGGTTTTTCCCTCTCAACTTCCCCATAGGGTAAGATAGAATTCTATACACCAATGCATCTTGATGCTCTTCCCTCTCAGAATATATTCCACTGAGAGTAAGGTTTAAATATTACCTATTACCACTCTCTTCCTCTCCTTCTTATAATAGTATTCTTCCCTTCCCCCTCCAATACACATCTTTATGTGGTATAATTTATCCTATTTTTCTTCTTCCTTTAAGTTTCTCTTGGTGCCATCTTCTATTCTCCCTTTTTTATATCAGCTTAAACCACTTGGTACCCCAACCTTTATCTATGAATAATTCTTCTATCTATTATGATAGTGAAAACAATTTTTGAGAATTACAAATACCATTTTCCATATAGGAATATAAACAATTTGACCTTACTGAAGTCCTTAAAATTTTTTCCTTCTTTTTTGTTTATTTTTTTCATATTTCTCTTGAATTTTGTATTTGGATGTCAAATTTTCCATTTAGTGCTGGTCTTTTCTTTAGGAATACTTTGAAATCTTCTATTTTGTTAAATTCCCATTCCTTCCTCTCTAAGTATATAGTCAGTTTTGATGGGTAGGTGATCCTTGGTTGTAAACCCAATTCTCTTTCCTTTCTGAATATCGTATTCCAAGTCTTGTGGTCCTTTAGTGTGGAGGCTGCCAAATTGTGTATAATCTTGACTGGGGCTCCTTAATAACTGAATTGTCTCTTTCTGGCTTCTTGAAATATTTTCTCCTTGGCTTGGAAGCTCTTCAATTTGACAATTACATTCCTGGAGGATGTCTTTTGAGGATTTAATGTAGAGGGTGATCTATGGACTCTTATTTTGCCCTCTTGTTCAAGAATATCAGGGCAGTTTTCTTGGATAATTTCTTGTAATATAATGTGAAGACTTCTGTTATTTTCAATGATTCTCAAATTGTCTCTCCTGGACCTGTTTTCTAGTTCAGTTGTCTTTTCAATGAGATATTTCATGTTTTCTTCTATTTTTTCATTCTTTTGATTTTGCTTTATTAATTCTTGCTGTTTTGTGAAATCATTAGCTTTACTTGCCCAATTCTAGTCTTTAAAGACTGGTTAAACGCTATGATCTTTTGATTTTCCTTTTCAGTTTGGTCCATCCTGTTTTTCATGGATTCCAGGAGGTCAATTCTGGTTTCCAATTTGCTTATTATTTCACGTGATTTCTGTGTTTCTTTTTCCAAATGGGAGATTCTGTCTTTTAAAGTGTTATTTTCTTTTTGAATTACTTGTATTCCTATTTCCCAGTTTTCTGCCCATTTTTCCATTTTTGTTCCACCTTTCATACTTGGTTCTTGAACACCATTTTGAGTTCCTCAAGAGCTTGTGACCAATTTCCATTTTTTGGGAAAGTTACAATGTGTTTGCTTGTTTATCACTCTCTGCTGTCACCTCTGTACTCTGTCCATTTTCTCCATAGAAGTTATCTAGGGTCAAGGCTTTTTTATTTCTTTTGGTACTTGTGGATTGAATTTATTTCTTGTTTGTAGCCATTGCTGTACTTGTTTTTTTCTTGGAATTATCTTGGCTTCTCAGTCAGAAGACTGAGTGAGGCAGGAAGGCAATTCTTGGTGTAGTGGGCTTTAAAGAGTCTTGCCCTGAGGCTATTTTTCCTATCTCTCTTGTGTCTACCAGGGCCAGCCCTGATCTGTGCAGTCAGCCTGGGTCCAACCTGGCCCTGTGCTCCACGCTCCTCAGCCTTGGATCCCAAGTCTAGCTTCCAACTCTGCTGCCCTCAAAGGTAAGACTGTGGTGCCCTCAGCCAGCCCCCAAGTATTGAGAGATTGGCCCAGCCCTTGCTCTGAGTCTGGCGCAGCAGGTGGTGTGAGGGAGAGTTGATCAGCTCATGTTTTGGTAGGTGTAATTTTACCCCCTGATAGCATGGAAATGGCCAAACCATGCCTACCTTCAGGGCTGTGCCCCTGGGCAGAGCCCCTTTCCTCATCTGATTTTGATTTTTGTCCTTTTGAGATGCTGATGCTTTGTTGTGATCAGTAGTAGCAAGAGTTGTGAAGTTCTTTCTACTCTATGGCCATCTTAGCCTGGAAGTTTTGTTTTGTTTTGTTTTTAATGAGTTTCCTGCATTGGATGGCACTATATTGTGGTGTCAAAGCTGAGGGTACCACTGACAAAAAACAATATGAAGCCCTTACCTAAATCTGTTAAAATCTCTTTCCAATTTTGTTATGATGTAGTTTTGATGCCTAATGAAAGTTTCCCATTTTTTCACACTTGTGATTCTCCTTCTTCAGTCATTAGTATCATCTACACTAAAGCATTTTTGGAAAGTATGATTTCAATATTCTGGATTCATTCATTTACTTTCTCTCTTGTGGTATCAGAACATAAGGGAGTATCACTAGTTCCACTGTCCTACATGTCAAGTTTGCCAACATGGTGATTTTGAGTTAATATTACCTAATCTGTTTACTTGACCCTCAGGAGCTTCTTACTGACCTGAATGCTAATCAAATTGGTGGGTGGTGGTGCCTATGTTTTAGGGTTTCTACTAGACCTTCGAAGCTACCCTAATTGTCTCAAGACACAAAAAGATTCTGCTATACATCACCCTGGTGAATATTCCCCTACTCTATCATTGTCTTTATTCTCATGGCAGGGAGAACAGATTGGATTTGAAAAATGCCCATCATCATCACTTTTGTTGTTGTCAATAATGAGCATCAGTAGGGCATATCAGATACAGAATTGGCCTTGTAGTTAGAAAGACTTGAATTCAAGTTCTGCCTCTGAATACATGCTGATTATGGGGCCCCAAACAATATCCTTAACCTGTCCCAGGTATCTCTCTAAGATTATAAATCATATGGCTAGGGCTGATCTGCTTTGGTAGAAGGAACTTCATCATAGGAATCTCTCTCCACTGATGAGATCAGAGAGTCAGTTAAAAGGAAATTTTAAGTGTTTTTTATAGCTAGGGAAACTGAATTATAGAAGTGAAATGACTAATTGTAGGGCCAGAGCTCTAGCCTGGATCTTCTGATTTCATGTCTGGATCTCTTTCCACTACATCATTAGATGATTTTGTGAATACAGTCATGGGAAGGAGAGGTAGATGAGGACCATGGAAAAGTGTTGTATTTGGAATCAGGGGATTTGGGTCCAAATTTCACTTCATACCCTTACTAGTTGCATGAATGTAATCAAGTTGCTTATCTATGAATCTTATGTTTCTCATCTGTAAAATGAGAGGATTTGGTTAGACTTTTAAGTTCCCTTTTTAGTTCAAAATCTATAATTCTATGATTCTATGGAAGCAGCTCACTAAGCTTAATTTAATTCACATTACCCACCTTTCAGTGTGGCACACTACCCCCTCCCCTTTCGTTCTCATATGTTATTCAATTACTAAGAATCAACGAGATCATTAAATCAATACAAAATTGGTCTCATTGATCCAGATCCCTAATGGAATTCCACACCTATTGCCCATTAAATATAAACCACAATAATCCAACAGGCTAAATGGGGGTCAATGGTATGGAGTGGAAAGGTTAAGCCAATCTCTTGCACAAAGTTATCTCTAATGATTTGGAAACCAATTTTACCTCCATGATGAGTCCGGAGGAAGATAACAAGTCCACACAGACACACGCACATCTTTAAAAAATAAAACTGAGACAATTCTTTCAGGCATTGCTTTAATTCTGGGTTCTCTTTCCTAACTCTGACCTCTAAAATTCTATGATTCTATTATCCCGTTCCTCTAGCAGACCCTATATTTTATTGAAAAGGATTGCAGCATAGACCCACCCTTCCTACCCCCTACCAGTCAGCAAAATTGTCATATCCTGATGCTTCCTCTGTTGTGGTATTTTTAGATCTTCATTCTTTTATGGAGACATTCTCTTCTCCTCCCTAACTAGGAGCACACTTGAACTTCTGATAACTCATTAGGCCCTTTCTATAATCTGATTTTCATGAAAAAAATTTATTCAGTCCAATAGCGTGTGAATGTCCTTAAGATGAAGAAAGCCACACATTTTTCTATCTCTTTCCCCTTCCCCCTCCCCAAATATCTGCCAGAAACATCCTTAAGTCAGTCCTAATTGAGCCATTTGCTGAATGCTAGCCTTGAATAGACCTGGGTGAGAAAGCGACTGAGTAGAATGTGAAATGTGTCATTAGTGGGAATGGCAGATTTCGTAGAAGACTTGTGATTGAGGTGTATTGAGAGTGCAATTGAAGAAGTGTAATTTACTGCAAGTCTGCATTAAGCTTGACCCCAAGACTACTTAGCAGTAAGCCATGAAGCAGGCATGTTAAAATACAATGGAAGGCTTAAATAGAAGTGGCCATAATTAAAATATATACAGGTTCTGAAAGAGGACTTATGAGTAGTTTTAATAAAACCGTCACTAAGAATCTGACCTAAAAATTTAAACCCACCCTTTATAAAAATAAAAGAAACTCAAATACCTAATACAGACATTGGTGATTAGAAAGAAATAATGAGGATGCCTGTCCTCCTGTGTCAGTCCTATGTATATGTCAATCAACAGCCAACATTCATTGAACCCCTGAAAATTCCCGTCAGAGATGATAAATGTCACTGTGTTCCATGTCCATGGAGAATTCAGCACAATATAAGACATTAGTCCTGTCCATATAGAACTAACAGTATAATTTGGACAACAGGGCAAATTCCATACATAAAAAGAATCAGAAAACAATATCACTGGACTTGAATCCTTTCCTAAAGTTGCTTATGGCCAGTACCATACTATTTGAGAGGCAGATTCTTGGTATAGTCATTAGAGAGTTGGCCATTAAAATTAAAACCTAGAAGTCGCTGGGTTCAAATTCTGCCTCTGACATGAACTGGTTTTGTGACCAGTGACTTAACATCAGTATTCTAGGCAACTCTCTAAGAATCTAAGTTGCAAAAACAGTGCCAAACGACATTGGTAGATTCTTCACCTGAGAGTTTCCTATAACAATAAAATCATTGACCTATTCCCTATCGTTATGCCTAATATGCTAATAGGGGAGAGGGGAAAGAGAGAGAGATGACCATGAAGAATGTAGCTATGCATGCTGTAAAGAACAATGGCATAAAACATTAGAATTCAAATTCTAATGACTCAAGACCAAAAACCAGTCTTGATTCTAGATTTCTGGTGATAAATCATTCTTCCTTCTCATGGTAGAAAGAATGTCGGATACAGATGTGGAATGCTGCATATACTACTAGATGTGGTTTGATATTTTATGGGTTTTGTTTGTTTTTTTAACTGTTTTTCTTTATTGCAAAGGAAGGTTCTTTGGAAGGAATATTAGAAAATGATGGTGATATAAAAACTGAAAGCCATCAATCAAATAAAATAACGGTGGCAACATATAATTTTATGATGCCTTTCATCCATAAAATCTTCACCTGCAGAGACCCAAATACTCCGCAGCAAAAGGAACATCTGAGTTCACTCTTTCATTTAGTCATTTGGTTGAATTTTTTTATAACTGTCACCAAAGTAATTTACTAGGATCAATATGAATCAATTAAAATATTTGTTGAACATTATATCAATGAGCATAGAGGATTTGCATCCTCTATGCTCATTGATATAATGTTGCCATGATGCCAATCCTCAAGGAATTTACAGTCTAGTTGGAGAGATGAGATAGACTTGCTCTTCTTTTAAAATTTTATTGATTTATCTTTTTATGTTACGAATTTTTACAGATTATTACCTCCCAAACACACACTCCTTGTGAGTTCTCTTGTAACAAATGAAATGGTTAAACAAAACTAGCAAAACAGTGAACAGTGACCTATACATATAAATGGACATTTATTTTATATGTGTGTGTGTGTGTGTGTGTGTGTGTGTATGGATATATGTGTATATATACTGAGCTGAGAATGAGACAACAAACAACTTCCCATTGTTAATTCTTTAGAGGTACTACTAACTTCATTAAAAAAATCTCTTTTTCTTAGAATAGTATTTTAAAACTGGAAGGAGCCTTAATGGTTATCTAGTTTAATCCCTTCATTTCACAGATGAAAACTAAGAAAGAGATATAATGATTTTCTCAAGATCACAGGATCATTCAGAGACCATCTAGTCCATCCAGCCCAGTCCTATCACTTGTCAGCCAAGGAAAGTGACAGAGGACTTTGCCAAAGGTCTCACAGGCAATAATAGGCAAAATTGGGTTTTTAACCCAGCTCCTTCTAAGGCCAGGACTCTTACTAAGTGAGTAGGACTAGAATAGTATATTCTGGTCTCAGTCGTCATTATCCTCATCACCATGAATTTAGAGTTGAGAGAACCTTTGAGATTATCTATTCCAACCTCTTACTTTTACAGAAAAGAAAATCAAGAGAGAGGAAGTCATCCAAGCTCACACAGATCATAACTGACAAACTTGAGATTCTGATTCAGAATTGAACATTCTTTTCACTGTACCACAGTGCAGTGGCACCTCTAAGAGTTGATCAAGTGGCATTAAGTATTTATTAAATACTTTATTGTGCTGAGTGAGGGTTTATACAAGGTCCACTTAATAGGTATGTGCAGACTGTCTTCTGTAGGTGCCTATTACTCAAGACTCAGTTATCCATGTAGCAATCCATTTACATTATTTATGGAAAAATACAAATAACTGACATGTATGGTACATGAACATCAATAAGTAGCTACATTTTTAAAGCTTAAAAAGGCTAAAAATTGGTCTGCCAAAATATTATTTTACTCAAAAATCTTCTTCAAAGGAATTACAGAGATTCAAACCAAGGAAATTAACATTCTTTCCTTTGGACTGGTATTTTTGATATTTTTCACCAAGACCAAATCAGATACAGAATGTTAGCAAACATATTCTTTAATTACTAATAATTAACATAATCACAATTACTACCACTGATATTTCTATCATTAATGATAACAATAATTAATAATGGCAATACCTTCAGTCATATAGCTTTCAAAAAGGAAGGAAAAACAAAGTCGTTTGCTTGTTGTGGCATATGGAGTGCTTTTATATATACATATATAATTTGTTTTACTGTTGTACACATACCTGTAAATGTCATTGAACTTAGTTATTTCTTCTTCACACTGGTCTATCTCTCCTGCTGTGGTTATCTAGGGCACACGTGCTCAGAAATCAGCATCAGGAAGAGAGGTCCTTCTGGATGGTCCATTTCAACAGATTGCTTTCTGGTCACATAAAACCTCATGAAAGATTTTCTGCAAGGTCACCATTGCAGTTCTTTGGAAAATAACTACAAAAAACTAGGCAAGGAGTTGCAGAATAATCAGGCCAACTTCATTCTGAGGCCACACTTGTGGGGGTTTCCACTCTCGATACCCCAAAAAATAAGTAACTGTCCATGGAATGTCAGAGCTAGGTTGGCTCTTAAGAATTATATGGTTCAATTTACCAGTTCTACAAAGAAGGAAAGTGAAACAGAGACTTTAATTTTGTTTAAATTAAAGAGTTTAAATTCTGGCTCTACTTTTTGGTAGCTATGTATCCATGGGCAAGTGAATTTACCTCGATGAATTTTGGTTTCCCCATCTAAAAAATGAATATGATCATATTTCTGTTACTAACTTTATAGGATTGTTGTGAAGAATACATGTTATGTAGCTGAAAGTGCTATAGAACCCTGAGTCTCCTAGTGATAGAAGACTATTGCAGGAAGGATCCTTTGTCTCCTTTGATAATTTTCAGATAATTTACTTTTACAAAATTACCTGTAGAAATGAATTTTAACAATTGTTTTCTAACATTTTGTAATTCATATTCTTTCCCTCCTCTGATAGAGATTATACCAGTGTTTTCATGCAGTCCATTATTTCCAGAATTCCTATGTCACAACAAAGGACAGAACACACATATAGTAAAAAAAACTCACAAAGGAAATAAAGTGAAAAATAGCATGTTTTGATTTGCATATTCCAATAGTTCCTTCTTTAGGCTGTGGAATAGAATTTTTCATCATGAGTCCCTTGAGGTTCTCTTGGAATCTTGTTTTGCTGATAATAGTTTAGTCCTTCACAGTTGATCATTATACAATATCTGTTATTATAATACTGTTCCCTTGATTCTGCTCCAGATAACCTGCTTTTGAGTCATACTCACATCCCTTTCGCATCAGGACAAAGGAAGAAGGATTTAAACTATATTTAGGCTCAAACTTACCTTCCATTTATAATGTGTTAAATTGGTATTCCATATGGAGTGTATAGGGTGTTCAAGGAGGACCAGCACCTCTGGTGTGAAGTGAGGAGCCCTTTTCAGAGCTGTTCATCTCCCTTTGGTGTCCACTTGCCACCCAACTTTCACCTCTGGCTCAAAAAAGCCATGCATAGTAGTCACAGCCTGGACCATCTCAGCAGATGGGGTAAACCAAGTTGAGGGTAACTGAGAGACTAAAAGCCTTTGGTGAGTTAGAGGGAGATCTATCCCAATCATGAAAACTTTTCCCAGCAGAATGGGTAGATGAGAACATTTTTCCCCAAAAGTCATGAAAGCAGGCGAAGCAGGCACTATGGAGCGCTTAGAACTTGGTTGGATATTGAAGATGCCAACAACATCCACTGCATCCTATGCCATCAACCAGTCAAACTGACTTTTGTCTTGCCACTGGGGCTCTGATGACTGGAAGAGAGAGTGAGGGTGATGACTTTGTACACCTGAGCCTCACTTAAATCCAATTTAGGAGCAAATCAAGTCATCACCTTCATGATATCATTGATTTTGAGAAAAATGAAGGATGAATAACATCTAACTGGTATATAACTAACACCTGCTGGTATAAAAATAAGTGATTAATATTATTTTGATAATTTCGATTCTGTAATGATTTCCCTCTACCTCAGATAATGTAGTCCTCTACATTATTAAAGCTTTAAAAAACTTGATGTTTTATCAATTTTAACAATTAACAAGATTATTTGTTTGTGCTTGTTAATACTAGTTTCATTTTTTAAAAAAACATATCGCAGCTATCATTTGTCAATAATGACAATGACAATAAAAGTATCTCATGTTTACTTAGGATCCAATGCCAGGCATAAGATTCATAATTTGAGAACCTATCTTTGAACTCCTACTCGGTTACAAGATTAGACTGTAAGCTCTTTGAGGGTAGGAACTGTTTTTTCTTTGTACCTTCAGAGCCTAGCACAGTGCATGGCACATAGGACGAACTAAATGTTTATTGACTGAATGACAATTTCTCCAAGTTTCAGCTTACTCATCTTTAAAGCGGTGATAATAAAGTATGTACTTCATACCTCACATAGATATTGGGAAGAAAGTGTTTTTTAACCTTAGAACTCTCTACAAATGAGTTATTATTACTGCCAGGCTCATAATTAACTGTTGAATCCTGTGGAGAAAATTAGAGATCAATATGGACTTGAGGGGATGAAGAGAATTTCATGGAAGAGAAAGTATTCTTTAGAGGAGGAGAAGCATTAGATAAAGGATGGAGGTTAATGAATTTTCCCTCTTTACTTTGAAAGATACAACTCTCCATTCCCCCTCTAATGATTTTTTTAGTATGACTTAAAATTTTTTGAATATTTGTCCATTTGTAATTTATTATGGTATAAAATGTAAGATTCTAATCAAAACCTTTTTTTTCACTTTAAAAAGTTTTACAGTTTTCCCAGAAGATCTAATCAAACAAAAAATTATTTCCCCAGGTTCGTGTGCTCTTGGGTCTGTTAAAAACCTTAGGCAACTGGTGTAGCTTATCTGGTCTATTTGGCAAGTAGGTGCAACAGTGAATAATAGAGTTCTGGGCTTATTCTAAACACAACATATTTTTATTCTAAACACAAAAGTCTCTCACAAGCACCTGTTACAAAAGTGTGTTAGCATTTATACCTACTGGTACACACTCTTGGAAATTGGAACTTAAATATAAAAAACATGAAGCAAGTTTTTGGACTCAGCTGTATAAGCAGTGTTGCATTTCACTTCAGCTCTTATTTGAGAGCAATACCTTAGAGAAAATCAGGCCAACGTTGAGTTTTCTCTTTATCAGCTTCTCCAATGCAAAAATATCCCCTGACATGAGTAAGCTCCAACCACAGGACCCCAAATTTCCAGATCTCTTTAACTCACATGGTTGCCTCCAGGGCTGAGACATCTCTCTTAGGATTGCTATTTTGTCACATAATCAAGGACTCAGGGTTAATTTCATCTAGCTAATCTTCAGCTTTAGTTGATATGTGGTTCATAGATACCATGTTCCTAGGGAGAGACTCGAAGACTGGTGTCATGCTTGGCAGCTAAGAGAGAAAAGTACTTAGTTATTAGCTTTTCCTGCCCCTTGGCCAACAAGTGAATTCCTTCATTGTCTCAGAGTGTGAGTCCTTCAGCATTGAGTCATATGTGTCCTAGAGTCCTCCAGAAGGAGTTTCAGTACCCATTCTTTGGGATGGTCTGTAGAATTACACACCTATGCTACATTTGTTTTGTAGTTTATTTATTTAAATTCTTTGTATGTCATATTAGTTAATTTCCAGATATTTAACACATTTTTCTAAGATCCTTCATATCATCCTTTCTCTTCCTATTGTATTTTGTTAATAATATACAAAAATAGCTGATGATAATTTTGCATTCTTCTACTTTATTAAAACTGGGAATTATTTTAATTTTTATTTGATTATCAAAAATTCTCTAAGTAAACCTTCATATCCTCTCAAATTACATAATTTCCCTTTGCCTATTCCTTCAGTCTTTTTTCTTGTCATTTCTATAGTTAGAAATTCTAGTTCTATATAATAATGAACACAGTGAATATTCATATATCAACTTAGATGCAAAATTCAACTCATAAGTTATTAAGAGTTGGTACAATTTTCTGCATTCTTAATATTCCTCATGGGAAATAAATTGTGCCTAATCAAATTTTAAAATTTTTTTTGCTCAAAATGTTCCTTAATATATCAGTCATCTTGGACAAAATTCATATTTTTGAAATACATGTTATAATAGAACAGCCTTTTCCATGGTGTATAATTTTTGATGTATTAATAGCCTTTTTGTTTCAGTATTTTTATTTCATTTCATATTTGACATCAATATATGTTGATGATAGTAGTCTAAAGTTTTCTCTCTGCCTTGTCTCTTCTTGGTTTAAATGTCAGGACTATGTATTATAGAAGGAGGTTGATACCTTCTCAATGTTTTGAGCAGTTTGTGTATCAGAAGAATTATCTGTTCTTTAAATATTTGACATAATCTACCTGTAAAAGCAACTGTTCCATAAGTCCTCTCTCAGTATGACTCTATTTGTTCATTTCATTTAAATTTCAGTAGAACATAATTAGGAATTATGATTTCTGAAAATTTCTTTCATTTCTTTTTCATTTGCCATTTATTCAAATTTCTCATTTCTTATTTTGGTAATTTACCCATTATCCATATAAACTTAGCTAATGGTTAATAAATTTTACTAACATTTTAAATCTTCCCCCCCATCAACTGAAGTCTTGGTTTTTAAGTTTGTTTATTTCTTCTTTGATTTTCAAATTTTCTGTTTTCATACTCGTTTGGAGACTATTACTATATTGTGTTTTTTAGTTGCATTGTCAATTCATTGATCTATTCTTTTTTTGGGTTAATATATGGTAAAAGATATAAATGCTCCTTTTAATATTGCTTTAGCTGTATCCCACTAATTTTGGAACATTGTATCATTATAATTCTAATTAATATGATTAATACTTATCTAGCTGATTTCTTCTTTAGCTCAGTTATTACTTGGGAAGAAAGCTGTTTAATCTTCATTTAAATCTGTTTGTCTGCGATTTTGTTGATGATCATATTAACAACAATAACAAAAAAAAACAAGAAAATTTAATCAACAGTCAGTTGTGGATTCTTATTTCAAGTGAAACCAAAACAAAAGAGACGATATTATATAAACCATACATATAATTCTATTTATAGCTGTCGGTGCCCCATAAAATAAGGGAACAAACAAATTTGTTTCAAACAAAATCATGCTACTTGACAGGGTCTAAGGATCATACTTGTCAAAACTGAATGTCCAAATTAACTTGAAGCTAATCCATCCCTGCACAATCCTTTAAGAATCAGTTCACAAGACTACATAATAAATTCTTTGTGCCAGGAAATATAAATTAAATTTTTTAAAGCAATAATGTTTAGGTAAGTAAGGGAAAAAAGGTTTCCCACTGAGATATTTTCTGAACAAAATTAAATATTATAAAACCATATTATTAAATTCTGTCAAAAAGTTATTAATCTTGTTACTTTGGCATAGGCACCTCAAGACCTCCATAATTATGGATCACTCTAAACTTAACCTTTTCTGCTGTCTCAAAACCAAAATGCAATTGGAATGATGAATGTTGTATGTTCTGAAACAAGAAAAGTGGAATGAGTAGGTCTGTGAAGTAAATTTACTTTGATAATAACTCCAAATAGAATTTATTAATATTATAATAATAGTACTATATAGCAATAGTTAAATAATAACAAATAGTTGTTCTTTCTCTAAGGTATGCAAAATGCACAAATACAATTATTTCAGTTAATCATATGGACTTGTAATGTTTTTATTCAAATACAGGCTAAAAACTTCACCATTTACTGACTATACAACCGAAGCTAAGGTGTTTTATCTCTCTAAACTTCAGTTTTCCTCATTTCTTTTCTACCTCTTAGATTCTCTAATTTCTTTCAAGGTTCAGCTCAGGCTCTATCTTCCAGGTGAGGTCTTATTTGTTCCCCTTAGTTATGAATGTTTTTCCTCTAAAAGTGTTCTTTGTCTATTTTGTGTATAGACACTATATAGTACAGCTTCTGAGCTTACTCTTCTGACTCCCATTCTCTTTGGCAAGCAAATGCCCAAAGGGTAGTTGGTTAATGCCCTACTCATGATTCTAGGGAGTAACCATGGGCTCGGGCAATTCAAGTATTGTGTCTCGTGACTCCCTCCTGAACCAGTATGATCTTTATTGATTATCAATTGAGTTCAGTTAATTAATTTGAATTCAATAACTTCTAGAAATACGTATTTACTAAAGTAGTAACAATTGGTACAAAAGTTCCCCTACATCAAGTATATTTTCTCTTACAAGTAAATATAGAGTCCAGGAAGAGACTCAGTCTTTGAGAATTCATATGCCCAAAGTGTAAATTCACAGTTCCTGATTATTAAAAGATGCCCCCCTTTGGGCAGTCCTCATGAAGTTCCCTTTTGGTGTGTGTCAGAGTCCCAAAGTTGTCTTTCTTCACTCCCCTTGGGAGACATTGCAATGGTGAGAATGAGAAGTCCAATATTCTGTCCTTTCAAAGTTCTTAAGCTCATTCACTGGTCAAGGAGAAAAGGAGGAGACAGAGTCTCTCCTCTCTCAACTTTCCACCTCCCAAGAAATTCCCCTTCGATGAAATCATGCAAGCATTATGTTGGTCTATTATTGGTATTGGGTGCTAAACTGGCTTACTGGTTTTAATCTAATTGCCAGAGAAAATGATCAACTCTCATCAACCAACTGTAGATATTTCTTCTACATTGTCATTTTATTTTACCCAGTGGTTTCAAAGCATTTTACTGCTTCCAAATTGAGGATGTTTGGTACCCAGTTTATGTCTTTGGTGATTGATGGGTAGGAAGAGATATCTAGGTACCTTGTCCTCACATTTATTATTTGAATAGTGAGTGGAATCAAAGAGTCATGAGCTAAAAGGGCAGAGAGCATCATTAGTTACTTTCATTGAGATGGATGGAATACATCAACCCTACTCTTGTACACATATGTATACATTCATATGCATGTGTGTGCATACATGTGTGTTTATATATGTTTTATATGTATTTGCTTACATGTTGCTTCCTGCCTATCCTAGTTAGAGAACTAGCTCCTTGAGGACAAGGACTATTTTCCATTTGTATTTGTAATCCCTACACTGAGCACACAGCCTGGCACACAATGGTATATCCAGGTGGTGCAGTGGATAGAGAGTAGGGTCTAGAATCAGAAAGACTCATTTTCCTGAGTTCAAATCTAGCCTCAGACACTTTCTAGCTATGTGACCCTGGGCAAGTCACTTATCCCTGTTTGCTTCAGTTTCCTCATCTGTAAAATGAACTGGAGAAGGAAATGGCAAACCACTGAAGTATCTTTGCCAAAAAAAACCCAAATGGGGAAGTGAAGTGTGAGGTATTACTGAGAAGGACTAAATTACTATATAATAGGTTCTTAATACCTACTTGTGAATTGACTGCTCACCTCTAAAACTAAATCGTGCCTATTTTAAGGGTTATTCTGAGGATCAAAAGAGCTGTAAAAGTGCTCTGAAAAAAAATCTACTTTTTTAAAAAGCACTGTACAAATATGTGGCGGAGTTTTATTAAAATAGCAAGGCAATAGTAGTGTATTATGCTCATGTTGGATGTAGGTCATGAGCTTGGTATCTTATTTTCCTAGTTGAGGTGGGAAAAGCATTCCCTGAGTATATCCCAATGGAAGAAAGACCTTAAGGATAGAACCTTCATCCTGGGAAGAGTGAATGACTCCAAAAGAAAAGTCAGTTTATAAAAGAAGACTAATACATAGAGGCAGATGATTTTAACCTCCTAATTCCAAATCTTCTTGAAATGTAGGAATGTAGGAATAATGAGGTCTCAGCCCAATGAGTAAATTAGATTCTAGAATAATGAAGAGTCAGGAATGGCAAAGTAGTAGAAAATTAGAGAGGACAAGATACAATAAAAAAATTAATGAATCAAGAATGACAACAGTAAGGGCAAAAAGACTAATTAAAACCTCTCTTGTTCTTTGCACCTTTTTCTGCTCCTCAGTGGCCTCCACTGTGTAGAATCTTCAGAATCTGATAGGGAATGTCTTAGTTCTGAAGGTCTGAGTAACGTGAATTTAACATGAATTTTCCCTGTTTGCTTCAGTTTGCTCCTCTATAAAATGAACTGGAGAAGGGGAGATGGCAAACCCCTCAAATATCTGAAGGTCTGTTACTTCCAAAAGAGACCATATCGTAAATAACACTATTTGTTCTGGACAACAACATCAAGTTTTCTTGAAATCCTCTTGCAAGTAAGAGATCCTAAATGTTGGTTTCTTCTATTCTTTATAAATTCCTCAAAATTATTTTTAGAAATTAAAAAAGAAGCATTAATAATGGCTTCTCATTTTACCTTTGCTTAGTTATAAGATGACTTATCATCCTTTTCTTTTCTAGTCTCTCTTGGGAACTGAAGATGGGAGAAAGGGATGGAATGATGTCATTAGAGAGTGTATTTTAATCTATTTTGGTAGCATGTGGGTAGCATACTGAATCCTTTAATGAATGTCAAGTGACTTATAAAGCTGGATGATATCACAGATCCAGGAAACTCTCCTGTCCCGACAGTGATGTTATACTGTCCGAAATCTCCACTTGAAAATCAGAGCACAAGAGGTTTTGTTGGCCATCGGACTGACTTGATTTTTCCATTTTCTTTGATCATGTTCATTCACACAGATCCCCAGATGCTGCTCCGGCCCCATTCTCTAATAACAGATGACCACTATTTCTTCCTCTCTCTTTTTGGCCATGCAAAACCTCATCCATTTCATTTACCCTGAAACCACTTAAGAGACCCTGCCTCCAGGCTGGCTGAATCAGTTTTAATTTTATGAGTCTTGGCCTGTGAGGCTCAATCCTGACAGTGGCTTCTATCACCTTACTTGAGAACTCCCCTTTCCAGGTCAATGCAATGTAAAATTAGCAGAATCTATTCTCATTGTCAACCTCAAAGACCCGTGGATGAGACACCTTGTTTCATCTCCTATGAAGGCTTCACAGATAATCTGGATCTGATGCTACTTATTGCAGGACTTACAATGTTCCCAATGACCTCATGTATTAGTCTTCCAAGCAGTAATGTACCCACAATTTCCCCTTAAAGACAAGGCAAATTAAAGCTGCTGTTTTGCCAGCAAGGTCTATTAGAGAAACAGAAGACCACGAATTAGAGCAGAGGCTGTGTCCGGAGGCATTGGCTTAAGCTATTGCTGATTTTCTCATTTACCTTAGACAACAACAAGCTGCCTCTCTTCTCTGGGCTTATTTTGTCATCCACAAAATGGGAATGAGAATGGTTCTGGGAACCTGTCACAAAGGCATATTGATGCTGATTTGTTCAGGCATGTCTCTGTATTGGTGAACAGTGGAGTTTTAAATAGAAAACCATGGTTTTCCCTCAAATAACCCTATATAATTGGAAAGAGGTTTTCCTCTAACTTTCCAGAGGAGGATAAAAGAAAGACAAAATAACCTCTGGGGGCCAAAACTAACCCCATAAACCTTTAGCCCTAGAGGAAGTAAGTCAAGAACTTTGTGTGATGAAGAAAAAGGAAAAATGTATCCAAACATATCTGATTGGCCTCATGTTCACTAGTAAAATGATGGGAATGGATAGCTAAATGAGCATATATACGTGATGGAATATAAGAAATGACAAATTAATAAATTTAGGGAAATTTAGGAACACATACAAGTGAAGGAATAAAAACTAAGAAAATAATATGTGCCATGATTATACTTATGCCAATAAAAAGAACTCTAAAAGGAAGCTGGTCTTTTAAAAACTTGACTCTTGAGTAACTACTGTGTGCCAAGCATGGTGCTAAATGAAAGTTTTTAAAAGTCCTTTTCATTGAGGAGCTCAAATTCGAATGGAGGGACAGCCTGCAAGATTATATATAAACAAGGTAAAAATAGGATAAACTGGGGATAATCTCAGAGTGCAGATTCTAAGATTAAAGAGGACTAGAAAAGGCTTCTTCATTGAGACATGAAGGAAGCCAGGGAAGCTAGGAGGATAAATGTTTCAGATAGATGAGGAATAGCCAAACCGGTTGGGGCATGCAGTGTCTTATGCAAAGAATAGCCAGAAGACCACTATCAGTGGACATGGAGGGAAGTTTGGTGTAAGAATACTTGAAAGGTAGAAAAATATAATTTTCAACCTTGTTCCTGGAGAACAAATAATAAAACAACACTGCCCTCCTCCTAGCAAAGAGGTGTTGGAATACAGGAACAGAATGTTTTATACCATTAGATGGGGTCATTGAATTCTTTGGTCTTAACTGTTTTTTTTTCATTATTGTTGTTAAAGGGGAAGAGTTGATGTTGGGGGAGAGGAAGTAGCCATAAATTGCTGTGATATAAAAGCAAAAAAAATCAATAATAGTTAAGAGGGGGTAAAAGTGGCAAATTAAAGCAATGATTTGGATAATTCAAGTCAAAACAGTGTATTCTTTTAAAATATTACTACAAACGAGACATATGTATGAAGGTCATTGTGGGTGGGTTATTTTGGTCATTGCCTTAAGTCTCTGCTTCTCCTTCCTAACCATCAATTTAATTGATTTTGGGGATATTGTATGTAGCTTAGGGACTTATTAATTGTGTATATCAAAACTTCAGTAAATATGTAGTCAAAAGTAAACAGTGCCTGGAAATCCATATTGTTAGATGGCTCCTGGAAAATGTTATTATATGTCGGGACAAAATGGAAATCATTTCCATTGGCAAATTAAATCCAAACACGAAAAGAATGATTGAGGAAGGAAGAAGATGAAAGTTTCACTCTTGGCTTGGCTTGTTTCGCCACCCTCCCCCCTCCTTTATAGGTAACACTTTTAGGATACTGGCCCAGAGACACACTGATATTTAAGAAAAATATCCAGTCTATTATTACATAGCTGGTTCTTACATGGATTTAAGGATTTGTGAAATGTACTAACTCCTTTCATATGAAAGAACTCCATACAGAAAGCCTGATGTAGCACAATGAGCCTATGAGGGCTTAGGGAGCCTGGCTTGGCTTTGGGAAGAACTGACTTTCAAGTCTCACTTTTGAAACATTCTAATTATATATAAACCACTCACATAAGCTATCAGTACTCTGGAATAGTGGTGTCAAATTCAAATAGAAATAAATCTATGTGGGCCACATATTTGCTTAGAAAATCCCAAATGAACATTATCCATATTATATTTCATTTTTATTTATTTTGCCCCAAATTTTCCAATTACATTTTAGTCTGTTCTGACAATACTCTGGAGTTTTGTCGGCATCTGTGGGTCAGGAGTTTGACTTCTCTGCTTTGGGGATTCCTCTAAGACTAAGATTTGACCATCTACATTAGTGAAGGGAGTTCATAGAGAAGATGGCACTTCTATTCTGGGTATTCTCTACATCAATGAAATTGTCAAGGCTGGACTATCCCCATCTCTCAGAAAATATTAGTGTTCAGCAGGTGCCAGTGTCTTAAGGAGACATTGATGCCTATTCATTATTTATCCCAGAATCCTAAGGATATGGAACTTAGAGATGGAAGAAATCTTGTCCTTGCTCCACCTCTTGAAAAGTTGTGCGGTTTTAGGCTAACTATTTTCCTTTCATTCCTTTTCCCTCTCTATGGCTGACCTCATGGGACTGTCGCCAGGATCAAATGGGATATAATATGTGAAAGTGCTTTGAAAGGCTAAAATGTCTTTGCGAAAGCCATACAAATGTAATCTAGAGTTATTATATCCAGGCTGCAGGCTACCACTGTCTCCAAATCAAAGAGGCAATGCAGCCATTTCTGATGAGGTGAAGGGCTGTATTGGTGTAGAAAAAAAGAAAAGGATAAGAAGGCAAATAGAACATAGCAGGATGACAGCCTTGGGTTCCACGAGGTCTGTCCTCTATGGACATTATAAGGATGTAAAAGCAATGAGAAATGAGAATGTCTTCAGGAGAAGACAAGGTTTTTACAAGTACCAGAAGATGGAAAGAAAGTGGGGCATCTAGGCGGTTCAGTGGATAGAGTTCCAGACTTGTAGTCAGGAGGACCTGGGTTCAAATCTGAATGAAGACACATCTTAGTTGTGTGATCTTGGGCAAGTCACTTAACCTTAAATGCCTAGCTCTTGCCACTCTTCTGTCTTAGAATTGATACTAGGACAGAAGGTAAGTTTTTTTAAGATGAAAGGAATATGAAAGGAAATGCTATAGTGTGATGAAGAATTTGTTAATAATAGAGGAAGTCTCAAAAAGGCAGGGTAGAAAAGGACAGAAGACAAGGGCTGAATTTACTCTTAGAGGCAGAGTGTGATACAGTAACATCAATTTAGAGTGTTAAAAGGGAACTTTGTGTCAAAATAATGCAACTCCCTCATTTTATAAAGATGGAAAATATTGAGGTCCAGAAACTTGGTCTGAAGGCACAAATATTTGGATTTGAATTAAGGTTATAAGATCATAGTTTTAAAACTAGAAGGGACCCCAAATGCCTTCTCGTTCAAACAATTAATTTTATAGATGAGAAAGTTGAGACCAGGAAGATTAAGTAACTTGACTGAAATCACATAGCTATCAGAATTTGAATCCACTGTAACATACTGTTTCCAATCCACTGGCCTTAACTTCTGGTATGCCAACCTCATGGGAAGGCAGCCAGGAGAAAAGGTGGTCTTTGGTTTTCCCCTCAAGTTGTCTCATGTGACTGGTCAAGCTGAGATGCTGCTGCTGAACCATTTCCAGCAGCCATAGCCTGTGATAACTCTGGGCACAAGGTTTAAGAAAAACTACATGCCTACAACAATTGCCTGAGACTCTCCTTGTGTTCTCCACTGAAGTCTAGAAGAGAAATACATCTAGACAAATTATATTGACAAAGACATAATATGACCCCCTGAAAAAATGGAAACTGAATTAACATATTGAGGTCTGTGAGTCAGCAGAAATCCTGAAACTTTCCTATGTATACACAGGAGGCAGAATTAGTGCTGGCCAGAGAAGTAAAGAACAATTTGTGTAAGCTGATGGAGAAACAAGATCCATAATCTCATCCATATAATTGTTTCCTCCAAGGTACAAATCACAGCCCATCCATCCCTATCCATTCTATGCAGTTATTATCCATTTCCTTTTCTAATTTTTTCATGGGGAGGAAGAGAGATGTGAACCCATCAAACCAGCATTGAGTGGATATCCATTTATAGTCCCTCAGTCTTGCTGTTTGATTGGATCATCTTTTTATCTGGATCTATAATCCCCTGATGACATCTTTTACACAAGTTCTGTGCCATTCCTCATTGGAGATGGGCTTTAGCTCACTTGGGCCCACCGTGTATTTCTTTATTGACCCTTAGGCCATTGAATCAACTCAAATTCTTCATAGGCCATGGTAGCCAAGATTCAATGGGGTATAACATGCCTGGAAGAGAAGGAAACAAAAAATAAAAAGTGAAAATATAATTTTATTTTATTTACAAGAAATTGATGTGTGCCCAGGGTATTATTTCTGTAATCTTAAATTTAGTGCTGTGAAACTATTGAAATATTTATTTGCATATGATTATTTCTATAGCACTAAATAACACTCATTATTATTAAAACATAGTTGGATAGATATTTAAGAAAAATGATTTCCTTATGGGAAAGCTTTCTAGTCCAATCGAAATAGAGGCACGAATTCAAATCCATCTATGTAGAAAACCAGTTAGCTTGATGGAATGGAAAGACTACTAGGTTTGGAATTGAGGAACTAATCCTGCCTCTGATGCCTCCTGAAGTTATATGACCATGGGAAAGACATAGAACTTGCCTTCCCAACTTCTCTGAGCCTTAGTTTTGTCATCTAAAATGAGGATAATAATGTTTTGTTATGGTTTTCCCAATGTTACGGTAAGGACCAAATTGCATACATACACATATATGTGTATATATTTGTTGTTCAATTGTTTCAGTCATGTCCAACTTTCCATGACCACATTGGAGGGTTTTTTTTTGCAAAACATATGTATACACATGTATGCATCTATGAAAAAGCTCTATATACATATCTAATATTTTTACAGAGATGGCATTCTACCTAATCTCTCTCTTGGATTAAGGGCAAATTCTGCTGCTCTTCCTCTTTGAAAGCCACATCTATTAACTAGCAATTCTAGTGCCTTTGGTAAATATAACAAACCAGGGCTTCAAGGAGAGGACTATCTAAAGTACAACCCCTTCTGTATGAAGATGAAGGGAGAGGACACAGGAATCAAAGAAAATGAAGAATTGGGAGGTCAGGGTGATAAAAGAGGCCAGGGTTAGAATGGAGAAGACTATGAGCCCAAGTCACTGAGAAAAAAGGGAGAATGAACAGTATGCAACGGTGTGCCCAAACAGCTTATACTGGCTTTCTAAAGCCAAGAGTTAAATTTTCAGTGTGAGCACTGATACCTCCTAAGTTGGTAAATGCTACAAATCAGAGCTAGATTTATTGATTAGTTGATTGCCTAAATCTAAGATAGTGATGGAGAAAATGTTAATAATTCAAATTCAATTTAAAAGTGTGTCATGGATGTTTTCCCCCTATATAGTCAACTGGTGAACAATTACCAACACATCCCTACATGGAGGTCCCAAAGTGATAGCAACAAGGATCTGAATAGGATGGAGAGAAAGGAGGAGAGGCGGTTCCTGAGTGATGGCAGAAGATGATGAAAGTGGCAGTGGAGAGTACGGAGTATGCCAACTCCTTCTGGTCTGTGGGCATGAAAGAAAAAGTGGTTAGCTCTGGATACCTTTAAGAGAAATCTATGTTTCAATGAGAGCTTATAAAATAGAAGGTATATGAAAGGAAAGTTAAAAGTTAAAAGGAATTTGTTAATAATAAGGATGGCTTTGGGAGGGCAGAGTGAAAAGAGAAGGCAGAGGAAGAGAGAGATTGGGGAAAACTAGGGCTTTTTGCAATAAAGAGTATTGATGGCCAACTGCTCCACCATATTTGCTACTCTTTCCTTTCCCCCCTCAATGGATCCCAGAATTACATATATAAACCAGATGGTGCATCAGAGAAAGGGGTAGAATTCTAATAATTCAGAATCATTGGCAAAGAGGAGACAAAGAAAGGAGAGGAAGAGAGAAGAAGGAGAAAACGTTATCAGGTATTATCACTATGAGCAACACCAAGGAGGGGTAAACTTGGGGACCATGGGAAAGCAGCCCAAAGTAGCAGACTGCCCCCAGCATAGTGGAACGCTAGGATTAATCCCTTTTTACTTTGTCCTAGATATAGTCCCATTGGCAGTCATGGTTGAATTTACTTCTCCATATGGAAAGTCTAATCTGTTTTCATGATGTGTCAGATCATTCTTTGGAAAGATAAGGGTGTTCTGAGTGAAGTGAGAACCCAAGCCAGGACACAGGGCAAGTTAAGTCCATTTCAGAATATTGGTAGTGGGCTTCTTTGCACCAGAAAAATAGAGTAAATTGGAAAGAACACTGAATTTGGAGTCAGAGGCCCTAAGTCGAAATCCAGCCCTTAGCAACAGTTCTTTGGCTAGTACTGAGGATTCATCTTGCTCTTTTTACCTCCCTGGAGTTACACAGAATCCTGGATCTGCTCCTAACCCTCTCTTTGGTACTTTGGGAATTTTCTCACATATTCCCAAGGGAAATAGCCTTGAAGAAACTGCCCTCATAATGTGATTTTATCCTAAAATTCTAGGAGGTAAAGTAATTCCAGCTATAAAGAGTGTAACTTGAAGGTAAACTTAATTCCACAGCCTCCTCTCCCCTACCACCCTTATGGAATAGATTTTGCCTAATTAATGTTTTTCATGACAGCTCCTGGTTGTTCTCAGGTATTTGCTGAACTATTCGCCATTTGCAAAGGAAAATGATTGTTTTTATTTGACTTTGAATGTCTCCCATCGTCTGCCCCGGCTGTGCATATTTCCAGCATTCTAAGAGTCTTATCATGTGTGTATTGAAATCGATGTGTCTTCATAATTCTATCAAATAATTGTTTACTGGGATTATTTTAGTCTGTAATTGATTTTTTTTTCTTCTTTTAGCCTGTGAAAACACGCAGTACTCTGACTTGCCTACTCAGGAAGGGGAAGGCATAATATAAGTTGTACCTCGGAGATGAAAGGAAAATATTGATGTGAGTCTTTTATGCCATTCTCTAGAATGCTATTTAGCTCTCCTACTTGTTGATCCCTAGGATTTGGAGTTCCACTCAAGGTCTAAGACTAACAGCTATTGGTAGGGAGTTCAACACTGATGCTTTGGATCGAGGCTCAGATTCCAAGTGAAGGTTTCTCCAAGGTTGCTGCTATTGTTTTTGTTTGCTAATAAATAAACTCTAAAGTGGAAATCTCCTTGAAGAATCGATTCAAGGGCTCAAAACCTTTTGAGTTTTATAAATGAACTCAAAAAAGCCATGAAAGAGGTTGGGTTCAGAGGTAACAAGTTTTTCTTTAGCCTTGGTTGATTTACCAGAAAAAAAAAAAAAAAAAAAAAAAACCTTTTTCTTCACATTCTAAGCACTTCTTTGTTCTCTCTTGAAAAATAACAAAACCCACATCTGCAGTGTTGGAACTTCAAAGGACTTGCTTACAGTCAATAGATACAAAAGAGATAGGGGCAGCTAGGTGGCATAGTGGATAAAGTACCCAGCCTGAAGTCAGGAAGACTTATCTCCCTGAGTTCAAATCTGGCTTCAGGCACTTGCTAGCTGTGTGACCCTGGGCAAGTCACTTCAATCCTGTTTATTTCAGTTTGCTCATCTATAAAATGAGCCAGAAATAGATAGGGAAAAATAAAAACATAATTCTTCATTGCTAAATGTGGAGTCATTGGCATTCTGGTTTATTAGGCATAAACCTTTTCATTTCTCTAGATGGTCTCTAGATTATCTATCTTCATATCTCTAGATTTTCTAGATTAGCAAGGAAATTATTTTACATAGGACCAGATCACAGGGCCATATATTTAGATCTGGAAAGGGTTATCAAGTCCAACTCCCTTATTTTATAGCAGAGGAAACTAAGCCCAAGGAAGGGAAATAATTTGGCAAAAAGTCAGAGGAGCTGGGATTTCAGTCAGCTAGCATCTATTTGCCAGGAATTGTCACTAAATGCTGGATTTCAACCTAGAGCCTCTGACTCCAAATCCAGTGTTCTTTCCAAGGCATGATAGAAGTTTTCATGTTAGTATCTTTATCCAGGTAGGCAAATTTGACAAGAACTCTTTCTTAGTTTCTACCATTTGGTGTAGAAGAAAGAACACTGCATTTCAAAAAAAAAAGATGTGAGTTCAAATCTTAGCACTATTACTTATTATGTGATCCTGTAGAAGTCATTAATATTTCTCAGTCTCAGTTCCATCATTTGCAAAATGATTGAATGGAACTTGATGATCTTCAAGATCTCAGATAGATGTAAGGCAACTGGCTGGTGCAATGGAGAGAGTACTACACTTGGAGTCAGGAAGACCTGAGTTCAAATTCTGCCTCAGACCCTTTCTAATTGTATGACCTGGGACAAGTAACATAATCTCTCTTAACCTCAGTTTTCTCATCTTAAAATGGGGATAATAATAGCATCTGCCTTGTTGTGAGAATTAAAGAAAATAATCCTAATAAAGAGCATTGCAAATCTTAAAGCACTATAGAAATGCTAGTTATTATTGTTGCCTCTTCATTTTAAAATAATATGATCTTATGAGTTTTCAAGAAAGCTAGGTTCCCTAGATAATGTATTTTTTTATTTAAAATCACCTGCTAAGGGATCAGCTTCCTAAGATAAAACCTACAGAAAAAAAGAGAAAGAGTAGAAATGAACACTTCTATTCTATTACACAGGCCATCTGGGTTCCCACTTCCTGTTGCCTCAATTCTCTGTACCTGAATCATTGAACCCTATAACTTCTATCCCTGAATTCCTACTCCTTTTTGCCCAAACTCTTCAACTCTGATTTCTGCATTCTTCATAATAACACTTGTATTACCAACCTCATGTGATTGTTTTGAGAATCAAAGGAGAAAAAGAATACAAAATATCTTATAAACTACAATTTTCCATGTAAAATAGTTCTTATTAATTCTGGCATTCAGCTTTATATTCCGTAAGATTCAAACTGAGACATTTTGGTAGGTTAGGAAAGGAGCAAATATTTATGAAGGGAGTAAACATTTATTTAGCACTTACTATGTGCCAGGTACTGTACTAATCACATTACAGTTATTACCTCATTTGATCCTCACAACAACCCTGAAAGATAAATGCTATTATTTCCCCCTTTTTATGGTTGAGGAAACAAAAGAAGACAGAGATTAAGTTCCTTGCCCAGGATCACACAGTCAACAAGTGACTGAAGCTGGTTTTGAACTCATCTTCTTGACTCCAGACTCTGTCCACTATGCCACCTACTTCCCTGGGACAAATCACTATCCTATCTATTTTTTGTGACTTTTATTTTTGTCTAATTATTATAGAACTGGATAAAATGATTTATTTTTTCTACAATGAATGAAATTCTTGATATATATGCTCATCTTCCCTAAGCTTTCTGAAAGCCTCATCATAACTCCAGGGACAGGCAAGAGGATGGTGTTGCTTACTTCTTGTTCCCACGTGGTTTTGGTTTCCTCTTCTAAGTGTCTATATTTTGGGAGGGTCTCACTCCATCCATGGCATTGAGAGGTCATGTGTGTTTGGCATGATGACTTCTATTTAAAAAATTGTTTTCAAATTTTTGTGGATCATTTTTATTTCTGGATGATTGTGGGCAACAGTTTCACCTATGAAAAGGCTCTATTTCCAGTATAGTTTATTTGGTAAAGTCTCGAGGATACTTGGGGCTTGCATTTGTGGTCAGAATTAGTCGAGTGTTACTTTATAAAAGATTGTGAGCTCTCATGTATTCGGCTCACTGAATGTGTGCTTTTCTTGAGACTATGTTTCCCTTTCTTGCTCGGTCATGAACCCAATCTCACTGCTGATGGTCACAGAAGTTCTGTCTTGCTGTTTCTGACTTGGTCCAGTTCATTCCTTTATCACCATCCTGATGGCTACTCCCACTTTCTGGTCTGAAAATTCCTCATTCCACTTGGCTTTGAGATTATGATTATTTGGCATGATGATATGTAAACAACTGGATCTGTAATCATGCTTGAATTCCCATACAGTTTATTGGTTGAATTCTCTAGGAATTGGGTTTCTCATCCATCAGTCCATAAGAGATAGAGAGCTTTGTGATTCAGAAACCTAGGAGGTCATGTCTCACTAGGGACTTGGAAGGGACTCCTTGCAGAACATTCATTGATCACTGAGTCTTAGCTCCTTAAGGAAAACCCTTCTAAAATATACCATCAGATGGCAATGACTTGGTCCTGAATTACTATCATACATCTTTCTTTTTCTATACATTTGAACAATTCAGCCATTTGTTTGGTAGTTCTTTGTCAACATATTGTTGGCTGAATCATATAGATGTCATAGGTAGGAATCTTTTCATTCTATTTGGGGATCATAAGTATTTCATAGATTTCTTCTGGAGGCAAAAACACCTTTTGGTCACCTCTGACAAAACGAAAGACATGTGTGATAAGACTAATATCTAGCCCTATTTCTGTGCAAAACAAGTCAAGTCCACTCTTCCTTCTTTACTCCTATGACAGGGATTAATTTTACCTACAAAGAGTCTAAGTGGTCTTGGAACCAGTCTGACTGCTCTTTCCCTCAGGAATCTCCTTTCCTACTTCCACCATGAGGTGGACCCATGTCCATCCTACTTCCCTCCTGAGACAAGGACTAACTTTTGCTTAAAGGAGACTAAACTGTCTCCTGGACATCGTTAGCCATAGCTTCCCTGAAGTAACTTTCTGGTCACTTCAGGGCAGAAAATGTTCTCGCCATGTGGTGTTTGAGCCTCTCAGACTTGGTGGGTACCTATGAATGTGGTCACTCGACCCAAGCTGAAAATAAGTGTCACTGTATCTTTGTTATGTTGGGGCTAAGTAAATCTCCTTTTTTGTTAGCTGTTCATTGACTTATGAGTCTCATTTTGTCTCTTGGGATATCAAGCCTGATCTAGAACAGAGCTAGTGTTAGATTATTAGACCTGTTTCTTATTGCACTATCCTTTTAGCAGGTTTACTTTTTGATCAGTGAAGTGATGATCTGTTTATCTAAAAGTATTCCTAATATAATCAAAACCATTTAATTTACATTTTGTAATTTTCTCTAACTCTTGCTTGGTTTTAAAGTCTTTCCTTTCCCAGAGATCTGACAAGTATACTATTCTGTGTTCACTTAACTCATTTATAGTTTCCCTCTTTATATTCAAGTCGTTCACCCATTCTGAATTTATCTTGGTGTAGGGTGTGAGATGTTGATCTAAACCTAATCTCTCCCATATTGTTTTCCAAATTTCCCAGCAGTTTTTGTCAAATAGTGGATTCATGTCCCAAAAGTTGGGCTCTTTGGGTTTATCATACACTGTCTTGCTGATGTCATTTACCCCAAGTCTATTCCATTGATCCTCCTCTCTATCTCTTAGCCAGTACCACACTGTTTTGATGACAACAAATTGGGAAAAAATCTTTATAACGAAAAACTCTGACAGGGGTCTAATTACTCAAATATACAAGGAGTTAAAGCAATTGTATAAAAAATCAAGCCATTCCCCAATTGATAAATGGGCAAGAGACATGAATAGGCAATTTTCAGGTAAAGAAATCAAAAGTATCAATAAGCACATGAGAAAGTGTTCCAAATCTCTAATAATTAGAGAAATGCAAATCAAAACAACTCTGAGGTATCACCTCACACCTAGCAGATTGGCTAAAATGAAAGAAGGGGAGAGTAATGAATGCTGGAGGGGATGTGGCAAAATTGGGACATTAATGCATTGCTGGTGGAGTTGTGAACTGATCCAGCCATTCTGGCTGGCAATTTGGAATCATGCTCAAAGGGCTATAAAAGAATGCCTGCCCTTTGATCCAGCCATACCATTGCTGGGTTTGTACCCCAAAGAGATCATAGATAAACAGACTTGTACGAAAATATTTATAGCTGCACTTTTTGTGGTGGCAACAAACTGGAAAAGGAGGGGATGTCCTTCAATTGGGGAATGGCTGAACAAACTGTGGTATATGCGGGTGATGGAATACTATTGTGCTAAAAGGAATAACAAACTGGAGAAGTTCCAGGCGAACTGGAGAGACCTCCAGGAACTAATGCAGAGCGAAAGGAGCAGAGCCAGAAGAACATTGTACACAGAGACTGATATACTGTGGTAAAATCGAATGTAATGGACCTCTGTACCAGCAACAATGCAATGACCCAGGACAGCTCTGAGGGATTTATGGTAAAGATGCTACCCACATTCAGAGGAAGGACTGCAGGAGAGGAAACATATAAGAAAAGCAACTGCTTGAACATATGGGTCGGGGTGGACATGATTGGGGGTGTGGATTCGAAATTACCACACCAATGCAACCACCAACAATTTGGAAATAGGTCTTGATCAAGGACACATGACAAAACCAGTGGAAATGTGCGTCAGCCATGGGGGGGGGGAGAGCGGGGGGTGAAGGGGTAAGTAGGAGCATGAATCATGTAACCATGTTAAAAATGATTATTAATAAATGTTAAAAAAATAAAAATAAAAAAAATAATAAAAGTATTCCTAGAGGATTTTGTATTTTGTTGCAATTTTTTTTTACCAGTTTCTCACGTGCTCTGATGATAAACATTGATCTTTAGCTACTTTGGATCATGGGTCTTGGCCTTAATATTGTATGATATGTATGATATCCAAATTTATTATAATTCAAAATTGCACTCTAATATTTCTATTGTACAGGTCTCAATTGTTTTAAATATGTTTTCCCCTTTGAGTTTTGATTTCAAGATCCTAATACATTTCTTAAGTTAAATTAAAATAAAAATTTTTTAAATCAAAAAAATCTTAAAATTAAAATAAACACTTTATCCTTAATAGTGATATATATTCAATGAGTCTTTCCTGGATGGAATCAAGATATTTATCTACTGCATCAATCTGAGCCCCAAAGTAACCTCCAAACTAGAAGCCTTCAGGCTCTAGCTTATGTTGACTTATATCAAAATATTTTGTACACTTAATGAGTCCAAATGGTATTGAATCATTCATATACATAAAACAATGAAATGGTAGCAAAATTAACAAAATGTTTTGGTTTGGCTCCCTCCATTTGAAAGGTATATTCAGTTTTATTTGGCAGAGATGATACTTGATTTAAGGCTAAGCAGAATGATAATGTCTTAAACTCCCTTTACCCCCTCCAATGAAAAAAGTCACATTTTAAGTCAATTATCCTTGACATTATTATGTTAGTGAAATGTTTAAGAATGCAATAGTTCTTTATGTAGATATCCAATGATCTCATGTTCTCATTGTATTTAGGTCTATTTTATGTCTTTTTAACACATGAATCAGTTATGAATTAGGAACTGAATCTAAGACCTTTAGCCAACAAAAGGAAAAGAAATTCTATGCTGCTTCTTTGTGTCGTATATAATAATTACCAAATAGATAATATGCCATTCTTTATACACCTGGGGCTTTTTGGTACATTCTATATGCCCCTAAACATATTGTTTTCCTTTAAGTATTTATAAATTATTCTTAAAAGATACAGCCTTTGAATGTGTTGTACAAAATACAAATACACATAGTTGGCCTGTTTCTAGAAGGTTCCCTCAGTATTCTTATCTTTTGGTAATAGATATATGATGCATTCTGCTAGAAACCTTGCGTCTGAGAAGTTGATAAAAAGCTATTCTAGTAATTAATGCATCATGGAGAAAATTGCAATCCAATTATCACAGATCTTATTCAGTCCCACCCCTTTCCAGGTTTTCAAATAGGCATCTCCCTTAATTTAACTATTCTATGGATAATTATATTAATTAATGCCTTTCAATCTTTCTGTTTCTCATTTCATACCATAGAGATATTTATTGTGTTGAACAATATGAGACCATATTATTGTACAGAAATTTTCCATAGACTGTTTCTTCTGGAGTTATTCTTTATTCTCTGATATATTTTCCTCTCAAATCCCTTTAATAAAATTTTGATTGACATAGGCTCATTAATTTTGTTCTATGAGCTGTTTTGACTCCTGATATCACACTAACTTTTCCTCTTTGCTTTCAACTGCTGATTAAATGAATCTATAATTTTGGATATCCTTTTCATTTTCTATGATGCCATTCCTAGTGTGTTTTGTTGTTGTTGCCTTTAATGAGCTACTGCGGCATCCAAGTTTTCTATCCTGTGTACCAGCTAGATAGTGATGTAATCATCCAGTCTTTCTAAAGATCTTCAGCTATTCTTTCAAATCACTTCTGTCAAACTGGTGTTTGATATTTGTCCTGAAGGATATTTCTTAATAACTTGGCCTCTCTTAGAGTTATTACTATCCCAGTAGTTACTGAATATATTTTGAATATATGCCCTAAAATAGTTTTATATTCTTTGTCAAATTCTATGGGATAATGTATTCATTCATGGAAATTATATAGCAAATAATCAGCTTTTAAAAAGTAATCTATTTCAGCATAATTAGTTTAATAATTGGACCCATACCATCATTCTTAAAAAGGAGTTTTCAGAATTCAAATGAAAGTATATATTTCTTTTAAAAATCATTTGAGACACCAGTGTTATATGTGCCATCACTTTATTATTAAGTATAATTTCTAACCTGTAACTAAACTTTTAAGTGTTGACTTACTCAACTAGAGTTCAAACTCCTTAAAAACAGAGATAGTCCCATTAAAAAATTAAAAAAAAATATCTCTGGAACTTGTTACATAATAAGCATCTACTAAATGTTTTTTTTATATGTGCATGTGTTCATTTCTGGAATTTAAATTAAAGAAAGATTTCTAATCACTTCAGGTATTTCAGCTTCCTCTCTTAAGGTTTTAATAGCTCTTCAATATCACCTCTTATGTCTTCTAATTTGATTTTGGGAATCAAGTTCTTTGTAATTTCCCAAAATTCATCGGTTGAGTATGATACTGAGAGAAAACAGTATGAAACCCTTCTACGTGGCTTGGAAATTAGAAGCATTTGGGAAAGTGGCATCTATTAAAATATTATCTTTTAGTTTTTTATGAATAAATGTTATATTCAGTTGATTTTGAACAACAATTTTGTCTGTTTGTCTCATTCTAGTACACTTTATTGCTTGAGTTTTCCAGAATATTCTGCAATTTGTATTTAGTTTAAAGGAATTTGTCACCTGACAGTCTATGAAAGATAGTGAGCTTCTGGGGCATTATTTTAGCTATTGAGTCTTGTAAAATGTTAACAGCCAGCAGAGACAAATCACGTATTTCCCTCCCTTACATAAGCAACAAGGATCAGTAATTCTTGACCTTAAAGGATAAATCTTTATTTCTGATGGCAATGACTTGATCCAAAATCATCATTGCACCATTTTGACGAATAAATAGAATGACTCATCTATTTGTATAATTATTCCTTGTCTTATTGTTGTCTGAGATCATGGAGATGTCACTCATGGTGGACCTTAGGCTTCTCTTAAATTACAGAAGATTTCTTTCATCTGTAAGGAAGCCATTTTTGATAACATTCGGCAATGGTGTATGTCAGTCATTAGCACTAACTGTTGCTTTGGGAAGTGATGTCTGCTTGTTCCAAACAGATTTCTTTAAGTCTTTGATTGGTTTATCATGTACTCTAAATATATCTAGTAATTCTCTTCCTACTTCTTGGTAGGGAAGTTGCCCTCCTCTGGGCAAGTAATGCTTTTTATGGTTGCTTAAAAATGATAGGTTCTATATTTTGTTAATGTTATATGTATTTTTTAGGATACTTTCCATATGTGCTTTTATGGTCCATTTTGTAATTCCAAAAGTTGACTAAGGCAAGTAATGTGCAGATATTAATTGCTCTCCTAATGTTCTCCCCCATTTAGCTTTGGTTTCCCAATGCGAATAAGTCTCAACACAGCCACAGTCTTCATTTTTGTGCTCTTTATGTCTTGCCTAGGAAAGATCAAAGTATTTGTGGGATTTGCCTCTGCCCAAAAGATCAATGTGACCTCCACATCGAGCTCAAAGCTTTTAGTCTCTATGTACCCTTGGAGTACATTCAGAATTTTTACATTTATCCAGTCCAAGTGACATTTTGATATCATTGGAGAAAGATTCCATGAGGTAATAAAGATATTTAACGTATCTTTTTTTTTTAATAGACTTAATGTCATCTGAGTCCACCAAGGATTTAAAAAGATGTTTTTGTTGGACTCCTTATTTTATTTGGGAGTGATAATTAACTCTTTTGGGGAAATATGATAATTGGGGATATAAGACTAGGCAGTACTATAATAGGCTTAAATTGTAATTATTATTTTGTTGTTGTCATCATCATTATCATTTTCCCAGTTGCTTTGTACCCATTTTCTCTAGGTGCCAAGCACCTATGTTGCTTTAATTCTCTTGAACTCTGATCTGACCTACCTGCTTATACTTTCTTTATCTGCCCCTCTACTAGTTCTGGTTCTGTGAGCCCTTAGACTTAGAAGGTACATAGAGATCTACTGTTATTAACTGTTGTTCTGCTTTTCCTCTTCCACCTTTATTGATCTAGCTACTTAGAACCAAGGTGCCTTCCTATTCATTTATGCTTATTTGAGCCTAATAACTCACTTTGATTTCCAGTATTCATAAATGTCACTCTACTAAGTGATCTCTTGGGCATGACTTCTTATTGTCCATCAGACTTCTCCGGTCTAAATCATTTGACCTCTGACCCAGCTCCTTGTTGTCATTCAAAAGCTACCTTCACAGGATTATTGTGAGGATCAAATGAGAAAACAATTGTAAATCACTTGATATAGTCCCTGACACATAGTAGGTACTATATACTTATTTCTTTTCCTTCTCTTTCATGTCACTAGGGTTCTTATAGGACAATCAGGTGGCACACTGTGGGCCTGGAGTCAGGAAGACCTTAGATACTTATTATATTTGACCCTGGGCAAGTCAATCTGCTTCTTTTTTGCTTCACTTTCCTCAACTGTAAAATGGTGATAATAATAACCCCTACTTCCCAGAGTTGTTGTAAAAATAAAATGAAATAATTCTATAGAGTAATTTTGCAACCCTTAAAGAGCTATATACATACTGATATGATTTTTATTATTAATTATCATTACATTGACAATAGGAAATAGATATATTGATGTTGGGATAAATATACAAAATAATGAAGAGGACCAGTGATATCATGAGGGTCTTGCCTTGCCTGTGAACTGGATTTAAGTGAGGCAGAGTTGTGCATAATCATCAGGCTCACTCTCTTCCAGAGTCACTGAAGTCTAATGGTTGTTGGAATAAACTATTCTCGTTCACCCCTTCCATCAGGGGAAGTCTTAGGGTAGATATCCCCCTAAGTCCCTGGTAGGTCTGAGGCCTATTGCCAAGATGATTTTTACCAGAATTCTGAGCATGTACCAGCTTCTTGGAGTCACAGATGAGAGTTGGGTGACAACCCTGAAATGATGAACGGCCCCAAGAAGGGATCAGCAAGCCCTCAGACCAGAGATGCTGGTCCTTCCTGAATACTCCACATACCCCATAATGATATTTGGTGGATGAATAGTATAGTGAGTGATCAGGATTTTAGGCCATGACTAGTAGATTCAAAAGTCTTTTTTATTCAATATAGTGTGATCTATAACGAATTAATTTGCGCTGAGGAAGACAACCAATAATGTCAAGGGCCTCAAGATCATAAAATATTGAAGGTCTATTCTAGGAACTAGGAATATTGAACCTGGAGAAGAAAAGACTTATGGAGGGCATGGTGGATTCAAGAATTTGAAGGTCTATCATGGAGAATAGCATTTTTACTTTATTCTGCTTTGCATCAGAGAATGGAAATAGGAGCAATGTGTGGATGTTTCATAAAGCCAAACCTAGGCTTAAAGTCAGGAAAAACTCCTTTCATTTGGGGGTGGAATAGTCCATTGGAGCCAGCCTTGGGAACTATTCAGCTCTGCTTCTCTGGATATTGTAAGGGGAAAAATAAGAAACCAGGGTATACAAACCCCAGTGAGTCATTTTACTCACTTATTTCAATATCTACAAGTCAAAGATATAATATGATCACTTATCTAGTATGTTGGAGAGGAGACTCCTGTTCTGGGATAGATTCTATCTGATTCGTTTCAATAAACATGTTCAGCAGCCAATAAACATGTAAGGAACAGTGTCAGAGATGCAAAGACATAAAGCAAATAAGTTCTTGTCTTCAGGGAATTTACACACCTCCAGGTGAACAAAACATGGGCAGATCCATAAGAGATATACAATATAAATACAAGGTAATTTCAGAGTCAGACTGCATTAGCAACTGGGCAAACCAGGAAAGCCCTCTTTCAGACTGGACTGATCAGCTTCCGAAGTCCTTTGTACATTCTCTGATTCTGCAACTCTCATTCCTATTTTCTTAGTAGCTGATTGGAATCACACCACAATCCATATATTGTTCTATTTAAGGTAACTGAAATAAAATCAGTTTGAGCAAATAGCAATTTAATATGGCGGTGAGGAGCCTGAAGCCATTAGGGGTTGGGAGGAGAAACAAAGTGAACAGCTTTAAAAAAAAGTATGGATCCCAGATTTGGAGCTGGAAAGAAACTCAGTCATCTAATCTGATGTCCATTTTATTAGTGACAAAACTGAGGTCAGAGCCGCTGATTGAATCGTTCAAGGACACAGGGACTAAAGCTGGGATTCAAACTTAGGTTCTCTGATTTCAAATCCAACATTCTTTTGACTGGACCACGCCACCTCCTTGGAGGTCCAGCCAGCAAATGGCGATGTCTGAGGATTTATTTTAATGTGAGTCAAAGCTTACTGGGGCCAATGCTACATGACGGATTGTGAGCGAGAATTTCTTTTAGGATTCACAATAAAGGAGCAGGAGGCCAAAGAGAAAGCAGTAGTCATTCGTGGCCGTGGTACCGAGAGTTCCATCTGTTGATGATGGATATTGATTTCCTCTCTTCCCCACCCCCTCCACCACCGTCGTCTTGGCACATGATGTCCTAAATCATGTCCTTTGTACGGCTGCCCAAACACGCACCCTGGCTCTGACAGGGAGGGCTCAGAAGGGACCCATCCGATGGGGGTGGGGACATCCGCATTACGAGTGGCAACAGGAACCCAGCGAGGGCGAGCAGATGGTGTCGAGGCAGTTTTCTCCATCTTGTACAGCTTTTTCCATAATGGAATCCACATTAAAAATGATATTATCTTCGCTTTTAAGGGCCCTAATGGATTATATTTATGTCCACGAAATATGTTGCTGAGTGAAAGACACACAGTATTTGAAGTCCACGTCCTTGAAAGGAGCATTTCAAAGCAAGAGGTACAATTGGGGCTCTCGCATCCCCCATTCAGTCAGTTGGGTGAAAATATGTTTTAATCCATGACAAAAAAAGTATAGTTTGTTGGTTTTCCCCACAGACTATTGAGAGGGCATGGGTTTTAATGTGATTTGACAGCCTTGTGATATTTTTTGCCATTCCTGTTCTTAGCAAAGTGCTCTAAAAATGTATCCATAATTTATTTATGGGACCTGCATTAACTCGTGAGTAACCAGGATGCTGGACATTTAAGCTCTATGTCCTCATCCTTCTCTCTGAGTAACAATGGCTGATCTCAGGAAAGTTAAGCAATGACAATGCTGTAGATTTGGTGCTAAAGAGAGAAATCCGAAGAGGGTGAAAACTGCTGTTAGAAACTGATACTATATTTTACCTTTATGGCAAAACATTTTGCTGCCATTAAGGGGAGGGGAGGGGAGGGAAAACCCGACACACACCAAGCTGCTAGTTCTTGTTCTAATGACCTTAAATTCCAAGAGAAGGCAAAATCCCAATCGTATTCCAAATGGAGTGTGATATATCTCCTGTGTCTAAAATATAGGTGGAAAGACTTGCTCTCAAAAAATGTTAATTTATGATCCCACAAAATGAATTTCTGGCAAACTGGTCTTGACCCAGTTACACCTTACTAGCTGGGCCAGACATAATCTCTCATCTAGCCAGGTCACAAGGAGAGAAGCCTAGCTGTGGAAGCATTTGACATGGGTTCACATCTTGGCTCTACCTGTGATATCTCATGCAAGTCCCTTTCCCTCGTTGGGCCTCAATTTCCTTAGGTTTAAAATTAGGGAGTTAAAATAAATGATCTCTATGGTCCCTTGAAACTTTTAGTTCTCTTTTTCTATAAGAATACCTACACGTTGTTGCTAACTTAGGCTATGTTCACACAGCATAAGGAAAATGAGCCAATATAACCATCATCCCATGATTTGGACTATTGTTAATAGCCAAGCCCTATCATTCAAGGTGAATGAAAGTGACTGGCATTCTGTACTGCCCAGAGTCCCAGGGGAGCCCCACTTCCCACTCACCCTTTCACTTGGCAAGTATACTCAAGGCTCCAGTAATTTGGGTTTGGCATCCATCTTGCCATTTTCTGTTAGAAACTAAAGGCTTACATATTCTCTGATTTTAAGAATGCTGTTTTAAATATCCCATTTGAAAGCATCATGGTGCTGCTATATATAGATGTGATGTCATTTCTATAAATGAAGATTATTTCTATAAATATATCTTCATTTATTCCAATATCTGGATTCTAAGATTTAAGGTTGAAAAGGCCTTTATATATTATTTAGTTTGACCTCACAGGACCATAGAGTCACAGCTCTAGAGATAAAAATTATCTGAGTCACAAGAGTGCAATTTCCTTACTTTTGAGATAAGGAAATTAAGACCCAGAAACAGGAAGTTACTTTGGGGAATCATAGATAACACAGGAAATAAATAGTAGAGTTAAGAGTCAAATCCCAGTCCTCCAACTCCAAGACCAGCAATAAAGTACAATGGAAAGAATATTGGCTCCAGAATCAGAGGTCTTAGATTCAAAACCCCACCTCTGATGCTCTTTTTTGTGTGACTTTGGACAAGTTACTTGACCTCCCCTATATCTCAGTTTCCTCCTCTGAAAAGTAGAGTTGGGCTATATAGTTTCTGAAGTGCTTTCCAACTCTTGATTGATCATCCTATGAGCCCATAGCAAGATTCCCATATAAGACAATGAGAATCATAGGGAAAAAAAGAGAAAATGGAGATCATGTCCTCCATGTTTTAAGAAGTCCTTTTCAGTTTAAGATCTCAAAACATCTTGTAAATGTCCTCTAATTAAACGATCCAATGATCCACCAAAATAGAGGTGGTTTTTCATACTCATAGTGAGGTCTTTGAAGTTCATCTGACCTTAATCCCAAAGCTTTCCAGTAAAGTAGCAGCAGAGTTAGACATAGACTCCCTCACTATGGGACAGCTAAATAGCACTGTGGATAGATAGAGTGCCAGACCTGGCGTTGGGAGGACCTGGGCTCAAATCTGGCCTCAGACACTTTCTAACCATGCTGCATGAACAAGGGCAAATCACTTCATCCAGTTTGCCTAGGTATTGCCCTTCTATCTTAGAGTGGTTACTGAGACAGAAATTAAGGGTTAAAAATTTAAAAGCAAGTCAGCATCTTCTCTGTGGCATCTTGTCTGAGTCTTAAGAGAGTTGGTCAGAGGACTGAGAGGTCAAAGGCCATACAGCCAATACGGGCCAGACACAGGAATTAAACCCAGGTCTTCTTGGCTCTGGTTCTGGCCATTCTCCTGTACTACATCTTCTTGCATGATTGCTGATGTCAATATGGAAGATGGCTATGGAAATTCAGTATTTATGTTCAACCAAGTTTTAAGGATAGTATTTAGCTCATTTAAATTGTTAGTGAAAACCATTTATTGCTTTCAAAAATGACACTGAAAGGAAATTCTGAAGTGAAAGTCTACACTTTGCTGCTTGATACAGTGAACCTGGGCTGCCTCTGAGGTCTCAGCTCTGTGGTATTCAGAACCCCGTGAATTATTGGCAAAGGGCTTGAGTGAAAGGCTAAAGTGGGTTAAGTCTGGCCTGAAAGTTATTATGTTGGGACGGAGATGGATTTCTGCGGGCAGGGAAAAGGGAGAGTTCCTGGGGGTTGGGACTTGGACTATTCAAGTCTTTTTCCCCATTCTGGGATTGCTTGGTATGCATGGCCTGGCGAGGAGATTATTATTGAAGGAAAGGTTGGGGAGAGTTAGTCCCTTTCCTTATTCTCATTGCAGGCTTTAGTTATTAAGTTTGGGTCCTTTTGGGGTCCCTCGAAATATTTATGATCTGACATGTCTTGTGAGTTATAGGAGCCCATTTCTATAGCTTGGGTTCCATGTTACTGACCATTTCTCTCTGCACTGGGGAGACTCTGGCCCCAGAATCGATCCCAGCGGGAACTTTTCTCAGAGATTAGAATGTATTAGATTTGTGGAGGCAAATGTGCTCTTTGACTGAAAGTCAGGTGTGAGTTACTTTGGAAAATAACTTAAGCACTGACTCATGCCTTATATTTTGGGACAGGACTAGGAGGAGGTTTGATGTGGTATAGTGAGAGGCTGCAGAGAAAAATGAGCCCCGGAATCTAAGGATATAGGCTTGGATCCTGACCTGGGTCACATCATCTATCTTCTCTCTATCTCTATAAGTTTCCTTATATCAAAATGGGGGTTTTGGATCAGATGACCTCTAGGGTCTCTTCCTCCTATTATACTATTGGATGATGTGATGAATAGAATGGAGACTTGGGTCCCAGTCATGGTCTTTTCTGTTCAACCTTGGGAAAATCTCTTAACTCCTCTAGGTCTCAATTTTTTTCAATAAATATGTTGCAAATCATCAAGGGGAACCTTTTAAAATGGATCACAATTTATATTCTGTTCAGTCTTAATTTCTTTAAGGCACCTCAGTGATGTCACTATTTTTAAGAGAAATAACAGTAGGAACCCTATATCTTAATCAAAGAGGACTAGTTTTAGACTCCTTTCTTCTTTTAGACTAGGTGTCCCTATCTCACCTTTGCTGGAAGTAGAGCAGCCTCTGACGGATCTGACCCCTCTGCTGGTCTGCATTGAAGTGTTGACCCAAACTGGGCTAGTTCAGCATTCCTTAGGCATTCTGGTTCTCACTTACTTAGTGAATTCAGCATATTGACTTTAAGTCTATTGCAGCTCAGAACTCCTGGACTCAAGCATCCCCGAAAGCAGGGATCATGGGTGTGCTTAAGCACAATGGGCTGGAATGATCAGTGTGATAGAAACAGGGTTGAACCAAGAGAACACTGGACTGTCAGAAGATCTCAGTTCTAGATCTTAGCTTCTTCTTGTAGATTTGGAGGCTTTTTTCTTTCTTTTCAAAACAAGAACAAGAATCCTTACCTACTATGGAACTCAAAGTACACAATGAATAGAAGAGTCTTTGCAAAAGAGTCATTTGTGTTCCAATCACTTCCACTGTCTTACAGCTACATGACTATTGGAGGGCTAGATCTAAGTAGGATGTTGTCTACCAAACTATATTTGAACATGCCCATCTGACATGACAATGGCAAATTGATTCCATCAGAAACCTAATTCAGACAAGCACTATCTTTCACATGGATTATTGTGATAGCCTTCTAAGAGGCTTTTGTCTCAAGCTTCTCTCTTATTTATCCATCCTCCACAGAACTACCAAACTGATTTTTCTAAAGAATGGATATGATGATGTCACTCCCCTTCTCAATGAGCCCAGTGACTCTCTCATACCACTGGGATCAAATACAGACTCCTCTGTATAGTATCTAAAGTCTGATACAAACTAGCCCAATCTTAAATTCCCAGTCTTCTAGTATATTTCTCCCTCTACATGCTCTCTGGTCAAGCTAAACAGAGTTTCCTGCTATTTTAATGTATGACTCTTCACCTTCCATCTCTGAGCCTTTGCTAGGACATGCTTCCCATTTGAAATGCATTTCTCCATCCTTGCCTCTTAAAGCTTCTTAGTCTCTTTCAAAGCTCAATTCAAACATTACCTTTCAGATGGGGCTTTTCCTCATCCTCCTAATTACTATAGCCTCAACTCCTACATTACCTTGTATCTGTGTGTGTTTTAATATATTCTGCACAAATTTTATAAGCATTTTATTAAGTTCTTATCATGTGCCAAGCACTGTTCTAAATGATAGAGACCCAAGAATGGCAGAGCTGTGTTCCCTCCCCTCAAGAAGCTCCCATTCTGATGGGAGAGACAAACTGCAAATGAACATATAAGATAGAGACAATGTGATTGCAAAGTAATCTTAGGAGGAAGACATTAAGAGATGGGGTGGAAGAGGATGACTGGACTTCTTCCAGATGGTGGGATTTGAGCTCCTGGCCAAGGAAGTCAGGATGTGAAGGTGCAAAGAGAAAGAGCATTCCTAGTATAGGTCATGGGCCAACCTAGCCAAAGACACAGAGAGGGAAGATGAAGTATATATGCTTGAGAAACAGCATATAGGCCAGTGTCATCTGGTGGCATACTACATAGAAAGAAGGAAAATATTAAAAAAAAACTAGAAAAGTAGAAAGGGGCCAGATTTTGAAGGACTTTTAATACCAAACATTGAAGAATTTTAAATGTGCTCCTAGAGGTAATAGAAATCCACTGGTGTCTGTTGAGATAACCTGGTTAAACTTGTGCTTTAGGAAAATTGCTTTGGTAGATGAATGGAGGATGGATTGCAAAGAGAACAGCTAAGGCAGGAAGATCAACCCAAAGGCTATTGTCTAGGGGAGGGATCAACGAACTAATTCCCACAGGTCAAATCCAGTCCACCACCTCTTTTTTTACAACTCAAGAGCTTAGAATGATATTTACACTTACAAAAAATTTTTATTGTTTTTAAATGCAAAAACCATTCTTAATTCTTAGGCCAAACAAAGTGACTAGCCATGTTTGGCCCATGGGTATAGTTTGCTGACCCTGAGGCTAGAGGTCCACATCAAGATCATGGTCATGTTCCTGGATAGGAAGGGGACAAGAGATATTACGAAGTTGGAGCAAAAAACCTTAGCAACAGATAGTTATGCAAAGCAAGTATGAGTTACGAATTGAAGATTTCACCAAGATTACAAGCCTAGATGACTAGAAGAATGGTGGTGCCTTAAATGGAAAGCAGAGAAGAAAGAAGAGTTAGAAGGAAAATGATAAACAAGTTCTGTTTTGGACATGTTAAGTTTGAGATGTTTATTAGACATTCAGTTTAAAATATCTAAAAGGTACTTGGTCTCATGGGACTAGAGCTTAGGAGAGAAGTTAGGTTTGAATATATAGATTTGGTAATTATCTGTATAAAGATGATAATTGAACCTTTAGAAGCTTATGAGATCATTGAAATAGTATGGAGAGACATGAGGAAAAAGCCTGCTTGGGATAGACCCTTCTATACATATGTGCATAATGTTTCCCCTTAGAATGTATAAACTTCTTAAGGGCAAGAAGTATTTCATTTTGTCTTTGTATCCCTAGTGCCCAAAATGGTACCTGGACCAGATTGATACTTCATAAATGTTGATTGATTGGTTGATTAAATAACATTTCCAATAGGCAGTCACTCAGCCTCTGAACCTTCCCATTGACAAGGAACTCATTGTTTCACAGAATAATTCTTCCCATTAGTCAAGTTCTTATATTAAGCCCAAGTTAGCCTTCCTATAATTTCTGCCCTTTGGTCTTAGTTCTGCCTTCTGGAGTTTTGAAAAGCTATTAGAAAAATCTCTTTCACATGACAGCCTTTTAAATATTTAAAGACATATATCATATACCCTTTGTCTCTCTTTTCAAAAAATATATCCTTAGTTTCTTCATCAGATATATATTCTTCTCATTCTTCTTCCAACTTTACTTCTGATTCTGAGGATTTTCTGTTATGACTCAACTGCTCTTTTTCTTGTAAATTTCCCTCAGGAACTGGAGCCTTTTTCAGGATTGTGCTAGTAAATGTTTAACAAGCAGCTTTCAAAATAAACACACAGATATATATGTTTATACACACACACGTACCTACATTCATATGTATATACACACTTTTAAGTTTAATCTTCATTATTAAAAATTACTCCATCACTTTAAAAGTAATAAGTCAAACCCTGATGTGTAACATTTGCTGATTTCTGAGATATAAATGTATATGCTTAAAATTTAACAATCAGCTCTTATGAATTGGTTTGAGCTAGCTCCACTAAACTCCTGGACCTTCTCACCCTACAATATCCTTTTGCCATGACAACTTCCTCTCCCAATTGTTGAGTTCCTCAACGGGGACCTCCATTTGGGGGATGGACTCATGCTGATCCTTTTTTCATCCCTAACCTCCCGTCTCCACCACTATGCTTCTGACTGTAAGGACTTTGCCATGATCTCCCCATCTGGTTACTCTTTATCCCTCATTTTACATACTATCATCTTCCCAGCAGAATGTAAGCTATTTGAGGACAAGAACTGTCTTTTTATTTTTGCTTTTATTTGTATCCCAAGATCTTATCACAGTGCCTGGCACATAATAAGTACTTTAAAATGCTTGTTACCTATATTCCTTCTAGAACTTTCAGCAAACCAGTCATCCTCCACCGAATGCTCTTCTATTTGTCAACATCCCTCTTAAAATGGGGAACCCAGAACTCAACATGGTACCAAAACAAGGCTGGTCCATAATAGTGTACAATGAAATGATTGCCTCTATTTTTCTGAGATTCTTATTTCTACTTAAAGTTTGCATTAACTGTTTTGGCTGTTAAATCTCACTATTGAGCTCTCAATCCCTGAGAAGCTTAGATCTTTCTTGTTTTAATTCCTATTACACAAATTCTGCCTATATGGGTATAAACTAATTAAATCTAATTGAATGTTTCCATTATTAGTGTGTCATCCCTCTACATCCAAAATTATATTGTATTTACTTTGCTTGTATCTTAGAGTTATGTGTCCATGTTGTATCCCCAGTAGAATGTAGACTCCTTGAGTCAAGAGATTGTTTCATTTTTGTCTTTGCAACCCTAGCATCTTGCACATGGTGGGTCCACAATAAATATTTTTCAAATCAAATTGACTTTATGTGTATCCTTCTTAAATTTCATCTTGTTGCTTTCATTTTATGATCGAGTTTTCTGTGATTCTTAAATCTAGCATCCAATTGTTTTTATGTTCCTGCCTTATTACTGATAATGTTTATTAATGATTATGATAATATTTATAATTGTTATTGCTAAAAAATTGAACTCAAAGTCAAGTACAGAGAGCCCTTTGACACATCACTAGAGAACTACCTATTGCTTCCTTGTTAATCAACAGTTTCTAGATATGTCTATAAACCAGCAATAGATCTACCTGTCTATTATTCCAGTTGTTGTCACCATAGAATAGGTAATGGGACACAGAAAAGAGCTTGAATGATGTTTCACACAAAGTAGTGGAGATTCTATGGTGGAAAACACATGCCAAAATTGCAGGAAATATAAGTTTACAGAATGAATTTGTACCACTACCTTCTTTAAAAGTTATTTGGAGAAGTTAGTGGAAACAAGAGACCTCTTTGATCAGACTGACCTATATGTAATTATGGCTGATATGTGAAGTGAGTCTATAAGTAGAAAAGTCAGGTGAACCTGTCAATAGCAATAGGTAGTAAACTCCGTAGTGCTGAGGCTCCTGGAATTTTTTCTCCCTTCTGCTTTTAGTATAAGAAGATAGAAACTGTGAATAGATAATAAATGAGACTATTAAAAAGGGTTAGGACTGCTAAAAGATGGATCATGGAGTAATTGGGAAGAGTAGTCACTTGAAGGTCAAGAATTGAAAAGAAAATTTGCTTTCAAACAGAAGACTCAAGAGAAGCATAAAAAAGTAAACATGAAAGAGAAATCACGAGGGACTCAATATAGGTAAACTTTTTACAGGGCTATATGGGAATAGGATACATATATCTCCTATGAAACATTATTAAGACAGTTAGAAGGAGTCTACATAAATGGAGGGCAGGGGTATGAGTTGATGATGTTGGGATGATCTCAAAAAAAAGGAATATAAAGGTGATAAAGAGGGATGCTCTTGGAGAAAAAGGAAAGAAGAGAAGGAGTAAATTTTCTCATATAAAAGAAATGTGCAAGGAAGGCCTTTTTATAGTGGAGGGGGAAATGGAAGATGGTGGACAATAGTTGAACCTCTCTTACATGAGAATTGGTCCAAAGAGGAAAGACTATATGTGTGTATGTATGTAAAACACATGTGGATACACATATACTATACACGCTCAAATGGGTATAAAAATCTATCTTACTCTATTGTAAGAAAATAGGGGAAGGAGTTAAGAAATATTGTGAGAGATATGGTAAAAGGAAGGACAAATTTAGGGAGGCAGTGATCAAAGAGCAAGACAGACTTTTGAGGAGGGACAGTATAAAAAGAAAGAGAGGACAGAAGAAAATGAGATTGAAGGAAATGCAATCAGTGATCTAAATAATTAACAATAAACTGTGAATGTGAATGGGATGAGTTAACCCAAAGAACATAAGTAGATAGCAAAATAGATTGGAAACCAGAATCCAACAATTTTTTATGTATAAGAGACACACAAGGGACTGAAAGACACACACAGAGTTGAATAAAGGGCTGAAGAAGGCTATTATGCTTCAGTCTAGGTGAAGAGAACAGGAATAGCAAACATGATCTCAAATAAAGCAAAAGCAAAATTAGACCTAATTGAAAAAGATAAGCAAGGAAATTGCTTTTTGCTTTAAATTACCATAGACAATGAAGTAATATAAAAATTTACAGCAAATCTATCTGATAAAGGCCTCATTTCTCAAATCTAGAGGAAAGAGAGTCAAATTTATAATAATTAGATCCATACTTAATTGACAAATTGTCAAAAGTTATGAACAGGCAGTTTTCAGGAGAATAAATCAAAGCTATCACCATTAAAAAACAACCTTCTATCTTGGAAACAATACTAAGCATTGGTTCTAAGGAAGAAGAGTGATAAGAGCAACCAGAGCTAAGTGACTTGTCCAGGGTTACACAACTAGTATATATATTTGAGGCCAATTTTGAACCCAGGATCTTCCATCTTTAGGCTTGGTTCTCAATCCATTGAGCTACCTACCTTTCCCTTAAATCCCTATTCATTAGTGAAAGGCAAATTAAAACAACTCTGAGGTACCTCTTTAAACCTACCAGAAATAACAAATGCTGGTGAGGATGAGACAAAATAGGTAGATAAATGAACTGTTGGTGGAATATTGAACTGGTCCAACCATTCTGAAGAACAATCTTGATCCCCAATGGGCTATAAAATCCTTTGACACAGCAATACTAATACTAGATCTGTACCTGAAAGACATCAAATAAAAAAGAAAAGGGTCTATATGTACAAAAGTATTTATAAACGTTCTTTTTGTGGTGGCAAAAAATTGGAAATTGAGAGAATGCTTATTAATTGAATAATGACTAAACAAGTCATGGCATGTGATTGTGATGGAGTACTATTGGACTGAGGAGAGTAGTTTCAGAAAACAACATGGGAAGGCATATTTGAACTGATACAAAATGAAATGAGAAGAACTGAGAGATCATTGTACACAGTAACAACAATGTTATAATGATGATCAACTATGAAAGGCTTGACTACTCAGATTAAAGCTATGATTCAAGACAATTCCAAAGGACTCATGATGAAAAAATGTCCCCTAATTCCATGAGAGAAAACTGATGAACTCTGAGTGAAAATGGTAGTCTATCTTTCTTTCTTTCTTTCTTTCTTTCTTTCTTTCTTTCTTTCTTTCTTTCTTTCTTTCTTTCTTTCTTTCTTTCTTCCTTGCTTCTTTTTTGCAATATGGCTAATATGGAAATTATGTTTCACAAGATTTCACAAAGATAATCAACATATTGTTTGCCTTCTCACTTGGTGCGGGAAGGTTGGGATGGAGAGATAGATATAATTTAGAACACAAAATTTAAAAAGAAAAGACTGTTAAAAATAAATAAATCATAATCTTTTTTTAAAAAATTAATTGAGCTATAAAATCATTGTACATGCTTTTAGTTGCTATCCCTGTATGCATCATTTGAGTGGGAAGCAATATTGGATTGTGATAGTATAAGAACAAAAAACATCACTAAAATATTTCCCCTCCTGTCCCATTCTGTTTTTCTCTCTTTGATTCTGCTCCCTTTCCCTAAAAACCTCTTTTCCTATCTTTCTACAGCAGAGTCATTCCTAGTTTGGAAATTCAGAGCTTTGGGCCAGGGAGAAAATTTGAAAGCCACAGGCAGATCTTAAAATCCCTCATGTAAAACGCACAGTTTAGGATCTACTTAGCAAGAATACTTTGTTTTTTTGTTTTTTTTTTTTTTAAAAGGAAGCTTCTAAATGGTGGACTGACTGGGGTGAGTTTCTCTCCCTGCTCCACTCACTCACTCAATAAATATTTATTAAGCACCTACTACATACCAGACATTGTGCTAAGTGCTAAGATTACACAAAGAAGCTAAAGACAGTGCTTGACCTCCAAGAACTTCCACTGCATCTCATCTCCTACTCATCTAAGGGCATACTTCATACCACTTTACCAAGGTGTGGTTCGGGATACTTTTGAACTAAGTCCAAAAAAATCTTAGTGATATTTCCTTCCCACTTTCATCTAAAGAAGTTGGTAGTAGACAAGTAAGAGGTAGCAGAGCAAACAATTTCAATTTCCTTTTTTTTCTTTCATTGCAAGTTCTGGTCCAGACCCCACTAGCACTCACTTGACCTGCTCTTCTATGAAGGCAGGCGTCTAAGGAATTCTTCTTAGGGAACCAAACACATCAGCCACTGAAATGGAGAACAACTGACTTTCAAGGACTCCTTTGCAAATTGGGTTAAGTTCATTTCTGTGATGTTTTCCATTAATCACTATTAACAGTCAAAGATTGTCAAACCAGAGAGTAATGCATACCATGGAGAACAACTAATTAAATCAGCTCTTTGACATTTTAATCTCAAGCAATTATGACTCCAGGAGAAACCAGGCTTTCCAAGATAACCTAGTAGGCATTCACAGACACAGACACATATAGATTCACATTCACACAAGCATACACACTCATATGAAACACTTAGAATGGTTATAATTATAAAATATAGAAAGCAAGCTTTTAAAATATTTTCAGAGGTAGTGAATGGGGCGAAACCATGATTATCGGGACTGGCACTTGGGCAGACAACAACTCCCCTGCCCCCACCTGCACCAAAACTGAGCTGGTTTTCTATCCCAATGGGTCAGTCTATGACCCTTGGAAATGTGGTTTTTTTCCCCTTTTCTTTTTTTCCAGGGGAACATGATCACTCAAAGCTGCGAGCCGTCAGATAGCACAGAAAGGTTTTAAAAATAAACGGCATTTTGGTGCTCAGTGAAGGATGAAATGCAAGGGAATTCTAGAGCAGGCAAAAAGTTGCTGAGTTCATGAAAGCATTATTCGGCTCATAATGTTCCTTATATTAACTGAGCCTATTTAGTCTGGCACAAACCACATGGTTTAGGAGTTTTCTAAACAACTGTGAATTACTGGGATCCATCCTGCTAAGATTGCTGTATTAAAGGAAACACCTGGATTGATCATTCTCCCTGCTTTAATGTCAGGACTGAGTTTGTCCTAAAAAATGACAGGTTGGAAGACTGTCATTAGCATGAATTGCAAACAGATTATATGTTGATATAATAAATGTTTTACCTTTAATTTTTGTTTTAGTATCTGGTTGTAAATGAGGATCAAACCTATGTTGAACCTGTTTATTAACGTGTTTTTCCCCCCTCTGAAAATGCTTTGATTGCAAAAGAGTCATTTCTTCTCTTCCTAAATCCCATGGAATGGCTGGCTCCTTTTCCATTAGAAATCTAAAGGGGACACCCTTCAAAAGTCTAGTCACCAACCATGTAAACTAATCTAAATCCCTACATTTTTTACCATGCCGAAACATAACTTGTATATCCTCTTCCCTGGACTTTTCCTCTTGCCATTCTTGTTTTGGTTCTTCCTCTCTCCCTTTCCAAATCCTATTCCCTTTTCAAAGACATCTATTTATATTATACATATGTACATATACATATATATATATATAGTATATTACACCTCTACTATGAAGCCTTTTCCCAACTACCTCAGCCCAGCCCACAGGGTCTCTCTTTCTCTTGGACTGCTATAGTATATATTGTCTAGGCTACTTATTTCATAATTAGCACCTGCTCTTATATTATTAGTCTTTTATATATATATATATATATGTATATACACTATATGGTTTAAACATATATGTTATGTTATATGCCTGTGGTACATATACATATTTACGCATGGCTTTTATATACTATTCATACATGCATCTACTTTTAGATACACTCATGTTTACATATACAAACATATACATGTTTGTACAAAATACATGTATGCACATATGTATTTGCATATGTCTCTGTGTACATATAATATTGTTCACCCTTCATTTTCAAAGAGGACCAGAGACACCACAGAGGGAAGTCTTGATTTGTACGTGAATTGGATTTAAGCGAGGCAGGGAGGCATAACATCATCAGCTTCACTCTCTCTTTCAGGGTCATTAAAGTTCAATGGCAAGACAAAAGTTAGGATGACTGGCAGTGGCCCCAGATGCAGTAGATGAACTTAGCATCTTTGATGTCTGACCAAGCTCTAAACACTACACTTCTGCCCTCCTGGCCATTGGAACAAGTTGTTCTCAGCCACCCATTCTGCCGGGGGAAATCTTTACATGTTTGGAGTAGATAGTCTACCAATATGTATGTGCATATATGTAGCTATATGTGTACACACACACACACACATTTCTTATCTCCCCATCTGAACCAATAGGACATTGAAGAGCCATACCTGGGAATACTTGCCTGTACAATGAATGACATCAATCAGTTGTGAGCAAGCAGGACAAAGCAAGCCCATGGACCAGCAAAAAAGGGAGCAAGAAAAGAGACCCTGCTCATTAATACAAAGCTACCATGAAATGGAGGAAGCAATTACTCCAGCTTATAATTTTGGATCTTCATATTTTAATTAATTCTTCACAATTTGGTGCTAAGAATATTTTGAGATTCCATTCTGGCTTCAAGAAATCCAACCCATTCAACTCTCTCTTTATCCATCTATCAACAACAAGATCCTATTTTCTAATTAATTCTTAATTAGCTAACAAATATTCTGCTACAAATGGAAATAATAGATGTGAAAGTAGATTTCGAGTCAGGAAGATCTGAGTTCAAGGCTTTCCTCTGACACATATTGTCTGTATGATTCTGAGTGGATCCCTTGGCTTCTCCATTATTGAGGCAGCCTTCTTAGTCCATAACCTACAAAGTGTTGACATACACTGATAAGGAAGTTCCCAACTAGTAGTTCTCTATACAGATAAAATCACAGGTCCAGTAAAAGAAAAACAAACAACAACAAATAAACCCTAATGAATTGCTAACTTTTGTTGTTTTAATATAATCCAATAAAAATTTATTGAGCATTGTGCTAAGTATTGAGGATACAATTGATTAGAACATGTCCCTGCTCTTGAAGAGCTTACAGTCTAAAAGGGAAGATAACATACAAAATGAGACAGGAAAGCGAGGCATGGGATTGGGATGTCAGGGGCTACCTGGGGGCAGCTTGTTGAAACCAGGCAGGGCAGACAAGTTGAGAGAATCCAGTTTCTGCCCTTTGTATCACTAAAGGACTACAGAGCTCCCAGCGACTTCTAAATTCAGTACTCTCTAATTCTATATCTCTGAATTCAAAGTTCTAGTGGCCCGATCCTAGAAAGGGCTCTGGCTCCTTCAGAGGCAGGACTATAACACTTCCAAACAGAAAATATGGTGCACCGTAGGTGCTCCATAAGTACTAGGTGATTCAATAATGAATTCAAATTTCCCCCTGCTCATCTAGTGATCTGGAGGACCAATAAACTGGCCTAGACTTCTCTCTTTTGCCCCCAGGATCTTCCCCTTCAAGCAAATATTGGACTTATAAGTAGGATAGTGATTGGGTTGGGGTAGAGAACGTCCTGGTATTAAAAGGGTTATGTGGTGGAAAAGAGTCAGAGAAGAGGCAGGATCCTTTAGCCTTGTAACCATCTCTAACAATTACAACAAAGACATTCAAGTATTTTAGTAAAGATTTGTAAAAAAATTAATTTACATTTGAAAACTTCAAAAAAGAGTAAATAAAAATATTTGTAAAGGTAAAAGTGAAACATAGACCATGGGAATCACCTGGTATAACCAGGTGATGAATTAGAGTCCCAGCCAAAGAAAAAGACAGACCTAGATTAGATCATAAATAAGGGCCAATCTTACTTTAATAGTCTCTGAATCTAAGAGTATGAATCTCTACTAAATTCTGACCTTTCTACAGCCAGAATATAGTTTCACTGGGCTTCTGCTAGTCATCATCGGCCAAAATGTGAATAAATGGATAGAACCAGGTTTTGGCAGAAAATATGGCTCCTGGCATTCATCTACAACAATACATTCATGTATGTATGTCTGTAATCATAGCAAAATTCCATGAATTAACAACTGTTTCTCAGTGTTCAACAAATTTACAGATTCAGCCTGCCTGCACTATTCTGTTTTCACATGAATAGTTTATGTACTTAACTGATAGTCACTCTCCTCACTTTTGTATTTAAAGGATCTGTTATTTCATTCATCTTAGTACTTCCTCCCCTGACATATTACAACCTCTCTACAGTTTCAGAGATGGTACATGAATTATGATGTATAAAAAGCCCTGATGATGAGCCTACAGAACCTGAGGCTGGACTTTGGATGGCAAACACAGTCAGTTATCATCAGACCCATATTCATCGAACCCAGTGTCATCCTCTTGCCCTGATGAGACTTTGGAGTAGGACTTTTGTGGATGACTGTCCTCATTTGGCAGATCATAATGGTGCTGATCTCAGCAAGGTAATAAATCATCCTGTGTTCAATGTTTTGTTTTTAACATCTAATTAATGTGCTTAGAATCCCTACTAAGCAAAACAGCTGTCAGCATTTAGCATGTTAATTTTCTGATCATTGATTCTCATTAGTGAGTTCATGTATTTAAGCTCTAACACATACACATGTATATATTTGTCACGACTAAAGTCCAAACTGCAGCCTATGTCAATGTTAGCTGGCCAATCCCAAAATCAGTTGCATTCACCAAACAATGTCTATTATACAATCGGGAATTTAGCATATTGGTGATTTGAGAGTGGAGTAAGATTAAAGGTCAGATTCCAGCCTTTTTTCCATATTATTTTGGTCCTTAGCATCTCATTATTGTTAATATTAAGATTAACTGTCAAACCTCACCATTACTCAATTTGTCATACACATCCATAAATGACAAAGAATGCTTGCACTGGTGACGAAGTGAGTCAAGTGTGCCATAGGGGTTATTTCAGGAGGTCTAACACAAAGTTTAAGAAGTAAAGAAATTCTCTCCCAGGAATTTTCCTGATTCTGCATTGCAGAAAGCTTCACTGACAAGTTCACTGAGCTCTGGGTTTTTCTCATTGGTGTGCACTTCAAACATAATGGATCCACTTCCGCAGTTGGGGTCATTATTTACTATTAGCAGAGCAGCGACAGTGTCAGCTCTATATTGAAAAAGGCTCGAAGACCTTTCCCAAGGGATGCCTATCTTGGTGAGACAGGCAGTGGTGTTCAGAGTGAAGACAAAGCAGATGAGAGATTTGGGGGCATCTCTGAGACAGGAGGCTCCCAAGCCTTTATGAAGATTAGGAGAGGGAACTCTTCAGCCAGAACAAGTCCTAAAACATCTCTCTAGCCAGGGCTTTCCACCAGCAAATAAGCAGGTTTGTATAGAAAGTCATTAATTATCTTCCATTTAATCATCCATTTTAAGAGTTTCTGCGGGTTGGATAATTAAAGATATGAGAGTTTATAGGGATCACAGAAGTACATAAAATCCCATGTGCCAAGGCTGATCTTGTTTGGAATCTGACTCTGACTGTGACGAAGCATTCTCGGCTGGTACTCAAGGCTGCGGGGGCCGCTGGTCTCATACTTGTCATAGTTTCCCACTATTTTCCCTCCCATGCCTAGTCCAGAAAGGGCTCTCAGAAAATGCTTTCTCTTCATTTGTTTTCAGGTGAGATCTTAACACCCAAGTACACATAGTTGGTGGTCTCTCCAAATCCCAAGAACAGTCAAGAATAGGGGATGATCAGAGAGGCATATCAATTTATAGGAAGGCACACTGTTCCAATTGCCATAGTGGAGATGTACTGCATCGTTTTAGACCTGGAAATGACTTTGTTCCTGCTCTACTCAGGAAACCCATATTCTTGCCCTGGTTGTGTTGTTTACTGGCTGTGCCTCCTTAGGCAAATCATTCTTTCTTTAGCCTCGGTTTCTCCATCAGTCAAAAGGGAATTCCAGCCCCCCCCCCCACATTTCAAAGGGCTGTTTTAAGAATAAGAATGAAACTATGTGAATTTTATGTTAAAATGGTCAAGTACAAAAGAATGGGCAAGATGATGATTATGCAATAACCCACATCTATATAGAATTTTCTTAACAATAACTCTATGAGGCAAGTGGACCAAATATTGTTATCTCCGTTTTCCCGAGAGGCTTGAGGCAGGATTTCAACCCAGGGTTCTTGACTCTATGCCCTAGTAACTAGCCCTGCCAATATTGGGTCATATAGCCAGAAAACCGGAAGACAACTCAAAGCAATCAAATTCAATCTCCTGAATTTTATAGATGGGAAAATGGCAGCATGAGAGGTTAAGCGCTTTGTCCAAGATAATTTTAGGAACTGAAGCCAGGTGTTCTGATTCTAAATCTAGTGTTTCTCCTGGAAAAAGCAACTTGGCATCTTATTTTATCTACTAGTGAAATTGACTTGAGTTTCTATCTTGGCACTAGGACTTGTCATAGAAATCAGGTGTCTGTTTAAGTAGTGTGATTGGAGTGGTGCAGTGAAAAGCTTCATCCAAAAAATTCTCTCCTTTTCTGTCTGAGTTGATGCTCCAAATTCTTCTATTTGACATTCTTTTGAGCCAAGGCATTATTTTCCCCACCCCCTTAATATGCATTTACTCTTGGGAAAAGTAACACATTAAACCTGCATTATTAACACTTTACTGTGAATCACTTTCTCACAACTTTTCTAAGTGACAGCTACTTAGAACTAAGAGTAAGATTTGGGGTGGAGGGAGGGGGGGTGAAGAGATAAGTCCAGATCGAGAAGACAAGGAATAAGAATGTGAAGTGGGGGTGAGAGAAAGGCTTGGATGGAGAAGATATTGGGAGGGGGCAAAAACTGATGGAAGGGGGAGGTAAGAAGAGGTCAATGGCAGATTCAGTCTAATTCATCATTTTGCCAAGAACCAGTCCTGCCTGGAACATTTGCAGAATGTTTACCATTTGTGTTTTGGAATGTGGCATTCAATTTCCAGGGCATTCATGGTCCAGCTGAATGGTCCAGGAGGTGAGCCAGCAGGGAGAAGGAGGCAGCCGTGGGAGAGACAGCTCTATATGCCCATATTCTTGCAAACCCAAGCCACATTGGGAGTTAGTTTGAGAATTGGTCAGTGATATCAATAATACCAGGACTTCTGGAGCCCAGCACAGTGGCCAGAGAGCTGTCATGGAGTTGACAAAATCTAAATACAAGTCTTGCCCTGGATACTTTCTAGCTGTATACCCCTGGGCAAGCCACTTAATCCCTCCATGCTCCAGGCAATTCATGTTTTAAACACTTAATTTCTGTGTTAGTAACAAATCTAAGACAGAAGGGCAAATGCTAGGTGACTTGCCCAGGGTCATACAGCTAGGAAGTGTGTGGGACCATATTTGAACCCAGCAGGTAATTTTTTTAAGACCGTGAAATTACATATGGGGAGTAATTCTGCAGGACAGAATTTCCACAATTTTAATTTCTCTTAAAGTTCAGGCAAGCCTGCCCCACTATCCTCTCACTACCAAAAAAAAATATGTTTTGTTATTTTCAGATGCTCACATTGAAGGATTTCTCACAATCATCTATCCTAAATAAGCTGACCTTAAAGGAAAAATGGTGATTCTTTGGGAACCAACAAGAGCCATGAAATTTGTTGAGCCATTTAAGTTGTACAAAGGGTCCTCCCCCACAAACAAACACAACAAACCCACACAATCTCACAACATTCCAGACCTCTTTTGTATGTCATTTTCTTTCTTTCTTTCGTCTTAAAAAAAATGCTCAGTGACTATTCTTCTCGCTCAATAAAACTATTCTCCAAAGCTAGGGAAAGGACAAAGCAATTACAGGGCTCAGACTCATTAATACCAGATTGACTCCCTGACAAACGAGGGAGGACAAAAGTATGTCACATGTGCCTGAAGTGTCTTCCTTTTTTATTTTAGTTTCCAAGTGAATGAGTCGGGAAGCAGGGGTCAGATGTCTCTGTGAGTTTACAGGGGAAAATTCCTTCCTCAGACACTCATTCTGCTTTGCCCCAATTCCAGAAGAGATGCCCATAAATCCTCACAGAAGAGCTGCCTTCAGATGCCTGCAATGGTTTCACAATGAAATTCCTCATGAGCTGTCTAAACAGTGGGCTAAACAGACATCAGGGAATGGTTTCTTCTGTCCCATGTCTTCACTCACCCTAGAAGACATTCCTCTGTAGCCTTATTTGTCCAAATTGACCAAGACCAAGCATCTATTCAACTCTGGACTTTCTACAAATATAGATTAGGACTTTGCAAAAGAGGAAATAGAGCAGGGGATGGAGTTAGTAATCCTCTCTCTGAATCAGCTGATACAACTGGGATGTCTCCCTCATTTAAATTTTTTTACTTTTTTAAAATCATGAACTTAGTATCCACAAACATCAAGATTTCAGCATGCAAAAGACATAAAAGTAGATTAAGTATGGAAATACAAGCTTCTGTTTGATGTAATTTCACGAGTATATGAAATTTAACCTCATATCAACAAAATTTCCCTGATTGTCTATGTCCCTTCTGAATGTCTCTGCTCTCTTCTAATTTTTAAAGTATTTCATTGATGTTCTTTTCTTTTTTCCTCTCTTTTTGGATCTCTTCACTATCTATTAATTGCTCCATACTTTATAAAAGTCTTCCTATAGAATAAATTAGTGTAATCCAGAAAAATAAATCAACACATCAACTACATCTGAATATGTATATCTCAAACTGCAACTCTAGTCTACCACCTCTCTGTGAAGAGATGGGGGATATTTCATCCTCAGTCTCCCAAAACCCATGATTAAACACTGTTTCTGATAAGAATTTGTGACATCTTATAAAATTGTTTGTCTTTCCATTACTGTGATCATTATGTAAATTGTTCTCTGGTTCTGCTCACTTCACTACATATTCATTCATATAAGTCTCTCCAGGTTTCTATGAATTGATCCCTTCCTTCATTTCATATGTCACAATAATATTCCATCATATTTATATAGCATAATTTATTCAACCATTCCCTCATTGATGGACACCCATTTTATTTACTACTCTTTGCTAGGACAAAAAAAAATCTCTTGATGTCTCTGACTTCTTGGGAGCATATATTCCAGAGGAAAATCTAAAATAGTAATGATTCAACCCTCAGGGCAGAGTTACAGAAATATTTCCCTCAAGAGATTTGGATAAGTCAGATAAAACACCCAGAAGCTATCTCAAAGACATCATCAACACAAATCCTAGAGTTACTTAAAATTATAATGCCGACAAACCTTAATTTTCTGACACAGAAAATATTTGCTAAGTATCTACCATAGATTAGGAGCTTTGGGGAATATCAATATGTCTATAGAATAATGAATTGTATTCTATAGTTGGAACTAAGAAGAACCGAGTTTAAATCTCACCTCTGATATTTACTAACTATATAACATGAATGTCTCCTATCCTCAGTTTCTGAATCTATAGAATGGCCCCTATTATAATTACAGAGTTGTTATGAGACTTAGATGACATAATGTGTGTAAAGTGTGCTCAGCAAACTGTGGAGCATTAAAATAATGTCAATTATTTTTGTCATTCATATGAAGGGATTTTTCCACCTAGAAGCAAGAATAAGGCATATATAAATAAGTACCAGATGCTAGATGATAAATTCTATATAAATAGGACAAATGAACAGAATAGTTGAGAGCAGGGAGAGGTCATTTCTAGCTTAGTTGATTAGGAAGAACTTTATGAAGACGGTATCACAAGATGGAACTTGTCAGGTGGGTAGGATTTTGACAAGAAAATATTTAAGGGAGTATCTTCCAGGTAGAAGGAATGGAATAAACAAAGGATTGAAAGGCTTGGGAGTAAGGGGCATACAGTCTGTTTAAGTGAAACTGAATAATCGTTATAGGATTATGGTAGCATACTAATCAGTAAATCTTAAAAGATCAATTGAAGCCAATTTGTAAAAGGTCTTGAATAACAAGGTTTTGTCAGTATTTGATAGGCACTAGGAGTCAATTAAGATTTTTGAGTGGGACTTCCAGGTTAAGATGGCTGCAGTGTGGAAGCAAGGCTCTTCCTCTCCTCACCACCAACCAACATATAGTGCCTCAAAAGGACAAAAAAACAAAATCAGATGAGCAAAGGGGCTCCCCTGTAGGACTCAACCTTGAAGGTAGGTGGGATTTGGGCATTTCCATACTATAAGGTGGGCTGATCAACCCTCCCCCACTCCACCTAAGGTGCCAGAGTCAGAGCCAGTGTGCCAGAATCAGAGCAAGTGCAGGGCAATCTCTAGGTTCTTAGGAGCTGAGTGAGAACACTAAAGACTTACACCTGAGAGCAGCTAGACTTGGGACCCCAGGAGGCTGAGGAATGTGGACCTTGGGTGCAGAGATAGAGCAGAGAGGGGTGACACACAGCAGAAGTTGAGGAGACTCAGGGAAAATAGCCTCAGGGAAAAACCACTCCATTGCTCCATACACAGAGATTTTGCCATCCTGACTCAGACTTCTGGCTGGGAAGGGAAGGAAAAACCAACAAAGCAATGGCCAGCAATGTCCAAGAAACAAAATCTTCAACCAACAAAAAGAACAAGAGAAAGTCATTGACCCTAGATAATTTTTATAGAGAAAAAAATCCAGAATACAGAGGAGATAGCAAAGGATGACAAACAAGTAAACACATTCAAACCTTCCTTAAAAATTGGAAATTTGTCACAAGCTTTTGAGGAGCTTAAATTTGAGATGATGAACCAAATGAAGAAGATAGAAGAAACTTGGCAAGAAAAGTGGAAAATAGTTCAAAAAGAAAATAACAGTTTAAAAGGCAGACACTTCCACTTGGGAAAAAAAGCCCAGAAAGCAAATGGAATGATAAGCAAATTGGAGAACAGAATTAAATAGCTGGAAGTCATGAAAAGCCAGACAAACCAAACCAAAAAGGAAAAGCAAGTGATCATATTTAAAGACCAGAATTGGGCAAGTAGAAGTTAATGATCTCACAAGACAGCAAGAATTAATAGAGAAAAGTCAGAAGAAGATTTTTGAGCACAGGAGTGACATGATCAAGACTATGCTTTAAAAAGTATAATGTGGACACTAAAATATGGATTATAGTGGAAAAGATTAGATATTAGAATATCAGTTAGAAAATAATTTAAATATTATAGGTATAAAAGTAATAAGTGTCTCAACTAACTCCCAAAATCTATAAGCTGTTTAAATTCCCTGGAGTCTAATTTCTTCATTTTTATGTAGTGGGAGTAGTTGGTTTCCATACCCCAAGTCCTGCTGATATAATCTTCAAAAGCTGGAATACAGGCTTAAAAATAATATGAAGACATGGTAGGTCACACAGGAGCATGACTTTCCTATTTTATTTCAGAAGTAACATAAAAAGAGGAACAGACTGAACAATTACTAAACTGTAGGGTACCTTCTGTACATTCTTTTATCCCATCCAGGACTGCATAAAAGCAGAGCCAGAATCTGTAGATATTGGAAGAGGTATTCCTTCAGAGATACCATCATGGATATTTTTCAATGAAGAAATATTATGGGCCATGGATGATCTAAGAAGAAAACCCAGATGATGATAACTCCATGACTATTTCAAGCAAAGCCACAGAGGAGAAAATTATTTGGCCACAAGAACTACAAGAGTACAGAAAAAATTATATAAAACATGGTAAAGATAATAAAAGCTATAGAGGAAAGAGCTAGGAGGAAAATTATTAGTTAGAACAGAAGGTGGTAAATCTTATATAAGAAACAAACTCCCTAAAAATCAGAATGTACCAAACAGAAACAAATGATTTAATGAAACAAAAAAGTAATATTTAAATAAAATATTTGAAAAACTATAAAGTATCACCTATAAACAAATAAACAAAAACTGACCTGGAAAATAGATCAAGGAGGAATATTCTAAGAATCATCAAAATACCTAAGAACTATGACGAAAAGCAAAGTTTAGATGTTATATTTTAAGAAATCACCAATAAAAGTTTTCCAGCTTTAAGAGTAGTAGAGGATAAAGTAAAATAGAAGGAGCTCACTAGTACCCTCCACAGAAAACTTAAAATGAAAATGAAAAAGAATGTAAAAAATAAAAATATATAGCTTTCAAGGCCAAATTTAAATATTGCATTTAAATATATCATGGTTGAGTTCAGAGAAGATTCAACAACCACCAACATAAAGAAGAAGAGATCTTGGAATATCATATCCCAGAATGTAAAAGATAAAGGCTAACAACAACAACAAAAAATAACCTGAAAACTGAACATAGATTTACAGTGAGAAATAATGAATATGTAATAGAACAACTTCAGCATTTCTAAAGGAATAAAGAATGATTTATATAATAACCACATTATTATAAAGAAAGTCACAAAGTATAAAGAACATTGAAGAATGTAGTTAAGAAACATGACTCATGAAAACCAATTAGGAAGAATGCTACTCACCAGCTGATGAAGACATGGAATATTCAGGATGTAGACTGAGGAAATGCATTTGGCGGAATAACCAAGGTATGTATTTGTTTTGCTAGATGGTGTTTATTTGTTACAAATTTAGAGGAAAGGGGGAATGGTGATGATACTAATGCCCCACAAAAAATAAAGAAAAAAATGTCATTGTAAAATTTTAAGGCAATTCTTTTTTAAAATTCTTAATATTTGTTTATTTTTAACATTATTTTCTTTTTAAATTTTGATCTTCATATTTTCTCTCTCCCTCCTGCTACTCTCTCACACACTGAGAAGGCAAACAATATGATATCAATTTATACATTTGAAATCACACAAAATATATTTCCATATTAGATCATGATTGCCATTTTTGCTTCCTCACTTAAGCTGAAGCACAGATTCTGCTCTAGCAATCCATTGCAATTCTGTCTGTGTCCTTCTGTCCTAAATATGTCTTTTGTACACAACATATCGGATTCTGGTTTCCAATCTATTTTGCTATCCACTTCTGTTCTTTGGGTTAGCTCATCTCATTCACGTTCATAGTTATGATTAATTGTACATTTCAAATCTCCCACCTCATTTTCCTCTCTTTTTCCTTCACTTTCTCTCTTTTTAGCCTTTTGCTCCCATTGCGGCATTTTAAAACACTGAACAAAGAGAACAAGACTTTAAGAAATAGATAAATAAATAGGGTAGCCTTGAGATTACTATCTGGAAATCACTGTATAATTTAAAAAAGAAACGAAGGCTATATGTAATGGGCATGCAAGGTTTCATATAAGGTATTCTTTTTTGTAGATGCTATTTACAACATATTGGTTGATGGATTGATAAATTTAAATAGTATATCATTTTTGGAGCAGAGCACATCTATCCTCCATTAAAATCTTTCTCATTGTGGCATCAGAGGAGGAATAAAATACACACATTTCTGGCAGCTCTGAAACTGAATTGCTAAAGCTGAAACTGAAAAAGCTACATATACAAACCCATTACTGACATGTCAGAGGCTAATCAATTCTGGAGAGGCTCATCTCTAACCTGGCTAGTGTTTTCAGTCATGACAACTCTTGATGGTCATTTGTTCAGCTGTATAAAGACTGTGCTCTTGCCTTAGTGGAAGAGGCAACCTCACCAGTGAAAGCCAGGTGCTAGAAGCGGTGTTACATACTATTTAGAGCTAGCTAGAGTCATAAATGACTCTCCACACACTGGAAGCCTGGAAGCATGTATATATTCCTGACTATGAGAACATCTCTCTATCCATTATACCTCAATGTCATATATATATATATATATATATATAATATAGTATCTGTTATTACATGTATTATGTATCTTCATCTATATATAGTATATGTTGTATTTTGTTATAAATTATATATAATCTTCTATATATTTTATATTGTACATATGTTATAGTATATTGTATACATGCTAGATATTATTTATAATCTATACATTGTATATGTTATATATTATATAGAACATTTATGTTCTATATAATATATTTATATTATATATACATTGTATATCATTTATATATTATATATTCTTTAGTGTTATATATTTTATATCATTCATGAATTATATGGGTTATATAATATATTCATATGTATAATGTATATTACATATCATTTACATGTTGTTTGTATGTTATATGTAGTGTACCTATATGTCACATGTTGTATATGTACATCAATATATACCTAGGTTCAGGTTCTCCCGTTGGCATGTACTGGCTTTCTCACCCTGGACAAGTAATTTAATCCCTCAATTTCCCCAAATACATAATATATCTATATGTGTATGTATACATATATATGCATATATATGTGCATATATATACATACACAATACTTAGATGCATTATATATACTATATAGAATATGTTTTTAGACATATACTCCTGTCTGATTCTTTCTGAGCCCTTTTGGGGTTTTCTTGGCAATGATACTAGAGTGGTTTGTCATTTTCTTCTCCAGTACATTTTATAGATGAGGAAATGAAGGCAAACAGGGTTAAATGACTCGCCCAAGGTCACACAGCTAGTAAGACTCTGAAACCAGATTAGTTTTGGGGGAAATGAGTCTTTCTGACTACAGACCCAGGGCTCTATCCACTGTGCCACCTAGATATCTTTATCCAGAATACAAATGTGATATATGTGTGTATAGCATATACCTATTATATTATATTATATGTTATATAATATAATATAATATATTATATATTACATGTATTACATTCTCTATCCACAACACCACCTACTTGTCCCTACATATGAATTTTATAGTGTGAGAAAATAAAAACAACCCAGACAAGCAAAGTCACTTGCCTGAAGTTATTTAAGAATTAAGTAGAGGGGGCAGCTGGGTAGCTCAGTGGATTGAGAGCCAGGCCTAGAGACGGGAGGTCCTGGGTTCAAATCCGGCCTCAGACACTTCCCAGCTGTGTGACCCTGGGCAAGTCACTTGACCCCCATTGCCCACCCTTACCACTCTTCCACCTATAAGTCAATACACAGAAGTTAAGGGTTAAAAATTAAAAAAGAAAGAAAGAAAAAATAAAAAAAATAAAAATAAAAAGAATTAAGTAGAAATCAGAATTCGAATCTGCCTCCTCTGACTATGAATCATGTCCTCTTTTGTATCTACCAGCAGAGACAAATTTCCCTACACAGAATTAGTCTGTGTTTGCTATATTCAATTAAACATCCATGCGAGGGTCTAGAGATACAGTAACAAAAGTACAACAATCCCTGTTATCAAGGATCTTTATATTTTCTAGGTGGATTCTATATGTACTGATGAAAAAATACACAAAAGACCAATAACTAGGATGTGGATATCAAGGAATAACTGTATAATAGTGTATCATGGTTTGCTTTTATTGCATTATTATTATGCATTTAAGTTTTCTAATCAATATTATTAAAAAATAACCACTGTGAACATCTCTCTCTAAGGTACTGGTACTTCGGTCGGTGGGAACAGTGTTTGGGGGCATATTCTCCAAAGTAGAATTAGCAGGTCAAAGGATCAGTCCTGAACATTTGAGAGCTACTGTGTTTCACACCGCTAAATTTCTTTCCAGGAAGATAGCACCAATTTAAAATGCTTCCAAGCTATATATAAATGGTCTTATCGACAACCCTGCTATCCTTCACCTTTGTCATTTTATTTTATTTTGGCCAGTTTAATGGATGTATAATGTTGCTTTTTAAAAATTCAGACTTTTACACAGAAATGTATATTGAAGCTGCAGCTTTGATCATATTAGAAAGTCTTGGACAATGTTGCTAAGGGAATTAGCTGGTTAGACCACAGAGTTAGAAGAGATAATAGCTAATGCAAGGCAAAGGCTATATAGTAAGGGGGCAAGAATGTAGACCTTGGAGTGAGAAGATTTGGAGGTTTGACTCCCAGTTCTCCTGTTAAATTGCTGTATAACCATAAGCACATAACTCTGTGCCTTAATTTCCTCATCTGTAAAAAGAAAAAACTAGATTTACAAGTTGCCTTCTAGCTCTGAAATGTGATTTTTTTCAATAAAAGGAGTTGAGAAAGACAAAGGAAAAACAATATTATGTGTGAGTAAGAGAAAGAATGAATGAGAAAGGGGTGAGAGTACGGATGGCTCAGTTCAAGTCCATCTTCATTACAAGTAAAAACTATTGAAAGTAAGTGACCTACATGGTTTGAAAGGGATATGATTTGGTCTTGGTGTTAAAAGATCATTCTATTGCAAATATGAATAACATGGAAATAGGTTTTTAACAAGGATACATGTATAAACCAGTGGAATTGCTCATCAGCTCAGGGAGAAGGGAGGGAAGAGGGGTGAGAAAAACCATGAATCATATAACCATAGAAAAATATTCTAAATAAATAAATTTTCTTTAAAAAAAAAGAAAATAAATAATCTAAAATAAATGCCATGCAAAGAAATGGCAACAGATCTCTGTTTGGGTGGATAGTATAGAGTTCAGTTCGGACATTCCATGAGTCTCTCCCGTACCTGAAACAATAATCACAGCTTTGAATTTCATTACAAATTTCTGTATCCTGTAGAGATCCAAGAAGAATCAATGGGTTCATAGGACCAGATTGTGATAGAGATCCACAAAAACCTTGATGAAATAGATTATGAATTTTATATAGTGACTATATAGCTTTGATAATAAAATTAGAAGTCTCTTTTAAGATTGTATAGCCCATAGCTTTATCCTTGGGTTCAACAATCAATTTCCCAATTATAAGATGGGAAAGGTATGAATAGATGGTAGGTCATCTGAAAAATATATGGGGATTTTAGAGAACCCCAGATGAAATATGAGTTGGGAAGCCAGGGAAGAGGATGATAGTCTGCCATCTCCTAGAAAAAGAGAAGGAAGAAGGAGTACTCAGCTGCTGGGAGAGATAGCATCTCGAACATATCCTTAGATAGCCCATATGCTCTTGTAATGAAGCTTCTGACAATGAAGTATTTCACTGCATTCTTTTCATAAATTGAGATTTTATTATAATCTCAATGCAAAATGGGACAGAATAAAATTACAAAATTACAACCCAGAGTCTACCTCACCCAACCCGAAGATGACAAAGGAATGTAGTGGAAAGAGCATCAGATCTTGAGTCAGAGAACCAGAGAATATTAAACTGGGCTTCTAGTATTTATTATGTGTTTGATCTTGTGCAAGTCATTTCATCTTTTTGGACTTCTATTTCCTCATCTTTAAGATGAGGGGGTTGGATTAGAAGGCTTCTAGGATAACTTCCAGTTCTGAATCTACAATCTTAAGAATGAGAACACCTTTCATTCCCCTACACTACCAGTGGTCATCCACTCACCTTTTGCTTGAATGTTTCTAATGTTGGGAAATACACGACCTTCTGAGATAACCTGTTACACTTTAGATTGACTCTAATGCACAACATTACACATCCCACCCCGGTGCCCCTCTCCCACACCTTTGATTTGGTTCTTTACACCTTCTAAGAATCGCTCCTGAGGTCTTCTAAGACCATGTAGAACTTGCCTTTTCCATATCATTCAAAGATGGCTATAGTTTCTGCCCTAAGTCTTCTTTTCCACTGTAGGAGTCAGTAGTGGACAGACTTCTCTCAAGACTTGCCTGGTCAGTAATATGGCTCAGGTATCATCTCCCTTTCTTTCAGGTATGCAGACCAGGAAAGACCATAGCCCGGTCCTGGTTTAATTCCCAAGGAGTCCATGTAAGACACAGTACCCCCACCTACCAAAAAAGGAAGAAATATTAAAGAAAAAAGATCAATAAACCATGTAGAAAATACAAAAAAGAGAAAATAATGAAGTTCAAGACAAAGACAAGAAGGGAAATGTGGGTGGTAATCATTAATAACTCTAATATACGCATTTAAAAACTAAGCTGTGCATGGTATATTCAAAGTTTCAGATGCAAAACCCACTTTCCTTTGTATAAGAAATGCTTATGTTTCTTGATATTGTCAAGTCCGTGATTTAAAAAAAATTTATATATGTATATTTTAAGAGAGAAAAAACGACAGTATTGCACACATTTTCTTTAGCTATTTCATTCCTGTCATAATAAGACATTAGGAAGCCAGAATTTCTCTCAACCCTTTTTTGTGACCAAGCCAATTTTCTTTCAAGAATGATATGAAGTGGAATAGACACCTTTATTAATAATTATCTGAATAGTTTGTGTTCATTAACACTTATTGTCTCAACTGTAGTGGTTGTTTCCATAATAACATTTCACATCAGAGGAGGGGAGCGTCAGAAGTCCTGGCAGGTTAGTAAAATACCTGGGAGTGGAAATTGCTGTATATAGCTGGATAGATCCCAAGGAGCCTTCTTTTCTCTTCCAGTGCCCTTGAAAGATTCTCCCCATGGGCCATTCTTCTTATAGGAGCAGAGAAGCAGAGACAGAAATTGAGCAAAGTGACCAATTGGACCACTTGACAGCTATCTAGCAATATTTCTTTAATATGCTTTGATATCCATGTGGTATCAAAGTATCCACATTATATGTTCCAATATCATAAAAAGAGAGGGCTGGGCAGATTGAAGGAAATTGCCCAGAAAATTAACTAGGTATGAATAAGCCAACTGAGATTTTACAGTTTTAATATTTCATCTTATATTCAATGTGGAGAAAAAAATCTTACCTTCTGTATAACTTTCTTATGGAAGTTCCTCATCTTTTCATATCTTTTCCTTCCCTCTATAGCAGTGATTCCCAAAGTGGGTGCCACTGCCCCCTGGTGGGTACTGCAGCAATCCAGGAGGGCGGTGATCGCCACAGGTGCATTTATCTTTACTATTAATTGCTATTAAAATTTTTTAAAAAATTTAATTTCCAGGGGGCTAAGTAATATTTTTTTCTGGAAAGGAGGCAGTAGGCCAAAAAAGTTTGGGAACCACTGCTCTATAGGAAAGTAAGAGTAATGAAGGAAGGGGATTCTGATCTAGGTTTGAGATTCATGTATATGAAGAACCTGTGAAAATGCACCTGTCTCTACATGTGATTCCTTAGCTCTGTAGAGACAGGTGTCAAACCCATTAAGAATCAGAGCATCTGGTGCCCATCTGAAGACCATAGTAGCATTTGTGGCCCCCTAGTGGAAAAGGAATAATTGGGGGGAGGTGTATGCAATCACCAACCCATTCCATCTACCCTTTGCATCTGGCAAGGGAAGCTCTGCATATTCTACGAAAAGGGTAGGGCAAGAAGAGAAGGACCCAAAACGGGATGCAGTTCAGGGAGTCTTGTGCATGACGGGAGACACCACCATCTATTCTATCTGGGGTATCCCAAACAACTGCTAGCTTGGCTCAGTTGTATGGTCTCCTGGGGCTCTTGGTTGTTTAACTGACTATCTCCTCATGCAGGGTCAGGGGGACAAAGTATAAGACCCACAGCCAAACCACCCAGTGCCAGACTCCCTTGGAATCACAAGCAAGGGGGTAAGAGTTGAGCATCCTCACTGTACTGCCTGCCGTGTGTCCTTTCAGTCTGCACACTCAAATGCAAATGTGCATCCTTGTTGTTGGCTACAGGGGGAAATCTGAAATTGGAGGAAGCAGATGCTGTAATCTGATGATCGTCTTGTTCTTGCTGAGTCTGAAGAATCCCTTCAAGAGCTAGTAATGAGAGTAGCTGAAGCTCGTGTTGATTACAGACTACATCAGAATGTAAAAAAGACAAAGGTGATGACATTTGGGAAGCAGCATATTGCAACCACAATACAAATTGGAAATAAAGAAGTTGAACAGGGAAGGGAATTCTGTGTCTAAGTTCCCTGGCATACAGAAATGGATTCGTCCCACAGCTGACAGAAGTTGGCAGGGGGGTGGAAAGCCTTTAGGAGACTGCAAGTCCATGGGAGGGGCTTGTGGGGGAGCCCAGAAATGAGGGTGGTGAGAAATGCACTTGAAAACGTTCCTATTTCTGCATGGGGTGGGGGAGAGAGAGAAAGGGTGGAGGCAGAAAGGAGCAGGAGAGAGCCAGCTATATCCAAGGCAGTGGGAGGAGGACGACAGAAGCTTTGTAAACTAATGCTCTCATCACATATAGCCAGCGTGTGGGGCTTAGGGGAGAAAATGGGAAGGAAACATGTTAAGTCTATCCTTAAGACTATGATATGATTTTGGAAGAGGGAAGGGGTAATAAAAAAATCCTGATGACTTGGGAGAGAGGAGTAGAGGGGAGAGTAAGGGAAGAGCAGAAAACGTAGCTTTTAGCATCATCATTGTTCATTGTTCAAATGCAAACTGTCCCACATCTCAGCCAATTAGTGCCAGCAGAGAATGCCTCCTGAATTACGAGGAAAGGGACATATACTAGAAAGTGAGACAATTTTCTTCAGGTTCAGCTGCTTTGACCAGTTTAAAAAACTGGGCGATCTGACCAAATGAATCAGTTTGATTGGTTTTTAGCAAACAATGACTCACATTTCTATAGTATTTGACAATTTTCCCCAAAGCTTTCATAAACAGCATAGGATCACAAATATAGACCTAAAAGGACAAGAGTCATCCAGTCAAACTTTCTCTATTTTTACAGGTGAGGAAATTGAGACCTAAAGAGGTTAAGTGACTTACCCAAGTCTCACTTATTTAGGGGATAAAGGCAACATTAAAAATCTTGTGAGAGGGGAAGCTATTATCATTCCAGTTTTGAAGATGAAGAAAAAAAAGGCTCAATGTTTAAGGAATTTACTTAAATTTATAAACCTAGTCAGTACTAGAATAGGGAATAAATCAGAATTCAAATCAACTGTCTCATTCTTGTTCCAATCTTCTTCCTTCTCAATCAATCAATTTATAAGCAATTATTAAGCACTTGCTATCTGACTCAATTTAGCACTTTGGTAAAAATTCACTTCCCATGCCTATAAAAAGGTTTAGGCAGATATGCTATATTTGGTACTTCATCCATCCTAGTCTATTAAAGCCCAAGAGTCTCTATTCCTAGCATTTCATTTTACATCATCATGTGGTATACCCCTCATGACAAAAAAATTATTAACTAAGTGGCACTTTGTAGATGGGATTTTAGAGAGTGGTACAAAGCAAAGTCAACAGATAAGGCTTGTCTTCTACAAGCTAATGGTTCAAGGCAAAGTAGATGTTAACTAATATAGAAAATGTATAGGCAGAAGTGGATAAATATTCAATACAATCTGAAATATCAATCAATACTAAATTAGCAAGCATTTATTATGAATCTACTCTTTATCCAGTCTCTGAACCATATGATTTCACCTCACCCTTTTATTGTCCCAGATAATATTCTAAGACTACAAGTTTAAAAGTAGGTGTTGATCTTCATTGAGAGACATAGTTCCCTTATTGGTCGCCCCCTCCTTTGATGAAACCACAGATCCAGGAAAAACAACAACCACCACAAAACAAAGCAATCTACAACAAAAAATAATGTGCTCAGTGCTAGACTCTAAAATAAATGACTCTAGCTGTGAGAATGTTAGGAAGGATTGTGGACATCCTAGATCAGGGTCAGTGGAAGAGATATCCTAGGGCAGTGATGGGCAAACTATGGCCGGGAGGCCAGATGTGGGCCCCCTGAAATTTTTTATCTGGCAGCATGGCATTATTCCTAATCTCACAAATACAATGAGTAGGATACAATGAAATTTCCAAAGAGTTGCCTTAGAAACAGACTGACAGATGACCATTTCCTTTCCTTTGGCCTCCTCTTTAAAAAGTTTGCCCATCACTGTTCTAGGGCATCTAGACTCATTGGTGTCCCTCAAACTATACCATTCAAGCAGCCACATTTTCATGAAGATAATTAAAAACCAAAATATCCCAAATCCAATCATGGTGGCACTTCCCAATAAATCTTCTAGGCTCATCTTCCAAGAGTACCTTGAGCAATCTCATAGTAAGTAGTAGGTTTCTCTCTGAGACTTCTCATGTATCACACATATGCCACTTTGTGCCCTTGCCAGTAAAGGGAAATAGAATAATGAAAATAACGGGATATAATGAAAATTTATAGCATCTACTACTTAGAACCTAGTGCTATAATTATTAATATGAATGCAAAATCAAAATAGTTTCTCTCCTAAAGAAGCTTATATCCTATTGGTAGAAAACATCATTTTCATAGGCAAGTGAAAAATAAAAAAAAATAATGATTTCCATTAGATTTCCAGCAGAAAGAGAAACATTCCCATAAGGAAATATAACAATTGGGAAACACTTGGACTTTTAGTAGATAAAGATTTGCACAAGTTGTTGGTGTGTAGAGGTGTGTTTAAACATGTATACAGATATATGAAGATGTTTATGTCTGTGTCTGTATTGACTTTGCCCAACTATAAACTCCAAGAAGGCAATGAGTTTATTTGTTGTGTTACTTCTACAATGATCAAAGTCTCTGGTCATATGTGTTTGTCATCTCTTAAAGTTATGTTATGATGAAGAGGAGAGAACATGATTTAGGGGGCTGGCATAAGTATTTGGTTTGCAGTGCTTCCTCCGACATTTATTAGAAATTTGTAACCATTGGCAAATCACTTAACCCTTCAGTGCTCTGGAAATAAGGGCTAACACATAAACAAGTTGTTTATCTGCTGATCAAATGAGATAACAGTTGTTAAGCACTTTGTAAACTCGGAAGAACAATACAAATATTAATGATGCTGGTGACAGTGATGATGGTGGTGGTGGTGGTGTTGCTGCTGCTGATGATGACTGTGATGGTGGTGGTGCTGATGGTGATGGTGACTATGAGGTATATTAATGTAGAGAATTTACATACTTAGAAGTTTCTGGCAGATTCATTCTTTCCTCCAGAAAAACTGAAAAGGAAAAAAGAAGAGTTTGGCTGTGGGATAAAGTACTTGAGGAGAAAATGGGAACTAAAATTGGAAGGAAGATATGAAGAAAAAAAATCTTATTATGATGGTGATATTGTAAGCAATCCCATCCAATCCAAGAATTATGTATTAAATACATGTCTTCTTAGTGCTCCAGGCAACCATCTAAGACTGCAATTCGTAGGAAAATTGCTGACCTGCTTTGGTAGAGCAAGTGTCCTCATCATGGAGTTCCCTACACCCATGAAATTGCAGGTCCAGGCCTTATCACTATCTCTAAGACTATTTTCTGCATGATACTGTGCTAGGTGCTGGGGTTATGAAAACAAACAGAAAATTTTTCAAAGAATGTACATTCTATAGGGGACATGGATGGTGGGGGTATCAAGGGAGAAATAACAGGTGAACAAAGACATGACTGAAAATGGAGAGAGCACTATCAAACAGATCATCTGTGTGTTCACTTATAAGCCGAGTCTTAAAGAAAGTCTTATTCTAAGGCAAGATGTACATCAAAGTCCCATATAGGGAAGAGCCTGCCCAAAGATTCAGAGGACATTATCAAGATTAAGGAGGTAGTTAAGTTGGATAAGAGTAACGTGAAATAAGTCTGGACACATATAGTAAAGGGATTTAAACCCCATGATGAAGAGTTTATATTTTATTCTAAAGTCAAAGGAAGATAGAAGTGATCATAAGTATGATTAAGGAAAAAGTATCCAAGGCAATTCCAAGGCAACATACAAGATTTTTAGATTTTGAAATCAAGAGAGCATTGCATTTGACCCTTGTCTTAGACCTTTACTAGTTGTTCAGCCATGGAACAAGTTTCTCATTAATATCTATGAGCCTCATCAGTATGATTTTTTTTCTATGAAAAACTCTGTGAGTTTCCATAGCTGTAAAATGGGGATAAGAAAACCAAAGGTAAATATTTACCTTACAAAGTTGTTGTGAGGCTCCAAATAAGCATACGCTACAAACCTTAATGCAATATATAAATGTCAACTATTATTATTAAAATTTTGTACTCAGCTTCTGTTTTCAAATACATTACCTTTTCATGAAAAATAGGTGAGGTAGTTGAACATACACAAGATCATGTATTTAAAGCTAGAAGGGACCTCAGAAACTATCTAGTGTAATCTTATTTTACAAGTGAAGAAACTGAGGCCCATAAAGTCTAAAGTTACCCAAATAGTAAATGACAAAAGAATTAGGTTTGGGTCTTGGCTCTGAATCTGACTGTGAGACCTTAAGAAAGTCACAGTAGTAAAACAAGGGTTCTTAACCTGGGGGCCACAGACCATAAAATTCAGGAGGGTCTGTGAATTGGAATGACCAAAAATATCATCTTTATTTTTCCAATATCTAACTGAAATGTTTATATTTCCTTCATTTATGAATGTAGGCAACAAATACACAATTTTGAGAAGGGAGCCATGGACTTCACCAGACTGCCAAAAGGGTCTATCACACACATATACACAGAGTAAAGAACCTTTACATCAAGAAGGGATCTTAGAGCATGTCTCTTCCAAACTGCTTATTTTATTTACCCATAAATAAAGTTGCAATCTAGAATGTTTTAATGATTTGCCCATAATGTTTCCCATTATCAAAAGCCTTGGAGCTTCAAGTTCCTCATTTGAAAAATGGGGATCATAATATTTGTATCACCTATTTCAGAGACATATTGTGAGGGTCAAATATGATGATGTATTGGTAAACCTTAGAGAACTATACAAGAGTAAGCAATAATGTTTGCAGCAAGAGTGAGGGTGGTGGTGATGATGGTCAAGAATCCGATATAATTGAAAGGATACCAAACTTTCCCTTCCCTCAACACATCTCCCTGCTCACCTACTAGCTCCTCAAATTTCATTATTAGAATAGAGAGAAGAAAGAGAAAGATGTGAAACATTCTAAATCTACCTTTCTTGGCCTCAGTTTCCTCATCTGTAAAGTGTAGAAATCAGATAAGATGATTTCCAAGAACTTTTCCCATTCTAAACATCTCTGACCTCTTGTTAGCTTGTTGTAGTGGCAAGTATGCTGTATTTAGTCAAGAGAGGCTTAGAGGATAATCTTGAATTTGACTCTCTTAATAAAGGTATGAAACCTTCTCTAATCCATAAATTTTAACCTGTTTTGTGGCAGACTCAGAAGTGCCAGAAAAATGTTTCATAACTGACTTGCCAGAAAAAAAGTCTATGCAAGACATATTTAAGTTCAATTTGCATTAGCAGCATTTTCTCCATCATTTTCTTAAATCTAGACTCTCAACAAAACAATAAATCAAGCCCAAATTTATAGCATTTGCTCATTTCTGAGGTGTAAATGTTCATGCTGAAAATTTAACAATCAGCTTTCCCAAGATAGCTCCAGCACACCCCTGCATGCCCCCCCCCAGCCTTGTGGTAAAACCTATGAACCCTTTCTCAGAATAATATTTTAAATGCATAAAATACAATATGTGGGATTACAATGGAAACCAATTATCCTGAATGAGAATAATCAAAATATTAAAAAATAAGTCCCTCAGAATTGTCCTGGGTCATTGCAATGCTGCTAGTACAGAAGTCCATTACATTCAATTTTACCACAGTATATTAGTCTCTATGTACAATGTTCTTTTGGTTCTGCTCCTTTCACTCTGCATCAATTCCTGGAGGTCATTCCAGTTCACATGGAATTCCTCCATTTCATTATTCCTTTGAGCACAGTAGTATTCCATCACCAGCAGGTACCACAATTTGTTCGGCCATTCCCCAATTGAAAGGCATACCCTCGTTTTCCAGTTTTTTGCTACCACAAAAAGTGCTTCTGTACTAGCACTAGGACTTCTGTACTAGCAGCATTGCAATGATCCAAGACAATTCTGAGGGACTTATGGAAAAGAACGCTACCCACATTCAGAGGAAGAACTGCAGGAGTGGAAACATAGAAGAAAAATAACCGCTTGAACACATGGGTTGATGTAGATATGATTGGGGATATAGACCAGAAACAACCACACCAATGTAACTATCAATAATATGGAAATCTGTCTTTATAGATGATACATGTTAAAACCAGTGGAAATGTGCATCGGCTATGGGGGGGGAGGGGATTGGAGGGGTGAAGGGGAAAGTAAGAGCATGAATCATGTAACCATGGCAAATTTTTTCTAAAAAATTAAAAATAAATTTAAAAATAAATCAGGTTAAGAGCCATGACCTGAAGGCAAAGGTACAGTACAGGTACATGGCCCACAGGAAAAGTCACTTTACCTTTTTTGAACCTCAGTGTCTTTATCTTTAAAATGGAAATCATCATTCTTTCCCTACCTACCACACAGGTTTATTGTGTGGAAATATATTTTTTAAGCTTTAAAACATTCTATAAATGGGAGTTCTTATTCTTACTACTCTATCTCTAAACTTCTTTGATTTTGTTTGTTTCTTGGAAATCCAAATCAGAAGTAATATTGAGCCTGGACAGTAGTGGTAACAGTAGAATTGGTTGGGAAGACGAACTTTGCCTAATTATTAGTCTTGTCCATGGCTAGTCCAGGTTGAAAAGATAACAGAAACTCCTCCCTTAGCAGGTGGGAGAGGGGCAAGAGAGATCTGAAAGGATGTCCTTCTTCCTACTCAAATGCCATTCACTCAACCTGCAACTTACAGATGAGGAAAAATATAAGAATAAAAGCCAATGGCAGCTCAACAGTTCCATGACTCCAATCTAGAGAGAGGAAATCCTGGCTGTGACCCGAAAGCAAGTAACGCAGCGTCTTAAGGAGCTGCTGTCCTGCACTCTCCAGACTAGGTGCATCCTGAACTCTGGCCAACTGACTTTCCTTCAATTCTCCTTTAAGAAAGAAAAACCCAAGCCAAGCCCGGCACAATCGCAGGCTTCGAAGGGCAGATGGACCCCTTTCCTTCCCTTCTAAAATCCAAACAGCAAAAATCCAGTGTGTTTCCCTTTAAAATCGAGCTGCCGTGTCAGGCCCCTTTTGACACAGCATGTCATGTGTGGTGTGAATTCAGATAGCACTGTACTTAGTCTCGGAGCCAAGTAGTCAGCAGATGTTGGAGAGACCAGGTGGCCAGAAGAAGCTGGTAATTTTAGCTTTCTCCAAACAGTGTAGCAGCCAGCCGCCTTCAGTGCGCCTGATGCGCCAGTCACCCACCGTCTCTGACAGCGGCACAGACAGCTCTCGTGTGATTTCCCAATGAGCATCATCAAGCGTCCTTAATCGTCCCCTAACACTCAAGATTCTACCCACCTGGGCTTCCAGGACGAGGAGTAAAAGCAAAGGGGAGGCCAAGAGAGAACCGTGGGAGGACGAGAAGGACTTGGAGGTCACAATTGCTAGCTCTACTTGCTCTTTTGAATTTGGAGTCGGGTTCGAACCCCGGCAATGAAATGTGTGACAGTGGGCAGTCCGTGTGACTTCACTGAGCCCTCTGTAAAAAGGAGATTGATCACAATCCCTGGGTCACCCCTCTCTAGGCCTGTGGTTCTGGAAACCCTCCACCAAGAGCTGCACGACACACTGGAGGTCGCTGCTTCCTCCCCAATCCCTTCCCCCCTTCTTTCAAGGGATTATTCATTGAATCAACATCACACCCTATTCCAAATGGAATGATAAATTCTTTGAGGGAAGAGACTATTTTTTCTTTGCTTTTGGGTCCCCAGGACCTGGATCCTAGTAGGTGCAGAATACCTGGTGATTGGGTCCTTTGAAGGACAATCCACTTATTGCCCTATGACTCCACATCCGAATCCCATACTTATACTCAAAGCCTGCCTAGGACAAAACTCCCTTCTCTGACTATTCCCTATTTCCTCATTCTGATTCACATCAGCTCCATCCCTCTGGTATCCCTATCCTGCTCTTCCCTACCCTTCCACTGTGCCCTTTGGAACTCTAGTTCTATTATTAATGAACTGTCCACCATATTAGACCCATCCCTGGAAACAGAATATCAAGTTCTTTGAGGGGAAAGAACCTGTTCATTTTATTTTTATCTTTATTCCCATTGTCTAGCAGAGTGCTAGGGGCACAGTGGGTACTTTAGGAATGCTTATAACACTGCAATCAGATTGGTTCTGATGGTGTTTCCTAGGTGCCAGGACAACTCTTGGGGTACCATTCTCTGTCGCTCCTGCTACATGACTAGCCTGCCTCCTGTTTCTAATCACACACTCAGTTGTTGATATCTTTTATGGCACTTCTTATGTGCAATCTATCTTTGGTAATATGCTACATCCTACTTACACCCACCATGCATCCTTCCATCACCCTTACACAGTCACCTTACCTTCGGGGTGAAGAAAAAATGCAGAGCATGAGGGGTTGTGGAAGAGGGAAGGTCTAGGGGGCACCTGGAGATGGAAGGTTCTGGGTAACCAGGGCACTCAGAGAACACACACTGATGTGCCAAAAAGTTAGAAAGAAGTGCAAAAAAGGACTTGGAGAATCACCAACAATAAATTTTACCTACGTCATAATTTTCACTCAGATAGACTTGTGGAGTACAATGAGTATCAGGAGACCTGGCTTCATGACCTGGCTTTGCCATTAATTAGCAGTATGACCGTAGGTAAATCTTTTTCTGGGTCTCAGTTTCCCCACCTGAAAAAGACAGCATTCCACTAGATGATCTAACTGATACCTCTTGGCAATGTGTTCTTTTGACAACACCACATACACCAGTCGTGCTCCTGAAAAGTTTTTGCCGTCTGGAATCCATCACTTTACTTTTTTTTTTTCTGGAGGTAAGAGAGTTCATTTTAGGTGATAAATCCTGCACTGCCTAATCCAAGGAAGCAGGAACTGCAGCACTCCAGACAAGGTACTATTTTTCTCAGTCATGATTTAGGTCACAGCTTCCTCAGATTGACTATTGCTATAGCAACCAGAGCCTTTGTACAGAGATTCAGAATACTATTCCACAAGGTAAAAGAAACATTCAGAAGCCTAGAAAAAAGATGCCCACCCGCACACCTGCCCTGCCCCCTCTTCCCCACCAAAGGGGGGAAAAAGGGAAGATTGAAATTTCAGTGTGATCTAAGTTTTAAAAAGGAAGAAAAAAAGACCCACCACATTATCCTCAGGATTAAAATATTGCCACCATCACTTTCCTGGAGGGCTTCTGCAACTAAATATAACCAGTGTTCCACAAGGTCCTGAGAAATCAGATTATTGTAAGATTATCAAGGCTCACAACACATGCCTCTTTCCTATGGTACAGAAGGTCATTGAATGAACTCCTGGGAAGGAAAAAGCCAGGCAGGCTGAACTCCACTCCTCATTCTCTCTGTTGCCAGGGCCCCAGTACCTACACCTTTAATTATGGAGGACTTTTACTCTGTCCTACTAATAGCAACAGGGGCCTCACCCTTGTCAGGGAAGACTGAATTTATTAGCTATTGGGTGCTTCTCTGAGCCCCTCTTACTGCCAGAATAATTATATTTGGTAACTCAGCCCAGGAGACATTTTTGCCTTCTCTTCTCATGAAGAACATTTTAAAAGAAACTTGCAATATCCATTCTTATTGTAAGATTCATATTCTAGCAGCTCTCAGAGGAGATGGTACTTCCTTCTATCTATTTTGGCAACATTACAGAAATGTGAGGCTCCATTTCCATCTGAGAGATGGCCACTTACCTCAATATTCTGGCACATAACAATAATCTCTTATTGAATAGGAATACTGACTCACAAAAACTCAGAGTTCAGAAGGCTAGCAGGAATCATCTAGTCAAATCCAACAGGGATCCATGACAAGTAGCCACCCAGAATCCAATAAAGCTAGGATGGATTTGTGGGTATCTTTTTATGCTTCATCAATTTGATGATTGGCTTTTTCTAAGCATACTTTAGTTTTTATTCCCTTTAATGTTGCCTCCATGGACGAAATAGCCATGGACTTCATACTGCCTCCATTTTCGTGGAGTCCTTACCTTTCTTGGACAATGAATATTTTCAGTGCCTCTTCATTATGTCAACATTATCATGGAACAAAAGCTGGAAACCTTTAGGAAAATTAGTGCTTATACTAATAACTAATGCTATAATATCTAGAGATCAGACTCCTAATAACTCCACCCACATGGAACATGACCCAGAACTTGGAAGTAACTGAAAGAAGCTTCTGTGAGTGATTTGAGGGCCACTAAAATGATTACCCCCAAATCCTTGTGTTAAGGCCCATAGGCTCTATTAGTAGGAGATTGCAGACAACTCCAACTACTTTGTTTTTCTGATTTCCAAAACCACAGAAACTTAGTAGGTCATTAGAAAAAAGATGGTAAAAATATTTGAGAACAACAAGAAATAACTGACAACCTGTCAGAAGAAAGAAAAACTATTAAGAAAGCAAACTGAAGAATTCAAAATCATAGCAGTCTTCCAAGGGTTGTTTATTGTAGGGTCAAAAAGACCTAAATGCTCTAGTAGGTCCTGAAAGTTTCACTCTACATTAATTACTGTTTCATAAAAGAACGAATGCTTATACAAAGTACCGATTAATAATTTAACAAAGCACAGCAAAATTCAATAATTGATACTCATAACCACTTTTATTCATCAAGTAGGAATTAAATTTTGGTGAGTATACTCTGTTTAAGGAGGCAGGAAGATGGGTAATTTAAATTCGAAAGATTTATATCCCAAATGGTTACAATAAAGTAAAAAACTCAATCTTTCAAAGGGTTCAATTATCTGGATAGTTCATCCATTTGGGGTATTTGTCATAGCATTAGATTCAAGTAAATTAAACCAATATTAATTATCTACCAAAGATGATGCCCTATAGTAGGCACTGGGGATGTAAAGATGAAACAATCTTTGGCCATCATCCTTGGCCTGGAGATGTTTATAATCTAATGGAGGGGTCAAGAGATAATGCAAATTATAATAGGATAAGTGAATTGGAGAAGTCCAAACATATTGTAAGAAAAATTCAAGAAGGGATCACTTCTTGGTGAGTAGATTAAGGAAGACTTCATGGAGGAAATGGCATTTGAGCTGGGCTTTAAGGAAAGGAATGATTTTAACAGACAAGAGCTGTATTGAAAGAGGTGGAGGTAGAGATGTGGGTATTCTCACCGTAGAAGAGAAGATAAAAAGCACAGAAGTGAGAAAAAGTATAAGATGACATACAGGAATGGCAAGTCATCTACTTTGGCTAAAACTTGGAATTCATGAAACATGGGCAGTGCTATCTTAGAGACATTATTGTACATTGATTTGATTTTATTTTTAACCCTTACTTTATATCTTAGTAATAAATGTAAATGAGAAGGGCTAGGGTTAGGCAAATGGGATTAAGTGACCTGCCCAGGGTTACACAGCTAGGAAGTAGCCAAGGCCAGATTTGAACCCTGTAGTATATTCATTTTAACAAGTAATCCTTCTCTCCTAATAGTATTTTAGATTTCTTCTTATTTAAAAATGGATTGAACAGACCTTTCTAATGATTCCAGTGATCTAGTGAACAGCAAGGAGGTACAAAGTACCAGGTCTAGAATCAGGAAGGCTTGAATTCAAATCTGGCCTTGGACAATTATTAGCTGTGTGACCCTGGCTGAGTCATTTAATCCCTGTTTGTCTCAATTTACTCATCTGTAAAATGGGAATAATACAGCACCTACCTCTTGGGGTTGTGATGAGGATAAAATGTGATAGTCTGTAAAGCACTTATCACAGTTTCTTTCAAGTGAGTAATCTTAAAAAAAACCAAACCTCCAAAACATAAAGCCAAATTAATGAAAAATCACATGCTTTCATCTGCATTCCTACTCCAACAGGTTTCCCCCCCCCCCTCTGGAGGTGAATAGCATTCTTTTTCCCAAGTCCCTCAGAACTGTCCTGGATCATTGTATTGCTTAAAATAGCTAAGTCTGTCACAGTTGATCATCCCATAATATTGCTTTTACTGTGTACAACGATCTCCTGGTTCTGCTTATTTCACTCTGCATCAGTTCATGTAGGTCTTTCCAGCTTTTTCTGAAATCATCCTGCTTTTCATAACCCTCACCATCATACACCACAATTTTGTTCAGCCATTCCCTCAATGGATGGAGTTCCCTTTAGTTTCCATTTCTTGCCACCACAAAAAGAGCTGCTATAAATATTTTTGTTCAAATAGGTCCTTTCTTTTTCTTTTTCCTATGCCCCTGTCATTTTAATGATGAGGAAACCAAAACTCAGAGTCCACTATTCCACAGGTAGGAAATCACAGAGCCTCTGGTCCTCTGGGTCCATATCCAGTGTTCTGTCCTCTGCACCCTATTTCCTCCCAAGACTTCCCAAGAAGTCCACAAGAAGAGCCTGGCTGTATGTAGTAAAGGAGATAAAGATAGGGAATACTTGGAACTGACACACATCTTTTCATTTCAGGGACCCACTTTGCCAAGCCTGTGCTTCAGGCTGAAATGAAAGTGGGACTGAATGGGTCAGTCAGTCAAATTCTTGAAAATTCTGAGATGAAATAGCAAACATATTTCTTGTAAGAGCTATTGTTGCAGGAAGTGTTTGGACCCAAGGGAATACAATGCCTCCTGCAAAACAGTAATTTCTATTCATAAAAGACACGTATAATGACAACTTGAAAAACGGAAATTAAAACAACCATAACAAAGCCATTCTGTGCTTATTGAACTAAGAAATACATTTGAGGCTTTCTCCAGTTTCCAAATCTATTTTGGTCCCATGAGTGGAGAAGATGCAGGATTTTGTTGCTTTGTCGAGACTCGGTCCTCACAAGTACAGCGATCATAATGAAATTGATTGATATTCATGTGCATGCCGTGTTTCTGTCTGCTGCCTCCCCATCTTATTCTGCGACAGCTAATGGGCACTTAGGGCTCTATTCATAAAGAAATTATGGGTGTGTATATCAGGGTGGGGGGTGGAAGGGTGAGGGAGTTCCTGTGGAGTTTCCACAGGCCAGCAGAGGATTGACATCTAAAAGAATAATGTCTCAATTTTTTAAAAAATGGGAGCTGCAAAGAGCCTGGTCAAAAGGTCCAGGCTAGACTCAGCTCCCATGTAGTTGAAGGAGTTTGAAAATTCCATTTTATCATATTCTCTATTGGGTAATACATGAAAAAAAAATAAAAATTGTATCATGTGCATTTAGAACAGGAAGAGACTGTAACCGACATTTTACCATAATCCTCATTATAGAGGAGTGAAATGATTTATCCAAAGTCACACAGGGAATAATAGGGATCCCATAAAAATCTGTCATTTCACTATCAATAAATTAATATTTAAATGTCTACTAAGTGCTGGGCACATAGTAAGTAATAGAGTAGCAAAGAAAGACAAAAGGACAGTTCCTGGTTTCAAGGAGTTCATACTCTAGTGGGACAGTTAGCATGAAAATGATTATTTACAGATATCCAAGATAAATTGGCAGTAGTCTTAGAGGGAAGGCACTAGGTTTAAAGATGACCAAAAAAGGTTTCTTATGGGACTAAAAGAAATGTGAGAAATGACATATTTCTAAAGTGCTTTAAACTACAAGTATGGGACATCTATGGTTCAGTGGATAGAAAGGTTAGATAGAATGTGACTTCAGATACTTTCTAGTTCTGTGACCCCATTAATCCCCATTGCCTAGCCCTTACCACTCTTCTGCCTTGGAACCAATAATTAGTATTTTTAAAAAACCCCAAGTACATTACACCTTGTATACTAGGTCCTCTGACCCTATAGCTATTGTATTTCCCGCCACAATATTGTCAAGTCGTGGTCCACAGTCAAATTCATGGTGCACAGGGTATAGGAACTAGGAACCAAAAGATCTCAGTTCTAATCCTTGGATTGCCACTAATATAATATGTGATGACTTGGGGTCTTATTTCCTCATTGGTCAAGGAGAACACTTATCCTATTTATCCTATGGGTAGGACGAAGATAACAGATGAGGACCAGCCTAGACTTCTTTGCACCCCAGTCCCAGACCCTTCCTTGAATCTTCTTTGGACATTTCTTCCTCATAGATATTTAGATCCAAAAGGAATGTTCAAGATCACCCATTGCTACCCCTTCATTTTACAGAGAAAACTTTATTCAGAAAACTAAGGCTCAGTGAGATAACTTACCCAAGATCAATGTTCGTGAATTGGGCTTAAAACTAAGTCTTAAAACTCCACAGCTAGCATTCTCTACCTGTTTCACTGAACCATCTTCCAGGTCCACTCTTACCTCACTCTCCTGGTCCTGAACTTTCTTTTTCTTGAATATTACTGAGTCATATATTCATTAAATATCCTAGATTCATTACTGATATGGCTCTGGAGGGAAAACCATAAGACCCAGCAAACAGACACACACACACACACACACACACACACACACACACACACACACACAGAGGATCTCACTTGCTAGCTGTCGAGGTTGGTGCCCTAGTCTTCACTATCTTCACTGTCCCTGGGGGCAAATCCACCTTGACTGACCCAGAAACTTTCAGGGGAGGGGGACAATTGGGCACAGACACACACTCTCCCACTAAATTCAGTCCTGTTCAGCTCTCTAAGCTGTCTCCCTCTCAGCACTTTCTTTCTCCCATACCATTGACTTCTGAACAATTCAGTACCCTTCCGCATACCCTTACTGCTTTGCCACATGGAATCAACAGCATTAAAAGAATAACTTGGGCGAGGGAGCAGCTGGGTTGCTCAGTGAATTGAGAGCCAGGCCTAGAGATGGGAGGTCCTGGGTTCAAATTTGACCTCAGACACTTCCTAGCTATAGGTCCCTGGGCAAGTCACTTAATCCTCATTGCTCAGCCCTTGCCATTGTTCTGCCTTGGAACCAATACACAATATTGATTCTAAGATGGAAGGTAAGTTTTTTTTTAAATAAAAGAGCATAGTTTGATCCTCTTTTATAGTCCAAAGTATAATTAAAAATAGTGGCAGCAGTTTTCCCCTTCCCTGCATAACTGTCTGATTTTTACATCAATCATCCCAGAATCGTGAGTACAAAGAAATTGCAAGTGGTCAGTGAAGAGAATCTTCATATATTAGAATAGGAAAAAAAACATTTATTAAGTCCTCTAGTCTAGTCTGTGTCACTTTTGGCCAGATCAGCCTCTAATCCCAAGACTACCTCTTTCCAGTAACCTTTGTAAGAAATAAAATTGATATAGAAGGATAGATTTGAAAATATTATGGTTTTTAAAGATTATTGGTAGCCATTAGAAAAATGAAGCCACGTGCCATGTTAAGAGTCAGTTTAAAAGATGCACCCTGTTACCTCCTCTCCCCATCCTGGATTGGCTCCAAGCCAGCAAAGAGAGAGCCAATCTAGGCACTTGGTTTTTATCCTTCTGTTTACATTATTATGCAAGACAGGAAGCCAGAAAGCTCATGGGAAGTGTAGTTTGAAGGACCCCTAAACTCCCACAGGAAGTTTCGATCAGAGACCTCAAAATTTCAATAACACATTCCCCCCTGATGATCCTTGGGTGCCTAGTCTCCCCCAAGTGATCACTTTATATAATCATCTTGTACCCACAAAGGTCTTCTAACTACAATAGTTAGAGATAAAGGGGAAATGGAAGAGAGAGAAAGCAAAAAGCCAATTAGGAGCAGTCCCCTTTGGCATAAGAGTGTACATTCAAAACAAATGCATTCAACTCAGCATAGTTCAATCAACTGCACCCCAAAGTTAATTTTGGATCTTCTTGATGCAGTGTAGGTTCTTCAGGCATCTTCATGGTGCTTTCTCCAATTGTCTGGATTCTGGGGAGGTTCATTGTCTGGATTCTGGGGAGATAGCAAATTTCTTATCCTGAAATTACTCTCAAAAGAATTTAAACTTTACATTATAGATTATAATACATACATCCTGATTATAATAATACATTCCCCCTGAGGAGAATTAATAACACACATTCTTACTTAGGCATAGCCATGACCTCCTCCTGAATGGTGAGTTCCTCCCAGAAATCTCCATTTTGGGGAAGTAACCATGCCAGCCACAATCACTTCTAACCCCAACTCCCGACTTCTTTGACTTCCTTGCCACACAGATACTTTTCCACATTCACACATACTTACAAAGACACATAGACACGTAATTAGAAATCTTGAACCCTTGGACTTCATCTACCAGAATCCTTTTTCTTTTGTTCACATTGCATCCTCACATTGTATGGGCAGCTCTCTCTCTCTCTCTCCTCTCTCCCTCTCCAATCTCTCTCTCTCTCTCTCTCTCTCTCTCTCTCTCTCTCTCTCTCTCTCCAATCTCTCTCTCTCTCTCTCTCTTTCCCTCTCCAGTCTCTCTCTCTCTCTCTCTCTCTCTCTCTCTTTCCCTCTCCAGTCTCTCTCTCTCTCTCTCTCTCTCTCAGCTCTGTGCGCAATCTGGTAAACTTCTTTCTTTTACTGAGGCTACTGCTTTCCTTTTGTTTCAAGTCATTAATAAACTTTATAAAATATAATACTTGGAATATTTGAATATTGATTTTAATCTTACACACACCTGTCACATATTTTGTCCCCTCGTTAGAATATAAACTTCTTGAGGACAATATCTTTCTTTCTTCTTCTATCTATATTATTGTCCCTTAGCACAACATCTGGTAAATAGTAAGTATTTAATAAGTGTTTGATGACTTGATCTGTGCCCTGAAATCCTTAATTTCCTCATAGTGTAACTCATTATGAAGCTATCATGCATGAAATTAAACTAAATCAGTGTTTATCAAGCTGTATTCGGTGGCCCTTCCTTATCTTCCATATGGTATGAATGGGGATTCTGTGAAAAAAAATTGATACTACTGATGTTTTTCTTCTCTAAAATACTAAATATAACACTATGCATCCAAATATTTATTATGTAGAACAAATTTTCAGTGTGAAAATAGGTTTCACTCTATTTTGCTTCAGAACTTCTCTGATCTTTTTTCTTAGCATTCTCCTTAAGACCTTCTGAATCAATCAATCATTAAGTATTCAAAAAGCATTTTCTAAATTCCAAGCACTGTGATGGACTCTAAGAATACAAATAAAAAGGGAAAGCAGGGGGGAGGATTCCCTACCTTCAAGGAGTTTCCATTCCAGTTGGGGAGGAATAATATGTAATTAAATTGGTAATATAAGATACATAGAGACTGGATGGAAGGTAACCTTGAACAGAAAGCACTAGCAATTAGGAAAACTAGGAAAAGCTTCCTCCAGACAGTGATATCTGAGGTAAATCTTTAAGGAACATGAGGGATATAAGAGGTGAAAGAGAAGGGGAACAGTTCAAGAATGGGAAAAGCCAGTACAAAAGCATAGAGAATTGATGAATATGCATTTCCACATTTCATCAAGATATTTTAAGCTCAAATGTTCCATAACCAAATTAAATTAAGAATAATTCATCTAAATCATTCCTGAGCCTATTTATATTTCTTACCTGGCTACATGGTGTTTAGAATAGGGGACTGTGTAACCTGGCATCTTCCCTACCAACTTCTTTCTTTCTCTTCAGGGAACTGAATATACTATAGGGTGGACATTCCACTAATCATCTGTCTCTTCTATTCAAAACTTAATTCCAATGCAAACAATTCTGTCTTCTTATTTCCTTTTTAACATCCCTCCTTGTGTATAGCTATGTAGTTGGATAGGTAAATTCCTATAAATATATACCAAGACTAAAAACAATTAGAACAACTTCCTACTAGAAATAAAAATGTACTTATCATCATATATCTCCAGTTAGGAGGGATCTCATAAGTCATCTAGATCAACCCCCTCTGAATTCCCTGTATTAATTCCAGTTAAACCAGTCTTTCTAATGCCTCCAGAAACCAGAGGGGAAAGTATGCAATAAGAACCAGTAAAGAACCACTTACTTAGTTACATCTTAATGGGTAAATATAAAAAGAAATATAGGGATAAACCAACCAACCAGATTAAAGGGGAAGGGAAGGTTACATAAACAGTAATAGAATTGGAAATCATTTACTCTAGGCTATGCTACCACTCAATTAATTATAACACATCCTAGCTCTCGTCCATGCTTGCCCTCATCCTTTCTGATTTCTAACCAGATTTGTTACAGAAAGGCAAAGAAATCCATATATATTTTTATGATTTTAATGATGGAAGTGCTATGATTCTTTTAAGCTTATACAAGATAATGAATGAAGTGAAGGTTTCCAATATTGATCAATTTGGTAATATCAACAGATTAACTATAATGCTCTAAACTTAATTATGCTTTCTTTTTTGTTCTTCTTTTCTTTCATTTTTAGTATTTCCCTGAAAATGAAATAGCCAAGAAATTATGTGTAGAATAGCACATAACTCTTATTATTATGGATAATTAAATAACACTCTCTGAGACATGTCGTGGTAATTATCTCCTCTCTCCTCACTCTTCTTCTCCTGTTAATTTAGTCCTTAAATTTATTTCTGAACTGTGGACTTTAACAGATAGTTGTTTTAATGAGTTTTTTAAAGCTTGTGTTGTCGACAAGGTTTCATTTTTCTACTCTTTGTATGTGTGTATGTATGGAAAAACAAAATAGTCCTTGTCAGGTAATTTAAAGACAGTTTTCAACATTTCTTGTAAAGCAAGACAAGAAATAGGAAGACAACAGAATAGAATCCCTCAGAACATCCCTCTCTGGACATGACTACTGTTTTGTTAGCCCCATACAAAGCTGAACTCCATTTAAATGCACATCTGATTCTTTCTAATCAGATTCTTTGGACCTAGTCTGAGCCTCCAGCAATGGCCCAAAGACCACAGAGCAAGCTTCAATCCTATGCTCCATTCAGAATCAATAAAATATTACTTGGATACCAGTCCACCAAGATTTTATCAATTAATTTTGGTATTTTGCATCCCCCAACCTCCCCTTCTTGGGCCCTTTAGCATCTCTTCCCTTTTATCATCACATGTCCAGAATCCTCACACTACCTTTCTACTTGTCCTCCAACTATATCAGAATCTACTCTAAGCAAAGGATCCCAAACTCTGGTATGGTGACTCTGAAGTGCTTAAAATTCAAAGGAGTTTGGATTTTCATTGAAACTGAACTATTTCCTAAAAAGAATGAAGCTTGAATGGTGGAATTTCAAGTACCAACCAGAAGGAAGGTGAGGATGGTAGTTTGAAAAGGAAGAAACATTTAAATTGCACATTATAGACTGCCTTATAATTTGCCTATAAATAAGGCTGACCTTAACTCTGCTTCTTCCCCTCCAACTCCAAGAAAGAAAATGAACTTGACTGTCTCAACCATTAATTTATTTTTAATGAAGACATTTCTTCTGGGCTCCTCTTAAAAACATAATAAGAAATCCTTGGAATAACAGTCTTTAGAATGGAAAAGGCCTAAGGTTTGGGGTTGACTATTAAACTAAGAACATGACACAACACATCATTTTAGATCTATGGCTCTGTTCCTGACAAAGAGCGCAAGGGATATAGTCACAAGTGAGACCAACATCCTTCATATTGGTACAATCAAGCATCTATTTATAGACTTTCCCATCATCACTGAGTTTGACATGCAAAGCAAGATGTAGATGAAAACGTTTGAGGCAATTTAAGGTTTAATAAAAAGAGATTGAAAGTAAAGTTGAATTTAGTCTCAGGGTCTTAAACCTGCTCTCACAAATAGTAATGAGAATGTTATGAAGTCTAACAATGGGAAAACATAAATGTGAGCAAAAAAAGAGAAAGAGGAGTCTATGGGAATTTTTCTGATGTCATCCACATGAGGGTCCAGGCAGGTTAAAGGGTCAGGGAAACATTATTGAACACAGATTCCATAGGCTCGACTTTACAAACTACAAATCACAAATATTGCTATGGCTATCCCAAAACCCTAATTCCCCTGGGAGAGGAAAATTCCACACTCCAAATCAAGTTTCTCCCTGCTACTCCCCCACCTTGAAATATGTCCCTTTTTTGAGTAGTTAATAACCAAGGTGTAATGCTCTCAGCTTGCCCTCAATAGATGACATCTGCTACATTTGCAAAGCCTTGTTAACAGCTGGGTTTCCCCCCCTTGTTTGTGTTGTTCTGTGCCTGAACATATGAAAGACTTCCCATGTATGGGAGCTCCTTCCTCCAACTCAGATGACAGCCTGGCTGTGATTTAGTAGATAAGTCCCAGGGAGTTGTATGAGACTCTTCAAGGGTTACATAACTTGCCCCTGAGTTACAATTTGGTGTCAGAAGCAAAACTTGCACACAAGTGTTTCTCCCTCTAATCTCAGGAATCTATCTACTATGCTTTGGTGTCTGGGTTGTATCAGAAAAATGTAGAAATATGGGAGGGGGGAGGAAGAGAAGAAGATAAAAAAAGGATTGCCTATTTTTCTTAGGTCTTCCTTTTTCATGTCCCCAAAGTTTATCACCATGCTTCTCTTCAGAGACTTATCTACCATGATGGCTACACTTTTTATCCATGCAGATGACTTCCAACTTTACCTCAATAACTGATCTTTTCCCCAAACTCTAAACTTAGGATTCCAAATGCCTTTGGTTATTTCCATTAGGATTCTTTGCAGTAGCCAAAGGCTCAAGTAGTATCTAAGGAGAAGTCATTACCTTCCTTTCTTTGACCAACTAGATTCCCTCCCTATTCTTGTCAGTGGCATCTTTATTCCCCTAGTGACCCAGGTTTGAAACCTCAGAGTCATATTTTGACTCACCTATCCCAGATTTCCCATGCCTAAAATGTCACAAAATCCTGTTAATTTTTCCTGATAATGGTTTTTATATCAGACCTTACTCCCATGGCCACTATCCACTCTACAGTTTTCTGTTACCTCATATATAGCTTATAATCATAGCTTCCTAACTTCTTTCCAGTCCTTTCAGGTCCATCCTGCACACTGATGATACTAAATCATTGTGATTCTCTCTTCACCAAAAGCCCTCAGTAGAGTAAGAACTCTAGGAAAGTCTGTTTCCATTCCTCCATCATCATTAGGTTATACTGGTGCCTGTCAGCCTATGCCATTCTCAGAGGAGCAGCTAGGAACATTTGCTCACTCCCATATAATGGGGGGAAACAAGGAAAATCAAGCAGCCTTTGCCCTAGAACCAGAACTCCTTTTCACTATGCAAGGCAATTCAATAAATATTTATTAAAGCATTTTACATTTTCCAAACCATGTTTCACTAAAAGACCTTATATTCTTCTTGTGGGGTGAGAGATATACAATGTGTATACATGCAACTAAGTGCAATGTTTGTACAGAATAATGGAGGAGAGAATTAATGACTAGCGGGACCAGAAAAGACTATGTGGGAGTTGGCACCTGACATGTGCTTTGAATAAATCTAGAGATTCTAGAGAGAAGAAATGAAGAAGTGCTATACACACATGTGTGAATTTATATATATATATATATATACACATATATATACATATATATGTAGAGAGATGACTAGAGATAGAAATAAATTTCCAAAGTTTTATTTATTTTATATTACAAATAATCCCAAATTGCTCCTACAATATAAGAGCTCTGCTGTAACAAAGCAAAACAATTAAGCAAAATTTAAAATCTAGTGACTTCATCTGAAAGTATATGCCACATTTCATATATGGAGGAAATTTCCCCCACATTTTGAAAATGTTTTTAAAAAACAGAATTCCTTCCATTCTCTATTGAAAAGGGGAGAGAAAAAACAAATTCTTCATAACAAATATGCATGATTGAGCAAAACAAATTCCCTTGTTGGCTATACACAGCAATATTCAAGTCTCATTTTGCATCTTAAATCTATCTACCACCTCTCTGCCTGGAGATAGATTGAATGTTTCATTGCAGGTCCTCTGGAATTGTGGATGGT
>NC_058134.1:90442595-90470879 GCF_016433145.1 Gracilinanus agilis | reverse complement strand
AAGGAAGGAAGGAAGGAAGGAAGAAAGAAAGAAAGAAAGAAAGGAAGGAAGGAAGGAAGGAAGGAAGGAAGGAAGGAAGGAAGGAAGGAAGAGAAAGGAAGGAAAAAGGGAAGGAAGGAATAAAGACAAAATGAAATGAAATGGTCACATGGCATGAGCAAGGGACAATAGACAGAAAACCCAAGTGCTCTGATGGCATCTTCACAATGGCAAGTGAAAGTAAAAAAAAAAAAATGCTGGAGGAATTTCATCATAGAAGAAAATAGAGAATGAGTAGGTGTGGATGGGCTCAATTTGGCATCATTGGCAAGAACAGTCACCTCAGAGAGATAACAAAATCATCTTAGTATTTTAATATCATATAAAAGAATGCATAATTTGTTGGTCAAATGGCTAGGATTGTGCTATGGATCTCTCTTAGGACACTTTGTTTTTTTAATTTATTTGACTGAATTGAATTGCCATAGTCTTACATTCCCACTACAGTGGCTAGATGGTTCATTAGAGTGCTGCTGGTCCTAGGGTCAAGAAGATGAATCTTCCTGAGTTCAAATTTGGCTTATGATTAGCTGTGTGACCCTGATCAAGGCACTTAACCCTGTTTATCTCAGTTTCCTCATCTGTAAAAGAAGCTGGAAAAGGAAATGGCAATCTGCTCCAGTAATTCTTCCAAGAAAACCCCAAATGGGAACATGAAGAGTTGAAACAACTGAACAACAAGAAACGCATGAAGATCAGTTCCGAGGACCTGGGATGTTTAGTCTAGGCAACCCTCAGTGGGGAAAAAAATTGTCTTTTCAGTATTCAAAGGGCTGGCATGTGGAAAAGATATTAGGCATTCTTTTGGAACCCAAGTAGGCAGAATCAAGAGCAACAGGTAAGAGTTGCAAAGGGGAAAACTTAGAGAGCATGTTAGAAAGAACTTTCTAACAATTCAAGCTGTTCAAAAGCAGAGTGGTCAGCCTCAGGAGTCAATAGATTATTCCTCTTTGGAGGATTTCTTGAAATTAAAATTCCAGTGGTTATATATTCTATAGTGGGTATTCCTTTTGTGTACAGGTTAGGGTGTTTGCCAAGTCCCTTTGTACTCTCAAGTTCTGAGCTTCTGAGATTCTGTGCCCTCTTGGGACTCTCCCAGTTCTAGATCTATGATGTGGTGATCTCAAGTCGTGAATGGATAGCAATCTGCATTGGTAAGAGTCATTCCTCTTTCTAGAACAATCATAGATCCTCTCATATTTGTTTAACACACTGCTCAGTTCTAAGACTTGAACCAGTTGAAGTGATAGCATCCTCAGATTTCTAGTTATCACTTATCAAAAAGGGTCACCAATAATTAATTCTCAAAATACAGCCCATATGCCAATATTATTGCAAAGTGGCTCTGATTGAAAAGGCCCACGTTCAGATAATGTGTTAATAGACCAATGCAGTTTTGTCCTTCAGCAGGACAGGTCACAACACCCACTGGCCTGAAGCCTAACCTCCTACAAAGTCTAGTTACTTAACAATAAGGTTGTTTTCTTCAGAGAAATATTGCCCACAGAAACTACTATCGATTACTGAGACTAATAGCTCTGAGAACAAAAGAGAAGAAACCCAATTTTTCTTAAATGCCAACTAGCCTAATAGCTACAAGGGAGCTATTTCGCTATAACTTATAAGGCAGCTAGACTAAGTGGCAGTAAAATTCTTGAGAAATGGATAGAACATTGGACTTGGGATGAACTGAGTTCAAAACTAACCTCTGATACTGTGCTTGCTACCTGTGTGATGTTGAGCAAACCAATAAACCACTCCGGGATTCAGTTTCTTCTTCTGTAAAGTGGCTAGGCTATATGGCCTCTAAAGTTCCTTCCATCTCTAGGTATATGTCCCATGAAACAAAGGTACAAAATGATCCCTATTGATTTCTTTAGTTTTTTTGAAAAGATTAGACTCTAGTCTCTGGTGTAGACACTTTTTGCTTATCCTACCCTTTTTCCAGGTGAATAAGTATGCAAATATTGCAGCTTCCAATGTCATATAACCTCAAAATAGTTAACTGTGCTATGTATGCTTCAGTCCCCAATCCTTGCCCCTAATGAAACATCTTCCATTTTCCAAAGACTTTATAATCTATGTTGGGGAAACATCAGGTGCTATTTTTTTAACTTATTTTCTTTTTTATAACTCATGCCACAATTAGAGTGAGCATATGACATGAGAATTTAAGAATTCTAACCATTTATCATATCATGAAAAAGTAAAAATAATCACATTTGTATTCCTCTTTGTAACCATCAACATTTAAACTGCATGTAGATTTTTTTGAATGCTGTGTTTATGTTGCTTTTCGAGTCAACTATACCAATAATCAATCAAGGTCTCCTGGATACTTGCAACAATCTTTATCATGAACTTCTAATTAAACCTTCCCTGATTTAATTATAGAAGATAAGAGAATAACATGATATAATTGCCATAGCCCTACATTTCAAGCAAGGGGACTTGTATTCAAAACCAAGTTCTGCTACTGAGCATCTGTATAACCTTGGGCAAGTCACCTCCTCTTGGACCTCACGTGCTCTGTGAAATGAAGGGGGTGGATGAGGTCATCTATAAGGTTCTTTCCATCTCTTAGTCCTGTGCTCTTCCTGTGGTCTATAATGTATAACCTTTCCATTTCAAACACATAAAAATCTTGCCTGGCTTCAACCCAAAGTAAAATGAGCTCTGTCAATACAGGGAGAACAGTGAGGTTTATACTGGCCAAAAATTTAGTACAAAAGTCACTAGAAGATATGAATAATAAAGACAGGAGTATAGAGCATTTGGCCCTACTTACTTCATATAGTCTTTTATATTTGCTCCAGCTTAATTTGCTTGCCAATCAAAAAGGATCTCGGCATTGAGGAGAGTCTTGTGTCTCAAACCCTAAGACAACTCCTATGGGACTTAGGGGGACAGAATCCCTAGATTTGGGGGATACAGAAATAATCAAGACTTTAATTAAATTAAAATGAATTTTCTAACCCGAAGTCAAATAGATATCTGTTAGTAAGGTCCTTGCGACTATACCAGGAGAAAGATATTCAAAACAATGGACTGAATATTGGCTTTGGGCATTCTAATGGTCCTCCTTAGAGACCTGACTGAGTTTGGTAACTGATAGCCCTTGACTATGGAAAAAAAAGAGAATTAACTTATCTTTATCAGGGAGAGGCTATCTAACTATTATACTCCTAAAGAGCAGCAGGTGGGACTGAAGAAGACAAATAGTTGGAACACACAATGTAAATCCATAGAATAGGTCAGTGATTATGAGACCAGTAGAGATGCCGAGGAAAGGTGACAAAGTGGAGAGCTTAGATATGATACCCAACAAGGATGATATACCCATCAGAGAAAAGAAACCAGAAATATCACACCTGGCAAAGAAAAACAGAAACCAGAATGATGCTATTTTTTATTTTGTTTTCTTAAGTTATTTTTAACTTTTATTTTTTCAAATGTTGAGTTCCAAATTTTTTCTCTCCCTCCAGCCCCTTCCTTATCCATTCCAAGAACTTTTTAAAGGACATTGGCAACAATTAAGTGTTGGAAAAGTGAAATGTCATAGTAGCATGTGTGTCCAGGGCACAACATATGTCTCCAGATATATGCCCTTCATATGCACTCCCTGATCACACTGGTTCCTGGTGTATGCTCTACTACTGTTCATCCTGTGGGTTTAACTGGGTACTTACTCAGAGAATGTTAGAATAGTTTTTTGCGGGGTGATTATTACAGAAAGGGTATCCCAGGTACTTGGTACTTATTCTACATAAGCATGATATGAGTTTGTATCAGGAATATTTTTTGTTTTCCATGTCTGGCTCTTTCTAGATTTTCTCCCTGATTAATTATATCCCCAAGCTTCAGTTGGTACAAAACTCTGATCAAAAAAAAGATTGTAAATAAAGTTTCTAAAGAAATGATCATTTTTCATGATCAGAGAACAATGAAAACTATTTATATTAATTATTCCCCTGCTACATGCTTTGAGTAGCCCAGTGTTTCTGTCAACTTCAGTTTTCAGGTAAATGACACACTTTTCCATGAATATTCTGAGATTATTTGAAATGGTTTCAAAATCTATATCTTTTAGTCCATTTCATAACATGTTTGGATAATTTTTTCTCAATCTTTTCTGTCCTTTGGATTTTCTGTCCCAAATTATGGAAGTATTTCTTTTTCCTAAGCAGACTCCTATTTCTCTCTGTTCATTTGTTTATATCTTTACAATGAGACTATTTTAAATCATATTCTTTTCATTGTTGCTAAAACCCATACAGTATGTTTTCCAACTTTTGTGTTACTTTTAGATGTTGAGGTAAAGCTGGTTCTTTAAGTAGTTTTTATTGACAACCTTCCAATTAGAGGTGTGGATCTTTGGGATACTGTCTCATTGTGTAGGGTCAGTGTCCCTAAAATGGTTTTCTGTGATCTAAAGCATTTTTAGATCCTTTTCATCCCTAGCCACTGCTGACCCTCCCTTTGTTCTCTTCCTCTAGCATCCCAGGGCTAGCTCTCCATCTTCTGATTCATCATGAATGGTGTCATGTGTTGTCTGCTTAAATCCTGATTCTTCTCCAACCTCATGTTTGATGGCATTATGTTCAGTTGCACTTAGCAGGTTTCCTTTCATAGAGACTCTCATCCCATCTTCCCCATTTTGTTCATCCAAGCTCATTGACAAGTCAGAGTATACTGTGGCAAATCTCTGGCAAATTTCTTGGTTAAGTATTATCTCTCCAGTTTTCCCATTCTGGCTCATTACTCATCTCTCAGCATTGAGAATGGTCAGCATTACTTCAGCTTTATGGGAAGAAAAAAATTTTAGTTTACATTTGGTTAGCTCTGTTTTATTTTCACATTCCGTATCTTAGCTAAAGGTTTCTTTTAAAGGACCCAGAGAGTAGGAAGAGAACTCAGATCAAATCCCTTTTACTCTTTGGCTCCATTACAATTCATAGTTGAAGGCATTGAAGGAATCTAAAGTAAAATCATCTAGCCCAGTCTCTCAGCAGCAAACATGTAAAACTCTTATGCTTTAGCCAAACTTCAGCCGACTCATTATCTTGCATACATGCCCCAGACTTTGCCACCACTAGATCTCTGCTCACACTTATTCCCTGTGACTAGGGTCTCCTTTATTTACTTCCTTCTCACCTCTAAATTCCTCCCCATCCTTTAAAATCCAACCCAAGTGTTTTTTATTCCAGGGAAACTCCCCTGACTCTTGTAGCGATCAATAACACCACAAAGCACTTTCCTATGTAGGTATTATTTTGCATTACAGTTATCTTTCTATTAGGTTAAAAGTTCCATGAGGGCAGGGACTCTATCTTAGCCATGCTTTGCAGCTCTCTCAGTGCCTAGCATAGAGCTCGCCATGTGGTAGCCAATTCATGTTAGATGAATTAAACTGAATTGCATATATAGTAAATGCTACATTGCTAAGGAGCTGTTGGGCTAACTTTAGGGACTAAGGCAATTGTATGGTCATCTAATGATGAAAATGAAGAAATTAGATAACAGTTGGGTGATAGCCTATAAATGGATTCTGCCCAAGGACTCCTATAATTTTTTCAGGGTGAAGAGGGCAAAGGGGGTGCTATAACTACAGTTATATTATACTTGAATATTCATTTAATATTCATTCAATAACCCTCTATTAAGACCCTAGTATGTATAAAAAATTATGCAAGACACTTGGAGTGATATAAAAATGGTGAAACATGATAAGACATAACCTGCCTTCATAGAGTTTATGATTCAATCAGCATTATATTCTCATAAATTATTCATGAATATGTTCAGGTTTACTTTACTCTGATCTTATTTCTAATTATCTTTCTGTGACTTTTTCTTCACTATAACAACACATACATAACATCTGTAATCTAACTTCTTTTCTCATGACTCTCTGAAACCTTCCACCCATCCCTGAAATTGCTCTCTAAGATCACCAATCACTTCTTACCTAACAATCCTACCCTTCTCGTTCTTTATTCTCCTCAACCTATTGACTACATTTGATTCTGTTGATCAACAAGTCCTCAAACCCACTCATTCCTTTCTCGAAACCCTCCTTCCTTAAACTACACTCTCTTGCTTCTCTGACAATTAATTCCTGGTCTCCTTTGCTCACTCTACATAACTCGACATAATTCACTATGTTCAGTTTTTAATTTTATGTTTCTCTTTTCCTTTAAACTTTCTTTGTCAGAGAACATATTACTCCTGCAACTTTGATTATGATGTCTCATGGTGTCTTCCACATCTACATAAAATATTTTATTTTGAATATTATATTTCATATATGTTAAATTAAATTATGTATTCCAAATATATTTGAAATGTTATACCTGTATATTAATATACATATGTACTTACATCCAGATATTTGTGGAACTCTGGAGAGGCAAGCAGATTTACTTGTGGTCACACAGCCAAGAGTTATGAGAGTAGGAATTTGAACCCAGACTTTCCTGACTCCAAGTGCTAGACTCCATCTACAATGCATAAGCATTCTTACTGGATTCTAGTCTTCCAAACTAGATCACGGGTTCCTTCATGTCAAGAACCATGTCTCAGAGTTTTAGGCTAGGCACATAATAGGAAAGGAAGGTGATAATCATTTATTAAGCACCTTTTATGAACTAGGCACTGGACTAAGTGCTGGCTCATTTCACAACAAGGTGAGGTTGGTGGTGTTATTATTCCCACTTTATAGTCAGAGAAACTGGAGCATGGAAGTTAAGTGACCTCCCCAGGATCACAGAGCTAGTCAGTGCCTGAGGCCAGATGTGAACCTGAAGTCTTCCTCCCTTAAGTCTCAACAGTACATCCCTTGAACCTTTAGCAGTGCTCCATATATGCATGAATGCATAAAATTAAAATTCATTCAACCTAATAAACTTTTTTTTCGGGAAATGTTGTTGTATTGAAAAAAGTAATTTGCTCATTTTTTTAATTGGCTTTGACATATAGTTATATATACAGAGATATATACCCACATGATATGTGGGTAATGTCAGTATGTGGACATAGATATATTATACACAAGCATGCACACACACACACACACACACACACACACACACACACACAGGTCTATTTTTCTAATTGGAATGTGTGTATGAAACGTGCCTATTTTCTAATTTACATATATATATATATATATAGGCATTTGAAAATACAGCATATTTACATAGAACATTGAGGTGTGCAAAGGTCTTTCCTTACTGGCCAGCCATGATGATGAAGACCTGTAAGCACTGCTCTCAGGGAGGCTGAGGCTGGTAGATGGCTTTAGCTTAGAAGCTGTGGGATATGCCCTTGGGAGTGAGGGACCACTCACCAGGCTGCCATGAAAGGGGCAAACTGTCCTGTTAGAAACAGAAAGGGTTCGAGCATCTCTGCCAATCAGCACCACAAGAGGAGAAAGAAGAGGAGGAGGAAGAGGAGAATAGAGGAGGAAGAAGAGAGGAGAAGAGAAGAAAAGGGAAGAGAAGAGTAGAGAAGAAAAGAGGAGAGGAAAGGAGAAGAGAGGAGAGGAAAAAGAGAGGAAAAAGAGAGGAGAGGAAAAAGAGAGGAGAGGAGAGGAGAGGAGAGGAGAGGAGAGGAGAGAAAAGAATTCTTATCTTAAGTTAACCCTATGAAGAAAGGAGTCTGAGTAGATCATCCTAGTTTTATAGATGAGGGAACTTTAAAGCTATGAAAAAGCTCATTGGAAACCCCACTATCATACTACTGGTCAATGTCCAAGATAAAATTTAGTCCTGAGGCCCCTGGTGCTCATTTCAGCACAGTATCTTCTATGTCTTTTTGTTGCATCTCCTTGAATGTTCATCAAACCAATTATTCTATATAAAAAGTCAGGTTGCTCTGTTGCCTAAACAAAGTTTTAATTGAATTCAGTCTTATATGTATTTTGAAGCATGGATGCATCTATGTGTGCTCTAAAATAATGCTTTCTATGACCTCTTTGGCCCAATACTTTATGAATAAGTTGAGATACAAATGAAATGTCTGCAACCTAAGAAATTATAGGTTATGGAACTTATGATGAATTATGGGTCCAGAGTTCCCATGAATTTGGCCCATGGGCTGTATATAATAGAAGAAATAAGTGATCAGGAGGCTCAAGAACTTGAATACATTATAGAATTTAATATTAATATAGAATAACCTAAAGCTGGTTACTAGTCTATCATGTTTCCAAATGCCTTTTTTATTTTATTTCATTTCATTTTTATTTTTGAGAATTGGGAAGTCCATTATGGGGGGAAAGTATGTTGCTCTTGGGGAACCAAACAAATTCATTACTATTTAGAAGCAATCATAGGAAGGGGTATGGGTGTGTGTGTACATGGTATATACTCCAGATTGCATGTGACTTGCCGTATAACAAAGGAACTTGGAGAATCTTTAATTTCATATTCCCAACTAGTTTGCCCTATTTGTTTGCTTTGAATTACTCATTTCAATAAGGTGAAAACTTGGGCTAATCCTCCATTCATTCAGTTGTCTGGATGCGTGTGAAATGGATCATGTGGACAAAATAAACCACCGCCAGGCGCGATATTCCATTGTCCCCTAAGCTTCTTCAAGGGGGCTCTTCACAGGTACCAAGAAGCCACTCCATCCACTTCACATGTTTTTGAAGGTTTTTTCTTCACCCTCTATTACTCATGCAAGGAAGAATAGCCAAAAGCAAGCACCAAATGAAGGAAAGGCCAAATTCATTTTCCACACACACACACACACACATACACACACACACACACTCACACACTCACACATACACACAGAGAGAAATAATTGGCATTGTGCTGATTTCAGAGAACTGAATTAAATGAATAAATTGTGACATGGGAAAAACTGAAAAGGACAGCAGTTTCCTGGCTTACACAGAATCATTACCTTGTGCCGGCATTTTATGTGAAGATCAATTGATAAATCAGAACAAAAATGTTTTCCATTAATTGCTTTCAACTATTGTCCTGTTAAATGACCAATTACAAGGTAGAAGCACGGTCCTCTGTTTTCCACTAATGACCATGGATTGCATTGGTTGGATGGTAGGTTAGTAGAAGAGACTGGGATAAGGCAGGATGAAAAAAGAAATGGGGGAAATCAATGAACTGATCCAGGATTTTCTTTTATGTGCTGTATAATTTTTTTTTTAGTCAATAGAAAAGTTTCATCTTAGAACATGTGCCTGAGAGACCAAGACACTAGATAGAAGGTACTGGCTACTAAGTTCCATTTTTGAAAAAAGAAAAATGTTTTGTAACACACTGGAATCTGCATGTTAATATCTTTAGACTTCCTGATTCATGGACCCATAAGAGACCAACTTCCATTTCTAGAGTTGCTTTAAATTTTACAAAATTCTCCTCCTCATAAAATCTCCTTGAGAATGGAAAATGTAGGTATTATTATTCTCATTTTGCACATTAAAAGACCACGCCCTGAAAAGAGGGTAGTGATTGGCCAGGGTCACTTAACTAATAAAGAAAGAGTTTGGGGACTCACACTTTGCCAAAGGCTCCTTTCAGGAGAATTTAGTATTATATTTTTCATCTGAAATTAACCAATCTTGGGTTTTATTTTGCCTATTACTATGTTACAAGAGAAGTTTCCAAGATGGAGATGGATATCAGAAAATAACTGTGGTATGAGAAGCTTTTTAAATTTTTCAGAGAAATAGGAAGAAATTAACTAATGGCATTTTCCTTTTTATAAAAAAAATTGTATATGAAAGTAGCAATGAGAAATTAATTGGCTTTTGCCAGTCTTAAAATACTGGAATAGTACAATGATTGCAAGGAGAATGCAACTACATAGACATTTCTCTTTATTCTAATAAAGCAATGGTAGAATCTTTGCTATGTGTTTTGTATAGTTAGGATTCAATGCTGAATAGAAATTGATTTCAATCTCTATCATATGATTCATTTTTTACTTCAGGCTATGATAGGAGGAGAATATGACTATTCATATATTCGGTAAATCATAACAATGCCACATGGCAATCTTGTTTTTTAACTGTTCCTTCTGTCTTATTATTAGTTCTAAGATAGAAAAGCAGCAAGGGCTAGGCAACAGGGTAAAATAAACAACCCAGAGGAAATGTCTGACACCAGATTTGAACCCAGGTAAACCCTCCCAACTCCAGGCCTGGCACCCTATTCAGTGGTATTACCTAGCTGCCCCACAATCTTGATAGTGATCTCTAACACTAACTCCATATGTATATTGGGGAAAGATGGGCAGAAGATGAGCAACTATCCAATGAAACTTGGTAATTAAACTGGATGATTCGTTCTGGGGGTAATTTAGGCAAAATCGGTAAAAATCCATCTATGTGGGTACAGCAAGAGACAAAGAAGGTGTTCCCTCCGGAACTTGAAATGCAAGAATCCCTGATCTAAAAATCCCTTATCCACTTATTTTCAATCACCAAAGGTTTTTGAAGCACCTACTATCCACCATTGCTTTGGATAGAGCAAATTCTTTGACCCTCCCTCAGCATTAAGTCCTCCTACATCTTGTAAAATAGGTAGTATGAGTCCAGGACACTCTTATTTAAGAGAATAGGCTTGGCACTTCAAAGTGTCATCCAGCGCTCATCCTTCATTTAACAATCTAACAATGTGCTTTGGGTATCCCTACAAGTGACGTTCCCTCCTCCTCTCTTCCAGTCTGTACCATCTCTGTTTTCTGCTCCCTTGCAATGATGCTAGAAAATAATCAAGGCAATGACTCTATAGGGGGCGAAGAACAACGAAGACTTAATGTCCACACTAGGGAAGAACAATCTGTAAATTCATGAATTATCCATAAGCTGTGTGTTTTTTAAAGCACAGAGGATAATTTATGAGTAAATGGTTTCACTGACAATTTGTACCTCCATTAATAGCCATTAATAAATGTATCTGTTCATAGTTCACAAATATATTTATATTTTTAAAGAGAAAGCCAGGCTCGGTTGAATCATGGCCTTATAGAAAGAGCATCGCTGGGTCTAGAGTGAAAGGACTTTGGTTCCGGCTCAGACCCTTATTACCTGTGTGACCTTGGATGGATCATTTAACACTCATCCCCTTAGCCTTTAGTTTCCTCTTTTCTAAAGTGAGAAGGCTGGACTAACTGACCTACAAGATCCTTCCAGCTCTCTCTCTCTATGATCCCTTTGCAACAAGGCAACCCCTTCTCCTAAGCAGCATGCTCCGTATCCCCTTCTGGTTCTCACATCTTAGAATTGATCATGTGTGAGCCACAGCGGACAGGTCAGCCTATGTAATTAAAACTATCTTGAGAGATTAATTTTGGATAAGAATAGAAGTTTACTGATTGTATCAGGATTTTTGGGTAGGCTAGTATCATAACTAATAAAGTGATACAAGTCTCCAAGGCTCTCTTGTGACTAGGGATGACCTGAGTTGGGTTGGGCAGCTTAATAAATAGATTTTTAGGAGCTCATTATTCATCCCTTCCCTTAAACATCCCAAGACTTCTTTAATTGGTGATAGCTAATTAAGGAGTGGTCCTTCAATTTATCCTCCCCTCCCCATCCCCACAGGTCACATTAGCAGGAAATGGGCCCTTCTCTCCTTCATTGTCCAAATTCTGCTAAAAAAGAAAGACATTCATTGAGATTCCCAAACACAAAGAAAATGCAAAAAGCAGCAGAATGGATGGTGTTTCTGACCCACATCCCAGATACAGGAACATATGGTAATTCTCCCTAATACACAGGAATTCATACAGTATATGAAAAATAAATCCTCACAGTGAGATGACCCAAAAAAGTGTCCTAATTGGCTGTCCAAATCAAGATTTAGTTCTAACATAAGTCTAAATCTAAGCTTGGGGTTAGGCTGCCTTGTGAGTAGTTCTCCAAAAATTAAACCAAAAAAAACATTTCAGGAGGCAACTTTGGATAGTCAAAAGATTGGAAGGTTTGCAAGTTCAGTCAAAGGTGTGTCTACTGTAGAAGCAGTGGCAAAAATGCTACTAATTAGTGGTTGACAACAAAAGCAGCTAAAATGAATTCTGGAAGAGATTCAGGAATGGAGGAAATGTAATTGTAAATTGTTACTTAATCCTATTTTAAGTTTATATTCTGTTAACTTTTAGGGGGCCATAATATGCCAGAGAGTTGAGGAACAGGAACAGGAACAGGAACCCAATCCCCCAAATCAAAGTCATGCTGGCCCTCCCACCCCAAGACTGAATTCCAACCAAACCATATACTTAGGTTTAGAACAGGAAATGGTAAAGCCCCCAGCATGGTCCAAAACTGGGCTGTGAGTCCAGAATTAATTTCTCAAAAAATTATTTCCTATAAACTCTTTTATATGATGATCTCTATAATCCAATAGAAAGATAAAAGTCACAAATTGACATTTAGCTTCTTTTTAATTTAATCACAAAGGCAAATTCATACATAACATCTAGACAAAGGAAAGCTCCAAATTGCAAAGGCAATATGATATAAAGGGAAAAAAAATTCTGCACTAGTTTTTAAAAGACATGGGTTCTGGTCTTAATTCTGCCTCTCCTGAGTAGTGTGAACTTGTGTAACACACTTATCTTCGCTGTACCTCATTTCTCTCATCTGAAGAATAAGGTAGTTTGACTCTCAAGAGTTTTTAACTGGGATTTATAATGTGTTTAAAAATATTTTATCACTATTTAAATACAATTGCTGTCCTTTATTTTTTATGTATTTTATTTTATGCATTTAAAATTATGATTCTGAAAAGAGGCTACCAAAGCATTCCATGATACAAAAATATTAAAGACTCCTTGACTAATCTCTAAGGCCACTTCTTTCTCTGACATTCTATATTTCTAAGAAAGTGATGTCTTTGTCTATCTTACATTAAAAAATTTATTTCACTGCATGGGCAATTTGATATAGCATATAATCTCCACACACACCACTAAAAAATAGACCCCAAAACAGCCAATTCTGTGATTAAAGTATTATTTAAGTACTATTGAGTTTTTCTTGCTTAAGTTTATCATAGATACTGCTAGGTTATATTATCAGTTAAGAAGCAAAATGAACATTTAGACCCTAGAGTCAGCTATGAAGGAGCTTCCTAAGGGACAGTGACCTTATTCAATGGTTCATAATCTCATTAAAGGGCAATTTTGGGAGCTAATGTGAGAAACACCTCACTGACTGAAACCAGCATGGTCAAAGGATGCAACATTCCTCCTCCCCTCATGCTTCAATTAGTGGTCCTCAAGAGGAGAAGGATATAATTGGCCTGCTGGTCCTCTAAGTCTCATCCACCTTATCATGCTTCCCTCAGCCTCCACTCACAATCAGATAACTCTCCACCCTGACTGGGCAGCTAAATTTGCCTCATGAATAATTTCAATTAGTCATGACTCTATGGGTAGGGAAGAAATGAGCATCTTCATGTGGGTCCACTGTTAGGAGTGAGGATACTCCAATCTTTGGGCCAGATTTGACCCTTGGTTTCCAAGGCCTTAATACAATGTTTTTTTTTTCAAAAGGGAAGAAGGAGAGAAGGGCAGGGAAGGGCAGGGAAGGGAAGGGAAGGAAGAGAAGGGAAGGGAAGGGAAGGGAAGGGAAGGGAAGGGAAGGGAAGGGAAAGAAGAAGGGAAGGGAAGGGAAAGAAGAAAGGAAGGGAAGGGAAGGAAGAATAGAAGGGAAGGATAATGGGGTTGTATTTCTAATCCTGGCTTTACCACTACTTCTTAATTTTTCACATCTATAAAGGGATCTCCAAAGTTCCCTTCAGTTGTAAAATCCTATGGTCCCATTACAGTCTATTGACTAACCTTCTAACATCAAGTTCAATAGATGTAACTAGGAATGTTTAATACATCATATTTGCTCAGGTTGATGATGAAGTGGTCAATTTTATGACTATAGCAATTCTCAGATACCATCCACTAAGACATGAAGAGGTTGTAGTCTGTGCTAATGGAGAGAAGACAATTAGATCAGTGAAATCATGGGTGATTGAAGTAACAGTTAAGCAAGTTTTATACATGCCAAAATAAAAACATACAACTGGAAGTAAGAAGAACTTGTCTCTCCTCTAAACTTGGCATTTTTCTTTTCTGTGGTTATCCCTCATACTCTGATCTCCCGGTATCTGTTCCAGGGCTGCTGAATATCCATGGAAAAAGTCACAAAATCAAGCTCATTTCAATCACTACAAATTCAAAGAATCTAATCTTGCTTGTGTCCTTATTGCTGTTTAGCAATCCCTATACTTTCATTTTATAAACTATCTCATCTCCCATAGTCACTGCTCCAAATCTCTTATTATCCCCTTACCCCCAACTGTATGTCTAATCCTCAAACTTATAGCAGATGATAACCTCCTACTTCCAAAGAAAATATTGATACCATCCATCTATTTTTAGCTCTTCTCCTCCATTATTCAAAATTCTTAGTATCTTTATCCTTCGCTTCCTCCTTCTTCTTGAAAAGCAGAAGAGCTATCTCTTCTTCTCTATAAGGCTACTCATTACGTCATTAATCCTATGTCCTCCTGCTTCCTCTGGGATCTTGCTCCACCAAATATCCAATTTCTCTCAAGCATCTTCAGCATCCCAGACTCCCTGTAAGACATTGCCATCAGAATGTTTCATAAGCACCTCAAACTCAACATATTCTAAATTGATCTTATGGTATTTTCTACCTATATCTTCTATTTCTTTTGGCTTCAGCATGTGTATCTGTTGTCAGTATTCACTTAATTGACCTCCCTTAGAAATTTCTTTTACCCTTCCCTCTTTTATGTCCAGGCAGTTCCTGAGTCCCATTAATCTCATTTCCACAACATCTCACATCCCTGTTCTAACTTTTTCCCTGACTGTCAACACCTTAGTAAAGGCTCCCATTGCCTACCAAATTCCCTCAATTATTATAAAAGTCACTTAATATAGTTTGTATTTACTCTTTCAACCCCTACAATCCAGCCTTCATGTTTCTGCCATGATAATGTGTTTTTCTATTTAGGAATCTCTGTTGACTACCAAATGAATTTCAAACTTCTAAGACAGACAGATTGATGAAATGAATAAGGGCACAGGACTTGTTGCCAGAAAGTCATGTTTTTAAATCCCATCTCAGACACTGAGTAGCCTTAGGCAAATCACTAAAACTGAAGAGTGCAAGTTGGGAGGTAGATCTTTAATTTTTTTTTAATTATTTTATTTTTAGAAAAATTTTCCATGGTTACATGATTCAAGTTTTTACTTTCCCCTTCACCCCCTCAAACCCCACCCCATAGCTAACTCACATTTCCACTGGTTTTAACATGTGTCATCAATCAAGACCTATTTACATATTATTGATAGTTGCATGAGTGTGGTCCTTTCCAGGTCTACATACCCAATCATGACCTCATCAAGCCAAGTGTTCAAACAGTTGTTTTTCTTCTTTGTTTCCTTTCCTGTAGTTCTTCCTCTGAATGTAGGTAGCGTTCTTTTCCATAAATCCCTCAGAATTGTCCCGGGTCATTGCATTGCTGCTAGTACAGACTTCCATTACATTTGATTTTACCACAGCCTATCAGTCTCTGTGTACAATGTTCTTTTGGCTCTGCTCCTTTCACTCTGCATCAATTCCTGGAGGTCTTTCCAGTTCACATGGAATTCCTCCAGTTTATTATTCCTTTGAGGACAATAGTATTCCATCACCAGTATATACCACAATTTGTTCAGCAATTCCCCAGTTGAAGGACATACCCTAGCTTTCCAGTTTTTTGCTACCACAAAAAGCACAGCTATAAATATTTTTGTACGAGTCCTTTTATCTATGATCTCTTTAGGGTACAAACCCTGCAATGGTATGGCTGGATCAAAGGGCAGGCATTCTTTCATCACACTTTGGGCATAGTTCCAAATTGCCATCCAGAATGGTTGGATCAGTTCACAACTCCACCAGCAGTGCATTAATGTCCCAATTTTTGCCACATCCCCTCCAACATTCATTACTTTCCCCTTCTATCATTTTAGCCAATCTCCTAGGTATGAAGTGATACCTCAGAGTTGTTTTGATCTGTTTCTCTAATTATTAAATATTTAGAAAACTTTCTCATGTGCTTATTGATACTTTTGATTTCTTTATCTGAAAATTGACTATTCACGTCCCTTTTATCAATTGAGGAATTTATCAATTGAGGAATGGCTTTATACAATTGATTTAAGTCCTTGTATATTTGAGTAATTAGACCTCTGTCAAAATTTTTTGTTATAAAGATTTTTTCCCAATTTGTTGTTTCCCTTCTGATTTTGGTTCCATTGTTTTTGTTTGTACAAAATCTTTTTAATTTAATGTAGTCAAAATTATTTACTTTACATTTTATAATTTTTTCTAACTCTTTCTTGGTTTTAAAATCTTTCCTTTCCCAGAGATCTGACAAGTATACTATTCTGTGTTCACTTAATTTACTTACAGTTTCCTTCTTTATATTCAAGTCTTTCACCCATTCTGAATTTATCTTGGTGTAGGGTGTAAGATATTGATCTAAACCTAATCTCTCCCATATTGTTTTCCAATTTTCCCAGCAGTTTTTGTCAAATAGTGGATTTTTGTCCCCAAACTTGGGCTCTTTGGGTTTATCATACACTGTTTTGCTGATGTCACTTACCCCAAGTCTATTCCACTGATTCTCCTTTCTGTCTCTTAGCCAATACCATAGTGTTTTGATGGCTGCTGCTTTATAGTATAGCTTAATATCTGTTACTGCTAGGCCACCTTCCTTCACGTTTTTTTTTTCATTATTTCCCTTGATATTCTTGATCTTTTGTTCTTCCATATAAACTTTGTTATAATTTTTCTAATTCAGTAAAAAGTTTTTTGATAGTTTGATAGTATGGCACTAAATAAGTAAATTAATTTGGGTAGAATGGTCATATTTATTATGTTAGCTTGTTCTACCCATGAGCAGTCAATGTTTTTCCAATTGTTTTCATCTAGTTTTAATTGTTTGGAAAGTGTTTTGTAGTTATGTTCATATAATTCCTGTGTTTGTTTTGGTAGATAGATTCCTAAGTATTTTATATTGTCTAGGGTGATTTTAAATGGTGTTTCTCTTTCTACCTCTTGCTGCTATGATGTGTTGGAAATATATAGAAATGCTGATGATTTATGTGCATTTATTTTGTATCATGCAACTTTGCTAAAGTTGTTGATTATTTCTACTAGTTTTTTAGTTGATTCTCTAGGATTTTTTAAGTAGACTATCATATCATCTGCAAAAGCTAGCTTAGTCTCCTCATTGCCTATTTTAATACCTTCAATTTCTTGTACTTCTCTAATTTCTACTGCTAGTGTTTCTAGTATAATATTAAATAATAGAGGTGATAATGGGCATCCTTGTTTCATACCTGAACTTATTGGGAAGGCTTCTAATTTATCCCCATTGCATATGATGCTTGTTGATGGTTTAAGATATATATATATATATATATATATACTGTTTATTAATATTTTTATGAAAGGACCTTCTATTCCTATACTTTCTAATGTTTTCAGTAAGAATGGGTGTTTTATTTTATCAAAGGGTTTTTTCAGCATCTGTTGAGATAATCGTGTGTTTTTTGTTGGTTTGCTCGTTGATATGGTCAGTTATGTGGATGGTTTTTCCTAATGTTGAACCATCCTTGCATTCCTGGTATAAATCCCACCTGATCATGATAGATAACCCTCTTGAACACTTGCTAGAGTCTTTTTGCTAGTTTTTTATTTAAGATTTTCGCATCTATGTTCATTAAGGAGATTGGTCTGTAATTTTCTATTTTTATCTACCTGGCTTTGGATTCAGTACCATATTTGTGTCATGAAAGGAATTTGGTAGGACTCCTTCTTTGCTTATTATATCAAATAATTTGTATAGTATTGGGATTAATTGTTCTTTGAATGTTTGATAGAATTCACTTGTGAATCCATCAGGCCCTGGAGATTTTTTTCTTAGGGAGTTCTTTGATAGCTTGTTCTATTTCTTTTTCTGATATTGGATTATTTAAGTATTCTATTTCTTCTACTGTTAATCTAGGCAATTTATATCTTTGTAAATATTCATCCATATCACCTAGATTTTATATTTATTGCTATATAATTGGGCAAAATAGTTTTTAATGATTGCCTTAATTTCCTCTTCATTAGAGGTGAGGTCTCCCTTTTCATCTTTGATACTGTTAATTTGGTTTTCTTCTTTCCTTTTTTTTATTAGATTGACCAGTACTTTGTCTATTTTATCTGTTTTTTCAAAATACCAGCTTCTAGTTTTATTAATTCCATAGTTCTTTTACTTTTGATTTTATTAATTTCTCCTTTGATTTTTAGTATTTCTAATTTAGTTTTCATCTGAGGATTTTTAATTTGTTCATTTTCTAGTTTTTTAAGTTGCATGCCCAAATCATTAATCTCTGCCCTCCCTAATTTGTTAATATATGCACTCAGTGATATAAATTTTCCCCTTAGAACTGCTTTGGCTGCATCCCATAGGTTTGGGTGAGATGTCTCATAATTGGCATTGTCTTCAATTAAATTATTAATTGTTTCTATGATTTGTTCTTTCACTAAATTATTTTGGAGAATCATATTCTTTAATTAGTTTTTGGTTTGCCTCTCCATGTATTCTTACTAATAACTATTTTTATTGAATTATGATCTGAGAAGGTTACATTTATTATTTCTGCTTTTTTTGCATTTGTTTGCCATGTTTCTATGCCCTATTATGTGGTCTATCTTTGTGAATGTTCCATGTGCTGCTTTCTTTTTCTCATTTGAAGCCCAATAGATTTTGCTCCATCCTCTCATTTTCACTCTATGTATGTATGCCTGTTTCATGTGTGTTTCTTGTAGACAACATATGGTAGGATTTTGGTTTCTAATCCAGTCTGCTATTTGCTTCCATTTTATGAGAGAGTTAATCCCATTCACATTCAGACTTATAATTATCAACTGTGCATTCGCAGACATTTTGATTCTCTTTCCTAGTCCTGTTCTTTCTTCTTTCTCTGTTTCCTTCTATACCAGTGTTTTGTTTTTAATCAGTTCCTATAATCCCCTCCCTTGTTGTACTTCCCTTTCTCCCCTCTCCCTTCTTATTCCCCTCTTATTGTTCTTTAAAGTCATGCTGCACTCCCCCCAAGCTCTCTCCCTCCCTAGTATTGCTTCCCTCCCCACCAGTCCATTTGTTACCCTTCTACTTCTCTATAGGGCGTGAATCAATTCTCTGCCCCAAAGAATCTGATTGTTCTCTCTTTAAGTTGATTTCAATGCACTTTTTCTTTTATCATGATGTTCTGGTAAACCAATAATTCTTAAGTTATCTCTTCTAGCTCTGTTCTCCAGATCTTTGGTTGAATCAATGAAGTATTTCATATTCTCCTCAAATTTTTCATTTTTTTAATTTTGTTTAATATATTCTTGCTGCCTTGTGAAGTCATTAGCTTCTAGTTGTTGAGTTCTGTTTTTTAAAGACTGAATTTCATCCCTAGTTTTGAAATCAACTTAGCCCTGTGTTCTCTATCTCAGTATGAGAAATCCAAGCTATCTGAGGTCTGGGGTTTAGCTCTCTCTAAGCCACCATCTTCTGGGCATTTTTGCTGTTTTTCTCTGATTTTCTCCTCCAGTCACCTCTTCAGTGCCTGTGTTTAACTCCCTGAGTCAGGTGCCAGCCTGGCCCTCTCTCTGGACCTGTGCTTCTACCAGCCCTGAGACCACTGGAGACTCTGTACAGCACGTGGAAGAGTTGTCCTGGGATTCCCCTTCTATGCCCTCATACCCAACAGTTAAAGAATTGAAGCCTTTTTCTTGGTGTACCTCTTTAGTTGTGCTGCAGTAGGGTTCCCCCTGCTCCGTCCCTTATTAGATTTGGTCCTCTTTCTTCTCAACATGCATTGTTTTCTATCTTGGTGTGTAAGAGTGAGGAGGTTTTAAGATTCACTCCGTCTAAGCCGCCATCTTCTCAGAAATCATCGGAGGTGGGTCTTTAAAATGTCTCTAATATTATATTCCCAAAGAAAAACTTATCTATTGATTGAATCAAGTTCATCAGTTTCCTGTCAGATTGGTATTTGAACCAATGAGTATTAAGGGAGTACAGTGCCCTAATTCTTTTGGGAAGCTAATACTGATGTCTGATTTTTTCTGATTTGCTGCAAGATATTCCCAAATACTTCCCATCTGACCCTCTAGAATCACAAAATTTTAGAATCAAAAGGAACTTTAGAGTCCAGTTCAGGCTGTATCTGAACTAGAATTTACTCTCCAGCATCGCTGAAGAGTCATCATCTAGACTCCAAATGACATCCTGAAATGGAAGATTCATTATGTCCTAAGATATCCCATTCCATACTTGAGCAGCTATAATTCAACAAGTTCAGTTCAATTCAATTAAGTCCAAATCTAACCCACACTAATGCTTCCTATGTGCAAAGCAATGTGTAATGCAGTGGTTCCCAAACTTTTTGGCCTACCACCCCCTTTCCAGAAAAAATATTACTTAGAGCCCTGGAAATTATGAAACTGTTTATTGAACTCAGAATAGAATGTAACACAAAAAAAAGTGTGGCCATCACCGCTTCCCTGGATCACTGCAGCACCCACCAGGGGGCAGTAGTGCCCACTTTGGGAATCACTGGTATAGAGTGTTCCTTATATCAAGCCTAAATCTGGATTCCTAAAATGCCCATCCATTGCTCTTGACTCTGCCCTCTAGAGTCAAACAAAACAATGCTCATCTCTCTCTTCAAATATTTGAAGACATTGTTGGTAATTCTTCTCCTATCTCCAGGCTTCCCTTCTCCAGGTAAATATTCCCATATAAGTATAAGTTAGAGCAGTTTTATCTCCTTCCCCTCTAATAAGTACTAGCTAACAACTGAGTGAGTGAGGCAGGGACAAGGAGATCAGTCTAGTCCAGTGATGAAGAACCTTTTAGAAACCAAGTGCTCAAATCATACTCTCACATGGAATGTGAGCTGCCCCCTTATGTCAGACAGGGAAGGAAAGAAATACTTCCACTGGGCTGCCAGTGATGTCCTCAAAAGTGGCAGAGATGGGGAAGGAGCAGCCCCCTCTAGCATACATGCCATAGGTTTGCCAACATGGGTCTAGTCTTTTCAGTTCTCTCCTCATTTATTCAAGACCTACTCTAACTTAAATGGCAAGCCTTTGTTCCTGCAAAAAAAATGTTACAGCTAAAAGTTGAAAGATAGCAAGATATAGTAAATAGAGCTATGGGCTTAGAGTCAGGAACATCTGGGTTCCACTTCTGTCTCAGACTACCTGTATGACCTTTAATCTCTCTGAGCCTTTTTCTTCAGCTGTAAAAGAAAGATAATCATAGCAATTACTTCATAAGGTGATCATGAGGATTAAATAAGATAATGTATGTAAAGTATCGTGCAAACCCCAAAAGGCTATTTTAATGTGAACAATTATTACAAATACAAATAGAAATTATTTGTGGGGTGGAAGGCTACCATTAACCTATCTTCCCAATTACTTCCCAACTACATCTCTAAACTAGTGGTCTACTAGTTTACTACTAAATTAGACTAACCAGATCCTTTCCAAGGGTGGTTCCTTCTTTGTCTTTTCATTCCAGCAGATATCATATCTATCTCCAACTGTAGACTGAAATTTCACCAAAATCATTAATTTGGTGAATGTTTTCTGAACTTATTCTTGGACTAGCTCCCACCAATGTATTCCCAATATAAATGTCCAATGATTTACTGTGTGAAACTAAAATACTATAATGTATAGAAAACCATAAATCTTGAATCATTCATTATCCCATTTAAAAGAATCTTTTGGGTTCAGTTTTGAACAATTTGATAACACAGCTCCAGAAGGCTTCTTCTAATGGGAACCAAGAAAGTTGGGCCTTTGAGAATCTTGTTCTTCTTAGCCTGGGGGAAGAGGAGGGATTGAGGAGAGGAAGTATTAGTGTGTCTTTGAATAGTGTAAATGTTGACAGTGACAATGGGAATTTCCACTCATGGCAACCCAAGACAATCCAGATACAAGAAACACTGTGACTTGGGAAGGCTCTGATTACCCAGGTGTGTGTGATTTGTAACAATTTATGGTAATAAATAATCCATGACAATAATCCAATGGAATTACTTGGTCAGAGCCAAACAATCTTTGGATCAATCCCAGTGTTAACTTTAGAGGAAGCCAAGAGCTGGATTTCCTTGATAGAAATGGTTGTTGGGATTTCTCTGAGAATAATAACTTTTATATAGGACTTTAATGTTTACATAATTTTATACATATTATTTCATTTGATCCACATAACAATACCATGAGGTAAATACTGCAGGTGTTATTATCTTTTTATAGATGAGAAAACTGCTGCTCAGAGAACCTCCAAAATTACAAAGTCAATAAATGTTGAACAGGGAATTTGAACCTTATTTCCATTGTTCAGGCATTTTAGTCATGTTCAACTCATTGTGACACCATTTTGGATTTTCTTGGCAAAGACACTGGAGTGATTTGACATTTTCTTCTCCAGATCATTTTGAAGATGAGGAAACTCAAAAGGTCAGGGTCACACAATTAGTAAGTGTAAGAAATCAGATTTGAATTCACATCTTCTTGACTCAAAGCCCATCACTCTAGCCACTGTGCCACCTAGCTGCTCTGCAATTTGAATCATTTCTTTCCTAACGGAAAATCCGGCAATGTAGCAACTGAGAAGAAAATGTAGACCAAAGTTATAGTAAAATGAGGAGAAGTGTCTTGGCTCTTTCTTGATAAATTGGATTCAACATTCAGTATGTTTTTTTTAATCAGAAGGAATGGTTGTAAAGGGATTGAGGGGATTAGAACGTGAAGTGATAGTGGAAATTGAATGAACCACTCTGACTCCTTCTTGTGACTCAAGCACCTCCCCCAGCTGATAGAAAAAGTCACAAGTTGAAAAAATTACAAATAAAATCCTCTTTGTACTGGAGATAGATAAAGGCCATGTTGTGCCTGGTAGTGTTCATGGATAGGGAAATGTTTAACGGCTAGTTCATTGGGGGAGGGGGGAAGATGTATAGCAGACATACTTTTAAGTTTAATATGCATTTTTAAATATTTTCCTCATTGTTTTCTGATCCTGAAAAATTAAAAAAAATAATAAATCAAATCCTTGTATGTAGCATTTGATGATTTCTGAGGAATAAATGCTCCTACTAAACTTTTAACTACCAGCTCTCCAAGCTGGTTCTAATATGTCCCAAACAAAAGTTTAGTAGCTATTTTTGATTGCCTAAGTATGTTAAAAGGGGGGAAGGCCTGAAAAACTCAAGGTTCATAATCTGACTTAGCTCCTTCCTATCTGGAACATCATGAACCAAGGCAGTCAGGTGGCACAGAGAATAGAACCTGAAATAAGGAAGACCTGAGTTCAAATTCAACCTCAGACACTTACAAAAATGTGTGAATCCTGGGCAAGTCACTTAATTTCTGTCTGCCTCAATTTTCTCAACTGAAAAATTAGGATTATAAATAGCAACTATCTCTTAGGGTCATGATGAGGATCAAATGAGATGATATTAAGTAATTAGCACATAGTAAAGGCTTAATAAATAAATGCTTGTTCCCTTCCCCACTTCCACTTGTTAAGAGGATGAAATGAGTTTTCAAACCTCAGAGCAACACATAAATGTTAGCTATTTTTATAAACAGCACTTTACAAACCATAAAATACTATAAGAAAAAGAAAAGATGAGTTATTATTATTATTATTATTATTATCACATTATTTCACTGGATCCAACACTATGAAATAGATATGTGTTGTTAACTTAGTTTTACCTCTAAGGATCTGGGGCCCAGACAATATTGCCCATGACTGGCCAGCTAATCAAAGGCAGACTCAGGACTAGAATTCAAGTCTCCTGACCCTTCCAGGTCTAACACTTTATCCACTGAGCCACCTGGCTACCCTAGTCAGTTCCAGTCTAAATATAGACTATATTTAAAATCCTTTCCAAAAATGCATCAGGTCCAAGTAGATGTCTGCCTTAGACTTTGAGTTCCTCATAATCTTCCCCCCTCTTACTGGACCTCCCACCTCTTACTTAGGGTGAAATGATCAAATCAACACTAGAACTGATTCTGTAAAGGGTTTATCAATCAATTGTCCTATAGGTCAATTCACCATCCCTTTGACTCTCTGGATGGAAAATCCTTTCCCAACTCCCAATCCACTTTATGTGCTACCTCCTTCTATTAGAATGTAAGTCCTTTAAGAATAGGGACTATCTTACTTTTGTATATTTGTACACTTATGGGTTACCACATACTAAGCACTTAATAGATCCCTAATTACCTTTTCTTTCGTTTGTTAAATGCAGCTGGTACCCTGAATGGAGCTTGAGGACTTTTCTGCAAATATATGAAAATATTACAAATTAAAGTCACAATATTTTTTTACCAAAAAAAAAAAAAAGAAGGAAAAAAGAAAGAAAAAACATAATGATCTTTACCTCCCCTGTCTTTTAGGGGGACTCTACCTAAAGTAATAGTAATTCCTTCTTCTGTAATCAATTCTGTTCAGAGTTTCTCTTCTTCCAGCTAACATCCTGAGAGCTACCACGCTACCAACTTTCCTGAGGTCCTTACTTTGTCTTCTTTTTCTCAAATTCATGGATTCTGACACGTACTAGATCCCTGAGGCCCTCATATTGTCAGCTCCTATGCCAAAATAGGTTCAGAGCAGGGGTTCTTGTTTTTGCTTGGCTCTCTGGGAAATCCTAGAGAACCTTTCTTAGAATTGATATTTTAAGTGTCCAAAATAATATGATATATTTTATAGAATTACAAAGCAAATTATTAATATTGAAATAATTATTAATTTTTTTAAAAGTACGTTCACGGACACCAGGTTTAGAACAGGCTACTTCTCTGAATACACAAACAACAATGGCCTCCTTGGATAAGAAAGATAGTGCCACTATTATCAAACACTCCTAGAAAATATTAACTGCTATCCTTAACTGTATCGAACCAGTATAATATTCTCCACTTTCTGAGAAGAGCAAGGCCAGTAAGTAGGTGCTTGACTATCTATTTGGTGTTATTTTAAGGAATATTATTCCTGGGCAGCTAGGTAACATGTTGGATAGAATGCTGAACCTGGAGTCAGAAAGACTCATTTTCTTAAATTCAGATCTGGCCCTAGAAATGCACTAGATATGTGACTGAGCAAGTCACTTAACCCTGTTTGCCTCAGTTTCCTCATCTGTAAAATGAATTGGAGAAGGAAATAGAAAACCATTCCAGTATCTTTGTCAAGACAACCCCAAATGAGGTAACAAAGAATCTGAAATGACTGAGCAATTGTTATTCCTACTTATGTTCTCTTTGAGTTCTCTCCAATTTTCTCAGAAGAACTAGATTTGTAAGTGTGATATAGTAGGGGGGAAAAGCACTGAATTTGGAGTCAGAATATCAGTATTCAAACTAGCTATATGATCTTGGGCATGTTGTTTAACATTAATTTCCTCATCTGCAAAATGAGATGATTAGGCAAGAGAGTCCAACTTTAAATCCTATGGTAATATAAAACATGAGATCCTTTAGACATTGATTATACAAATTGTACCTCAATAAATTATACATACATGATCTACTTTTTGAAATCAGGGATGTGTCTTTGTGAAATATAGAAGACTGAAATGCACATTAATTGCTTCCATTTTGTGGATTTTTTTTAACATTTTAAACTCTTAACTTCTGTCTTGGAATCAATACTGTGTATTGTTTTTTGTTTTTTTTTAAACCCTTACCTTCCATCTTGGAGTCAATACTGTGTATTGGCTCCAAGGCTGAAGAGCGGTAAGAGGTAGGCAATGGGGGTCCAGTGACTTGCCCAGGGTCACACAGCTAAGAAGTGTCTGAGGTCAGATTTGAACCTAGGACCTCCTGTCTCTAGGTTTGGCTCTCAATCCCCAGAGCTACCCAGTTGCCTCCCTATGTATTGGTTTTAAGGCAGAAAAGTGGTTAAGGGCTAGGCAATAAAGGTTAAATGCTTTGCCTAGGGTCACACAGCTTAGCCACAGCTGAGGCCACATTTGAACCCAGGAACTTCCATCTCCAGATCTTCTCTCTACTGGCTGCCCCAGTGGATGAGTTTTGATCTATATATGTGGGAAAAAAATAGCCACATGGATGAAATCAAGGCCACGTTGAAGTATCAAATAAAACTATTATGGCATCCCCAAGTGCCATTTGCTGTAAGTCTCTCAGAGAGCTTTTATGTCTCTCCTCTTATTGTACTTGTCTGTAAACAAAGCAATACAGTCCCTTTCGCTGTATAAAATGGGAAACTTTTAATGTTATCATTCTTGTTCTTCTGCTGCCATTGGCAATTCCCTCCCACCGACAATTTCTGGACCTATTTCGGGGTTCATTTCATCCTTCATAATTAGAACGTAGGCCTGGAAAGAAAAGGCAAAGTAGACGGAGGGCTCCCTCTGACTCTCCTCCTCTCACATGGCTAGATGGTAGGAAGTGGTCGGGGAGGCCCTGCTAGGCCAAAGAACAGAACAAAGATGGCGCTACTCATCCCCACCCCCATTGGAAGGTGGCCAACCATGTCCCGGGAGGCAGATGAACAGGGCTGGAAAGAAAGGGTGCTGACCTCCGATAATAGAATGCCAAGAGCAGGAGAGGAGCCTTGGACGGCAACGCAGCCAGCCTGAGAAGCTGCGGGCTTCCTGTCTACTTCCCGGCCTTATACACTTGGAATAAGCCAGAAGAAGGCAGGATTTCATTACCATGGCGGAGGAGGAGAGCAGGCCTCGCATGGGACACAGGCCAGGAACAATGATGGGGTGACGGAGATGAATTCAGAGATGAATGATGATGGATTCTCCTCATATTGGGAGCAATCAGCATCATTTATTTCCAAATCAGCGGTGAAACAGAGAGGCATGCATGCCTGACGCGTGGGCCGGCCCGCTGACACAAATTGTGTTTTAAACGGAAGGCCCTTGAAAATATTATCCCCTCGCTGACACCCGGCATAATGAGCCCTTGATTATCTGTCAGGCCTGTAAAATCAGGAGTAGTCATTGAGGGCAAGTTAGCCAGTTGAAACTAGCTCCATCTAAAGTGCTTTCATTCTTCTTTTTTTTTCTTCACTGCAGAATTGTTCTTTGTTCTCTTCCTTAATGCCCTCCCCTGCCTCAGCCGCTTAGGATTTTGCCATCCCCTGACCATCTCTGCCCACCCTTTGCCCACACCCATTGCCCAACAGGCAAAGCATCGTTTCTTTAAGAACTCAATAACCTTAACAGAGATTTCACCAGCTTTGGAGAGAAAATACCCAACATACAGGGAGCAGCTTTAAGCGAGGTGCTCTCTATCAGAGGCATACTACTTTCATCTCTTCTGACACTATCCAGGCTGATAGAAATGGTTAAAATGGGGACAACTCTGGGACTCTCTCTCTCTCTCTTTAGCTCTGTTTCCATGGAAAGAGAAAAACATTTAAGGTGAATAGGAAAAAAAAAAATGATTAGCATCTCCAAACACTGAGATATTATGTCTGTGTTTTGAAGAATTGGGGAGCAAGAAACCCAGAAAGGTAGTTTCTCTAGCTGGTCTTATCCTCCGTATCCTACCTTTAATCAGTTGTGATTTGACCTCCATCATAAAAACAACAGCACCCTGGGCACCCCCTTGTATCCTAAAAAAGCCACTTAAAATTCAAGGCACTCTGTAGCTAGCACTCACGTAAAACCCAAGCTCATAAGCCCCCACTAATGTTTATTTTAAGCAGTCAACCAGAGGACCCACTAGTTCAAAGCAAAAGATTTCAGAGTAAGAATTTATAAATAGATTTAATACATATATATGTAATATATATTCTATAAATGTTTTTATATTTTATTATATTATTTTATGTTTATATATTATATTAAAATTTATAAATGTTTTATTTATATATAAATATATATTTATGACATATAATAATATATAATATATAAATAAAATATACTAAAATAAAAATATATTATGTTAAAATATATTTTATTATATAGTATATTATATATTAATATATAAGGTATATTAATATAATTTATATATTGTATTATTATATCATAACATATACCAATATATGATTTATATGTTATGATATTAGATATTAATATATTTTATTAAATATTAATTATATATTATATTATATTATATTATATTATATTATATTATATTATATTATAAAA
>NC_058134.1:90388122-90438147 GCF_016433145.1 Gracilinanus agilis | reverse complement strand
AGGAAGGAAGGAAGGAAGGAAGGAAGGAAAAAGGGAGGAAGGAAAGAAGGAAGGAAAGAAGGAAGGAAGGAAGCAAAGGAAGGAAAGAAAGGAAGGAAAGAAAGGAAGGAAGGAAATGAAGGAAGGAAGAAAGGAAGGAAGGAAATAGAGAAAAGACAGGCAGACAGGTAGCCTAAGAAGGAGTCTGGCACCCCATAACCTCACCTCACAAAGAGACATAACAGAACTGGAGGTCCAGAGAAGAAGAATTAAATTGATTAAATGGAAAGGGAGGGAGTATCCTATGAGGACAGACCAAGAAGATTGGGATTCTTCCATCTGTAAATGCTTGATGTGGGGATGTGATCAAAGCCCGTAGTATGGTGAATATGAACTCCTTCCCCAAATCCTAAGAAACAAGAACCCCAGGGGACTTTGCCCTTTGAAGCTTTGGGAGAACTTAGTTTAGGAAAGCTACAAGCAAGCTGAGCAGGTAATCAGGGCAGTTGTTTATTGCTTAAATGCAATTTCATTCTATTCTTATAACAACCCAAAGAGATAGCTGTTATTATTATTCTGTCCCCACTTTACATATGAGGAAAACAAGTCCAAGCCTTTGAGAGAGGTATGAAGTGACTCACCTGTTGTCCTATACCCAGAACATTTCTGAGGCTGGATTTGAAATCAGGCTTTCCTGACCTGCATCTGTACCGCCATCCTTCTGACTCAGGGCAACAGCTGGGGTCCAGAAGCATCTTCTCCTCCTCTCAGTCCTGGTCCTGATGGTCACTGCTGTAGCAGCACCCCACCATGCACAGAGCCCACTCCCACAGATAACCTCTGCTTCTACTGCCACAGCCGCATCTCTCTCCCTCCTCAGATGTGAAGCCGGGAATGGCTTTGGATGACGTCTAGTCCAAGCTTTTACAGAGGAGACATTTGAAACAGAGAGTTGAGGTTGTTTCTATTGTACTTCTCCACCTCTTAATCGCTTTAAGACTGAGCCAATTGACTGACTAAAGAAATCAGATATGGTAGCAGTTAAAAAAAACAAACTGGAGAAAAGGTTGGATTCAGGGGACTTGACAAAGGAATGTAAGGGCAGTGAAACCTATGGATCATCAAAATGCAGAGAAATTATGTTCATCATCCCCAGAGTTGTCCTCATGATTTTTAATTCCACTTAAAAGCAGTGACCTGCTAATCAAAGTCTGTCTGATACTACTTAAGGGTCTATGTGTTTCATTTTGTGTTACTCAAAGAAAGATAATCATAATAACATTTATTTATAAATAATATATAATATATGGTAATGATAATAAAAATAATAAATTATATATCTATATATAAATAATAAATAAATAATGACATTTATTTAGTGCTTTATATATAATATCTCATTTGTACTACACAACAATTCTGTGAAGTTTGGCTATATTATGTATCCATTTTACAGATGAAGAAATTGAGGTTCAGAGAGTTTGTGACTTATCTAGGGTCGTATGATTAGTTAATATCAGGGTCAGGAGGCATAAGGACATAGATATATGTCTGGAAGCATCCATCTGGTTGAATGCCCTCATTTTACAGATGAAAAATCACAGGTTAAATGGCTTGCCCAAAGTCGCAGAAGTTGCAAGATTTCAATCTGTTACCATGCCACCTACTGAATGCAGGCATTTTCATTCCGAAAGACTCTTTCCCCTACACCGGCAGTTCTCAGATATTTTGGTCTCAGCTGCCCTTTAGACTATTAAAAATTATTGAGGAACTCCCCCACCAAAAAGTTTTTGTTCATATGGTAGATATATATACACACATATACATACAAATAAGTGGGAAAATATATATTGCTACATTGATATATACCACATTTGAAATTAAAAAGTCTTAATATTATTATAAAAATAGTTTTAAGCTTTAGGGTTTTGTGAAAAGGTCTGGGGCACTCTCAGGAGTCCCAGATCCCAAACTTTGAGAGTTGCTGCTCTATATCATGCTCAGAGAGCTTATGGGGAAATATTCTGTGAATACCAGAAATCAGCAAATGGACTTTTTTTTTTCTTCTGCAACTATTTGTGAAAGAAGCCAAAAGGTAAACTGGGAAGAGCTCATTCATTCAGTCTCACAATCTGTGTTTTGAGGGCAAACTCTTGGTTTCTTATAAAAAATAATGGTGTTTCTATTTTTAAGTTAGACCTTGAGCATTATTCAATTTAATGTTAATAAAAGATTATCAAAAGAGAATCTATAGCTGAGCCTGGTCCTGAGTGGGGATTTAACTTCTAGGTTTCTGAATGAGAGCTATACAAAAGCTATATCCTTAGGTATATGTGTACATATAGACAGACATAAATACATATGGGCTTGGGTTTTGTTCAGTCTGATGCTATCATCTAACTTTTTAAAAAGCACCTGCATGAAAGAAAAAAGCTTAGAGAATGGGTCAATAGCAATTGAAAATAATGTTGGCACAGGTGCTGGGGCAGCATCTTTGATCTTGGGGACCCTTTTTAAAAGTGTCAGGGAGAATGTATGCATTTAAGTCAAAGAAAAGGAACCCACAACTATTGTTTTCTAAAGTAAGAGAGGTTTACATGCAGGGGTGTGTGTGCATGAGTGTGTGTGTGTGTGTGTGTGTGTGTTTAATGCCAGCTTTGCACCACAGCCTTTTACTTTACAGGCTAACATTACAGAGGACAAGAGCAAAAATGGGTGTTTGTATTTTTTATTTAATTTTTTTCATATTTTTTTCAGTTCTCTCTTCCTCCCACCTATATCCCTCCCCAAGTCAAAAAGAAAAAAAGAAATTCCCACATTCGCCACATCTATAAAATGTTTCATTCTACGACTTGAGTCCATCCTTTCTATCAGGAGGTAGGTAACATATTTCATCCTGGATCCTCTGGAACTATATGATTGGTCACTGCATTGATCAGAATTTTTAATCCTTCAAAGTTTGCCTTTACCACATTATCATCACTACATAAATTATTCTCCTAATTCTCTTCCCTCTCTTATTTCGCACTCTCCACATTGGTTCATATAAGTCTTCCCACATTTCATTGAAATGATCCCCTTCATCATTTCTTATGGCACAAGAATATTCTGATACATTCGTATTCCATAATCAATTCATTCGTTCCCTAGCTGATGAGCGCCCTTTTATTTGGGTGATGTTTGTAATGCTCAAAAGAACTACTGCCCCACACAACTGTCACCTCTATCGCTGTCATAGCACCTCATGCTTAGATGTGTGGAAGGCAACCCATACTGGCTAAAGAAAGACAATTGTAAAAATTTAAGCATGAACATTTACATTTCAAATATCAACAAACAATAAATAAGAACTTTATATATTATTTTGTTGGTTCTCTAGACTTAAGAAAATGATAGAGAAAATGTTAATAACACAGATTAAATTTAAAAATGTATTGTAGGAGCTGGATGTTGGGATGTAAAGGATGCTCTGCTCCCCCAATCCCACCATACACACCAAAAAAGAAAATAAATCACCTGAAAACAAAGGAAAGCTGGAGGAATACATGTCACAGGGATAAAAGGAGAAAGAAGCCCAAGAGGTACAACAAATGGGAAATCTTGGAACAGCCTATGATTCTGCCAGAGGCAACAAAACTACAGATAGGGAATGAACCCAGCCAAATCCACTCCACACAGGTGGAACAGGAAACCTACAAAATCTCACATAATATCAGAACCCTGGGGGAACAGGAGAGCAAAGAGGGGTAACTGGAACTACAGTGAAGAAACTTTCTCATTCCTACATGGCAGCAGAGTACCTGTGGTGGCACAAAACTCAAAGCACGGAACCTGCCCAGCCTAGGCCATCTGGACAGGGAAGCAGCAGAGTATGGACTGGACTAGTTCACAAAACACCAAGGGACCTGGTAGCACAGGATGCTGACTATAGCTGGGCAAAATAATAGCTGGAATAAAACTCCCCAGAGCAAGCCAGCAGGGCAATCTCCTAGACAAACATTCTATGAGGAACAAGAGCAGCTAGTCCTATCCCAAATGTCAAAGAAGAGTATTCTGCAAGCTTGGAGCAGTGTACCCTCTACCTTAGGAACAGAGAAGAACCTCAAAGGATAGATAAAATAAGGGGAAAATAACAATAATGAGCAAAAGACAAAAAATAATCCTGATCTAGGAAAGTTACTTTAGGGACTGGGAAGATCAAAATACTCAGAAGAGGACAACAGAGCCAAAAAGGAAACATGAAACCTCAAAGAAAAGTATGAAAGGTTGTTAACCTTCAAGAGAAATCTTGGAAGAACTTGAAAAGAAATTTTAATGACTTAATAAAAAATAAGAGAATTGATAGAAAAACTCAATAGATGGAGTGGGGGGAGATTCACTGAAGAAAACAGTTCTCTAAGGAAGAGAATGAACCAAATGGAAATGGAGATTAAACACTGAAGAAAACAACTCCTTGAAGAGTAGGATCAGTCAAATGGAAATGGAAAAATAAAAACTCAAGGAAGAAAATAACTTCTTAAAAATTAGGATTGGACAAATAAAATCTAATGAAATCACAAGATATTAGGAAACAATAAAACAAAATTTTAAAAGTGAAAAAATAGAAGAAAATCTAAAATACTTCACTGGAAAAAATAATCAACCTGGAAAATAGATCCAGAAATGATAATCAAAAAATCATTGGAATACCTAAAAGCCATGAACAACCAAAAAAAATACTTCAACATCATATTACAAGAAATCATTAGGGGAAATTGCTCTGATATCTTCACATGATGAGGAAATAGAAATAGGGAGAATTTACTGATCACCTCCTGAAAGATATACCAAAATAAAATAGTACTATATGATAGTAACAAATAGTACTATAATACTATTACTAAAGCTTTAGCTTGTGGTCTATTCAAAAATAGAAGTAGGCTATTATTTGCCCACCTAGAGGCTAGATTACTGTTTTATCTTCTAGCTTTAACTGGTTCTTGAAATGGAATCTGATTGATGTTGATTGTCCTGGGTGACAATAAAGGGACAAACACCCTGAGACCTCACATGGGGTGCTTGGAAATGATAGCTATTGGCCTGGTGTTAAGTATTAACATCTATGGATATAATTAAACTAATAAGACTCAGAGATTAAAGGGATCTTAGATATCATTTAGTCTATCACCTTCATTTTACAGATGAGGAAACTGAGGCCCATTTGGGAATGATCCAATCACACAAGTAATGAGTAACAGAGCCAAAGTTTGGACTCGGGTTACCTAATTCCAGATCCAATACTCTTTTAAATTAAATATTTTACCTGTATTTGAATAGGCATAATAACATCTAAAATAAATAGGAAAGGCTTTCCTTAGGAGGTGTGGTTATGCTTGAGGCCCACGATTTGATCTATGATGTCTCTATATAAAGGTAATAACAATTACAATGATAAATATCTTCTCTGAAAAGGATGTAGTTGCAGAAAACTCTTTCTGTCCTTCTAGTTCACTCCGAGAGAGCTCCCAAACTTGTAAACTCACAAGGATGCCTCCAAGGCTGGAAATATTCATTTTGGGATTGCTCTAGGGAAAGAGCATTCTTGCCCCTGCTTCCTAAGGAAATCCAAGGAAGAACCTCCCAGAGTCCTCATACACTTAAGCTGAACAGAGAAAGGGAAGATGCATAGAAGTTTCTTCTCCTTTTAGAGTCTACAGGGTAGTCAGTTCTTCCTGAATTATTGTTCATTTCTGTTTTTAAGCTCTCTCCTTCCCTTGCTTCTATCCCAAGGACTAAGTTTTTGCTGGATTATCAGGAGGTGCCAAGACATTCAACACACAAGGCTCACTTGCAGTGGATGAGTTAAGTCCAGTTTGTCTCCACATACCCTCCAATTGTTTTGAATTTTATTTTGTATTTATTTTATATAAATGTGTGTGGGGAGGAGAGGAAGGGGGAGAAGGGAAAGAGAGACAGACAGACTGACAGAGACAGAGGCAGAGAGAGACAGAGACAGACAGACAGAGAAAGAGTCCCATTTTTGTTCTTTTTGTCCCTTCCCCTTCACCATTATGTCTGGAATATGGTAAGTTCTTAATAAATGCTGCTGTTCTGATAACTGATTTCCATATGATCTGAATGCTTTGCCAGTACATCAATACTTAGCATAAAAATCCTTCCAAGTGTGAGATTCAGTTAAATCAATCAGTCTTTATCTTTTGTAAACTAGATTCCAGCTTCTCTGAGAGCCAATATTGGGTTAGTGATCTTTGGCAAATCATTATCACTTCCCTCATCCCATATTAATCCCTTCCGACCTTTTGCCTCCCTTCCACCTGTTGAGGCACTCAGCTTCCCCAACCCAACAGCCAATCTGTCACCCAGGATCCTGCCAGTCTGGGTCTGTGGTCCACTGTTCTACCTTCCTCATCTAAATAAAAAATTCTGCCATACTCAGTAGTCCCCTAATCCCTTGCATTTTTGTAAGATAAACAGCCCTGGACCTTGTGATGGCTCACAAATCCTGCAACATGGGCAGCTCCCTATGCCACCTATATCTAAAGCTTGACCACAGCAACCAGACCAGCTGGGCTATAGCCCAATTAACAAAGCACGTCTAGATGCAACTTCAAATTCCATGGAATGGAATATATAACTATAACAACTGAATTTGCAAGGACAGAAATATACCAAAACTCTCTGTCCTCTGAGAAGCCACTAAATCATGAGTCTTCTAGCCAAGATGTCTTTCTGGAGGCTCACCTCTACTGACTTCATTCCATTGTAGAACTAATCCCTCATGGTCAGAAAGGGGGAAGGGAAGGGAAAGCTTTTACAAGACCAAATTTCCCCCTAAACCAAAGTGGCTAAAAGCTACCATGGTTGAACACATTCTCTGAGGTGTCTTGTGAAAACATTCAGAAGCTTAGCAGGGTACTTAGTTTGTAAAAAGGTTTGTCTCCCCAGCCTATGTCTGCAATAAAAAAGGAGGGAGGGGAGCCTTCAGCATCCCAGGATTACACAAGCAACAATTAAAGGCAAAGCCTAAAAGCTGACCCTTCCTTCTCTCTTTAGAGCCCTGAGCTCTCGCCCGTTCAGGAACCGATTTTAGACTTAGGTGCCAATTTTTACATAAGCCCTAAGCCTCCCATAAGCAAACAAAGGCTAAAGGAAATTCAGAAAAGGCCTCCCAGAACTGGTGGCAAACACAAAGGGGGAGGGCTATCTGGTCAGAGGGGGTCTGGGAAATGGAACCATCATTCACCTTGTCTGCAAGACTTCTCTGTTCCTTTCAGACAAGAGAGAAATATGAAGCTTGCTTTTCCTCACAATCCCTTGGGTCAACTTGGGAAAGATGGCCCTTAGAAGACCTCCCTTTTTGCATAGCCATGCTAGAAGTCTGACATAAAAGTCCCCTTTAATGTCCTGAGTGGGAAAAGCAAATTGAAAAAAATAGCTCAAGATGCTTTGATGGATGGATGGGTGGAGAGCCGGAAGGAGGTATCCATTTGGGGCTTTGAAAGCTCCCTCACAGCACAGCAAATACAAGATGAAGCCCTGTGTAGCCAGGTGGCTTCCTCAAATTGGAGGCTCGTGGTTCATCACCATGCCATTCGAAGGGATATTAAACTGTCATGGGAAGACCTCGCCTTTAGAAAATCTTAGGCAAGGCAGGTGGTGAAGGTCTGGGATGATGAGCAGGCCTTCTAGACTAACTCCTTGTTTCTCTTTGCGATTCACCCAGGAAAGAAGTAAAATGCTTTTCGTTGTTGGGAGGATTTCATGTCTTCCTTGTGACCCCTTTCTCAGTTATGTCTGCATTGGCAAATAAGGATAATAAATAAGAATCATTGATGTGGAGCTTAAAGGGACATTAGAAGTATCTAGTTCAATACTATCATTTTACAAATGAGAGTACTGAGGTGCAGAGTGGACAAATAACTTACCTACAGTCACAAAGAAAGTAAGTGGCAGAGAGCCAAGCTTTGAACCCATGTCCAGCACAGCATAATGGGCAAAGTGCTGGTCTTTGAGCCTGGAAGACCTAGGTTCAAATTCTGCCTCTGATACTTTCTAGTTGTATGATCCTGGTCAATAATAATAATAATAATAAAGATGATGATGATGATGATGGCGATGATGTTAATAATAATCAACATTTATATAGTTCTTACTATGTGCCAGGTAGTTCTTTATAATTACTATTTTATTTGATCCTTATAACAACCCTAGGATATAGGTATCATTATTATTCCCAATCTACAGTTGAAAAAACTGAGACTGATGGAGGTTAAGTGACTTACCCAGAGTCAGACAGTTTATAAGTGCCTGAGTTCAAATTTGAATTCAGGTCTTCCTAACTCTAAGTCCAACACTCTGAATACTATGGCACCACCTAAGTGCCATAGATGGGCAAGTCACATAGTCTCTTTTGACCATAATTTCCTCATCTATAAATTAAGAAGTTAGACTTTAAGGTCTATTGCTGCCCTATATGTATGATCTATGATTTAACTCCAAAGATAACAATCTTTCCTTTAAACCACACAGTCTCTAAAAAATGGCAGAAGGTGAAATATCCCCAAGGGGTATGCCCAACATTTATGTTCTGATTTCCGCAAAACACACACACACACTTTCAATTTAATAAAGATTTATTAAGCACCCAATGTATTCAAAGGCACTGTGCTGGGTTTTGTTGTTCAGTTGTTTTTAGTCATGTCCAACTCTCTGTGACACTATTTGGGGTTTTCTTAGCAAAGAAACTAGAGTCGCTTGTCATTTCCTTCTCTAGTTAATTTTATAAATAGGGAAACTGAGGCAAACAGGGTTAAGGGACTCATCCAAAGTCACACAGCTAGCGTTTTGAGGCCATATTTGAACTCAGAAGGATGAGTCTTCTTGACTTCAGGCCCAGAATTCTATCCACTGCACCATGTAGCTGCCCACTGTACTGGGTTCTAGGAATAAAAAACCAAAAATACAAAATTGTCCCTGTCCATCTACCCAAGGATACAACATAGGTAAATACAAGGTAATATGAAGAGAGAGGGCACCTAAAGCTAAAGGGATTAAGACAGGTTCCAATAGGTCATGGCACCCAAGTCTTGAAAAAAACTAAGAGAGGTGAAGAGAGTGTACATTCCCAGTATGGAATGTTGCAGCAGCAAGAGATAGAATGTTAAAATCTGGGAACAGAAAGTAGACCTCTAATTTGTCTGGAATATAGAAAATATGATGTAGAGTAGCATGAAATAATCTGGAAAGACCAGCTAGAGGTAGAGTGTGAAGAACTTTAAAGGCCAAGCAGAGGAGAGTATATTTCATTTGAGGATTGAATGTTCCAAAAGTGAGGAACAATATGGTGCTTGTCTGCTTGTCAAAGGTCCATAATCCATGAAGACACAATCTTCTGCAGAGATATTTTCAGTCATTTCAATGATACTCATTATTCCTCCCCCAAAAGAGAAGGGTATAGCATAATCTTAAGAATCCTAAGGTATTTCAGTGCTTTAAGTAGGAAAAAAACTTCTATAGTAAAATTAAAAAAGAATCCCTGGCCCCATTGGTACCACTGATAAGTCTATACCCCCAAAGAGATCAAAGAAAAAGGGAAAGGACCCACATGTACAAAACTTTATAGTAGGTTTTTTTGGACCAGCCAAAACTTGAAACTAATGGGGAAATCCATTTATAAGGAAATAGCCCAATAAATTGTGTTATATACAGTATACTGATGTAAGAGAATACTATCATGCCAAATGAAATGACAATTTGGAAAGTTTCATAGTAAGACCTTTGTGAATTGATGCAGAGTTATGTAAGCATAACTAGGAGAACAATTTGGACAATCACCACAACATTATAGAGAAAAAAATCTTTGATAGGTCTTGGAACTCTGGTTAATGCAATGATAAACTGCACATTCAAAAAACTAAAGTTGATTCATGTCACATACCTTCTACTAGAGAAATTAAGAACTTAATATCCAGAGTAAGGCATGTATTTTGGGACATAGACAATGTGGGAATTTGATTTGCTGAACTATGTGACTTGGTTATGAAGAGTTTTTAAAAAGTTCATTTGGAGGGGAGGCAGTGGAAAGCAGAGATAAATGCTCATAAAAACAAATTTAAAAATAAGGTTGGTGGGGGGAGATCAGGGAACATCATGAGCAAAGAAAAAGTTGATCATTGGATGATGGATATTTTGAGCCCCCAAAAGGCATGAAAAGATTGTGTTCTGTGCTGATGGAGGAGTTACCTATGCCAATGGAATCAAGAATCTTCAAAGTAAAAATTTAGCTTTATTTTGGGGTTCTCAGATAAAAAGACAAAAAAAAACACATGAATTTAAAATATTGGATGTTGTAAAGGATGAGAATAAAGAGATGTGTGTGTGTGTTTTTTTTGTCAATTGTCTCAAAGGAAAAATATACCATAGCAAGCTTCTTAGCCTTCAATCCCTTGCCCTTATTCCATCCTGAATACCCCTGGCAAGTTAATATTTCCATAAACACTGTTTTCTTCAACTCATTCTCTTACTCCAAACTTTCCAGCCACTCCTTTCTCCCTACCACAAGAAGTCCCAATCTTCTGTCTGTGTTCCATGAAATGACATAATTAGACCACTTAACCTCTCCAATCTTGTGTTCTTGTCAATGCTTGAGCTGGACTCCTGGCCCAAGCTGGTCCATCCAGTGAGCTTATCATGATCTGGCTCACATCCTGCAACTATTTTCATATTCTCCCAACCACCTAAAATATCTCTTATTTACCTTCTGCCTTTCTACATATTCTTATCCTTTAAGATCTTGTCCAATAATTTCTCCAACCAACATTGATTTTCTCCTCCTCTGAAATTCTACAGCACATTTAGAATCTTTACCACACAATTATTCACTTGACTATCTGTTCCTTGAGTTGTCCTTGAAATATATCATGATTTTTTTTGCAAAAAATTGTCAGGGCAAGAATCATGTTTTGTATTCCTTTTGTATCTCCCCTAGATCCTAGCACAATGTTGGGTGGGAGCTTATTACTTTGAGCATTTATGGTTACTAGAATATTACCCCATGGTTTTATGCTATTGGCCTTTCAGGCTTACATCCTAAACCTACTTGTCAGGTCTATTATTCACATTATGTGACCATGTGATCTTTTAGCCCATACCCTCTTGCAAGACCAGTCACAAAATTTTCCTAGGAATATCCCAGGTTCTTTCTTTTTTCCCATATTCAGGAAATCATTCAGTTAGTGATTTATCATGAATCAAAGTAGAGGAACAAGGCCTTCTCCAGGTAAAATATAGCATAACAGGTACTTAGAGGTTTTTGCTTTTCCTTTCCCCCCTCTTCACTCAGATCTCTCTCCTCAGATCCTTCATTCACACTGAAGTGTACATGACTAATAGGTCTTGATCAATGACACATGTTAAAACCAGTGGAAATACACATCAGCCATGGGGGAGGACCTTGGGGGGGGTGAAGGGGAAAGTAAGAGCATGAATTATGTAACCATGTTAACTTTTCTAAAAAATAAACATTAATAAATGTTTAAAAAAAATAAAGTGTACATGACTGTCAATAGTTTAAAAGGTTTTGTCATCCTGAGAGATTTACATTTTAAAAGGAATAAAAGTTTTATTGCCTAAAAGTATGATTTCAGACTATTGACAGTCTGAATCATATGGGATTAAGTCTGGGAGTATGGGAGAAGTCTTTTTTTTGGCACATTTAGGGGGGAGAGAAAGGTTTTCTGAAATCATACCTCTGACTATAAACCCCTGAGTTATCAATGCTATTCTAGACAGGAAACCTTCAGTGGGTGCTCGCTCCATTTGTATATGGTAGTAACTGGGATGAATCAAAAAGGAGAGGCAGGAAATATTTCTGTTCCTTACACACTTTTGGGTTGGAACTAGGTCAGACAGAGAGCTTGATGCCTACAGTCATTGGGGAAGATGGCTGGTTGAGGTGGGGTGGAGTGTGCTGATGTTACCTGCTGGTCCTCTGACAATAAACATTGCCTGATTGTTTGTGTCTGCTCAAACCACCACTGATTTCTCGCAGTGCCCCCTAGCAGACTGCGTAGCGGAAGCCAAATGGTGATGTTCTTGGCAGGAGAAAGAGCCAGCTGTGCTCTCATCTCACTTTCAGGGAGGATGTTTTTGAATGTCTCCAACACAACTGAACCTTGCAGGTGGAACAGCCAGAGCAGCGAGATGGGAATGAGCGTCCAGATGCTTCCACAAGACAGGTTTAACAGGGTCTCCCGATGGTCTTGTCAAGATCAACCCATGTACAACCCCACCTGCAAATCTTCTCACATCTTCTTGGTAAAGCCCAAGGCCTGCCTGCCTGCCCTCAAGCATACCACCACAGTCTGGGAGATGGGATAAAAAGGGGGAAATGAACAAACAACAAAGAGCCCAAAGAGCTGAACACGAGCCAAGACTTCTGAGGAATGAATTGATAAAAAATAACTGTTTACCGAGTCTCCTTTCTGCCATACTTGGCATTCAGCCCTGAGAGTCTATTGGCTCTAAGTACCGTGAAGATTTTTCTATCTGGCTTGCCAGCCAAAGCCTTCCATATGAGTTGTCTCTTCGTTAAAATGGGAGCTCTTTGAGGGCAGGGAGCATTTGTATCCTCAACTTTTAGCACAGTTCTTTGAATATAATAAGTGCTTAATAAATATTTTATTCGTGTGAAAATAGGTGGCTGACAATGGGGAGAGACAAAGCAATAGAATACAGATCTTTGAGAATCCATTGAAACCCAAGATCTCCATGACCTGGGTAAAAGTCTAAGCAGTCAAGCCTTAGCATGTATTCATTTAGACATAGACACAGCACCTAGATCAGCAAGAGGCCCTTAGAAATCCTCTAGTTCAAGTCCTTCATTTTATGAATGAGGGCACCAAGGCCATGGAAGACAAGGGGCTGGCCCAAGCTTGAGACTTTGTGAGCAGTAACCTAGGACTAGGACAGAGGACTCCCAAGTGCAGTCCTTCCACTAGCTCATGACAGCTTGTGACATCCGTTCCAATTGATCCATAGTGAAAAGGATAAAGAGGAACTGAAAGCACTGAAGTGGAGACATAGCTCAGGGAGTGACAAACAGGTCCAGTCAAGCATCCTAGCTATGGAGGTGGGTTATCTGTCATCTAGACCAGCATAAAGAAAACTAGAATAATAGAAAGTGGGGGGAGGGAGAAGGAGCCAGGAAGGAATCAGGAGCACCAATAGGATGGTAAGCAGGCACCAAAAAGACCTCACAAACTGACCAATATCTCCCCAACTTAATAGGACATCAGAGGAAGTGTGAACTACTTAAGGAAAAATGTTTACTTTTATTTAAAGCTATGTTGGGTTAGACCTTCTTTCTTGGATATCAAGAAACACCTAATAAGATGTCTGGAGGAAAGAGATATTAATTGACACTGATTATAAGATATGGGTCTTCCAGATTAAACATATATAATGAAAACCATTTAAATTTTTGTTCAAAAATTATACTTAAAATTCATTCCAAATGTTCTAGTCCAGTGATGGGCACACTATGTCCCGCAGCCAGATGTGGCCCCCTGAAATGTTCTATCCAGCCCTGAGACATTATTCCTAATCTGACGAATACAATGAGTTGGGTATAATACAATTAAACTTTGAAAGAGTTGCCTTAGAAACAGACTGACAGACGAGCATTTCTTTTCCTTTGGCCCCCTCTTTAAAAAGTTGGCCCATCACTGTGTCTATAGAAAGGTTATGGACTTTTTCTGAAAACAATTTCCAAATGACTCTAACTAAGTTTCTAAATTCTCAAAGGGTAGCAGAGTTGAGAACCCATTTCTTAACTATGAATTGCACATAAATTCATTTAAACTAATTATAATTAGAAGTCAAAAGGGAGGGAGTCTCTTTATCTCTCTCTCTCTCTCTCTCTCTCTCTCTCTCTCTCTATATATATATATATATATATATATATATATATATATATATATATATATCTGTCTTTGTCTTTCTGTCTCTGATTCTGTCTCTCTTTTTGTCTCCCTCTGTCTCTCTTGTCTCTGTGTCTCTGTCTCCCTCCCTCTCTCTCTCTTTCCTTTTTATTGGTAAAGTAGAAACTAATTTCCTGGTTTTGCCTCCAGAATTTAATACAATGGCTGACATATAGTAAGCATTCAACACATATTTGTTGACTGACTGACTGTGAATAGATATGGAGAATGGAGACCTATGTTTGAATATTAGTTATGCTACTTAACTTTCTATATAAACTTGAACATGCCATTTAATCTTTCCGAGCATTAGTTTCTTCCTCTATAGAACTAGGTTTGAAGAAGTCATTTCTAATGTATTTTCCAACTCAAAAACTATGATCCTATGATAACATTGGGAGCTCTCTCTGAGTTCCCATCACTTTTTAATTTTTTTTTACTTTCATTTATTTGCTATATGGGATAAAGGATAAAGGAGAGCTGGGAAAAATAAGCAGAAAATTTACCATATCTTTTTTTTAATCCACTGGAAATGTGTCTTTTGATATCTGAGGAAGATAGTCCAAGAAAATATGTATGACTAGAGGCTGAAGAATGCAGTCTAAGGAGGGGCCCAAAGCTAAGGTTGGGCAATTTTGAAATCCATATAAATAAATAGCAAAAACTTTAATAAGTACCTATTAAATATACATATTTGCATTGTAATATAACTTGAAAATGTGCAAAGTGCTTTGCATGTTTTCTCTTTTAATACTCATAATAACTCTGGAAGGTAGATGCTATATATATTATTATTTTGCAGATGAGGCTGACAAAGGTAAGTGGATTTTTGAAGTTTCACAGAGTAAGTAAATGTCTGAAGCAAAATTTAAACTCTGGTCTTTCTGATTCCACGTCCAATGCTCTCTATACTATGCTACCTAGTTGCCCAGTAAGATTGGAAGAATGAGTTATAGGAAGGACATCTAGGTTGTCTAGAATCAGGAAAACTCTCCTTGAGCTCAAATCTGGCCTCAGACACTTAACCCTGTCACTTAACCCTGTTGGATCATCTGTAAGATGAAGTGGAGAAGGAAATGGCAAACCACTTCAGTATCTTTGCTAAGAAAACCCCAAATGAGGTCACAAAGAGTTGGACACAATGGAAACAACTGATATATTAGAATAAGTTATAGAGAAATATTGAAATTAGCATTTATAAAATATGGGTTGAAATTAAATGATAAGAGAAAAAATTAAGAATACTTAGAAACATACCAAATTATCCCTTTGGCCTTGTTTAATAGCAGCACCATCTTTGATTTCTTTTAATGTTTCCATTTAAGTAGAATCAGAATCTCCAGCCTGAGATCCTATTCTTACTCCTTAACCCATTTCTGACACTTAACAACTGTGTAGATTTCTCTTAAACTCTATTAAACTATTCCTGCCTCTGTAAGATATATTTGTGGGGAAGGATGATAGGTAGAGTGCCTGTTATTATAAAGAACATATGAGATAATTTATATACGATGCTTTTCGACCTTAAAGTACTATGTAAATGTAATCAGTTTTTAATATCATTGCCCATAGTAACCATGGTGACCTAAGGACCATAAAATTTTCTCTGTGGATTTTCCTTGAGAAAGCTACTTATACCCAGTAACTTCCCCTGAACAAGTAGTCTAACTATTTATGTCTATTTTATTAATGATAAGCAGAAAAATAAAGGGAAAATTACATACGCAATGTGCAATAAATGGAGTCACTTAGCATGTTTAGTAAGAAGACCAATTAGAAAGTTTACTAGTTATAGCAAGCAGCCCTTTGGAGACTGGTTGCCCAATAAAGAGATTCCTCTTTAACAACGAAGATAACACAAGACACAATGACACAGAAATGTAGTTATTAAGCATATACACAGAGAAAATTCTAGAAAGGTGGAAAACTGTAATACTCAAATTTTAGGGTTTCAAGATTCCTTTACACTTAAATTATTGAGGATGCCTCAAGGAGATTTTGTTTAGTTTATATCTATTAATATTTAGTATTTATTTATTATAATATGTACTTAATTTATAAATGTTAGTATTTGTTATTTTAGTATGCTACTATGTGTATGGCTTATATCTTTTAATATTAGAAAATAAAGAACCTTAATATTATTATGAAAGTGGTTTTTACCTCCTAGCTCTGCTGAGAGTCTTAGGATTCCTAGTGTCCCTAGGCTACCCTTTGAGCAAAGTTATTTTAAAAAATTTCTAGACATTATTTTATGCCACAAGAGTTGCATTGAAGTTACAAGTTAAGAGCAGAGCAATATCATGAAGAAAAGGAAAATGAATCAAAGATTCAACATGCGATGGTGGTGCATACAGTCTATATCATACAACTTCAAAGACTTCTAAGATGAGATAAAGATATCACCACTCTGAGTCTCAATGTTTTCATCTCTAAATGAGGATAATAATGCCTGTTCAACTTACCTCATAGGGTTGTGGTGAGGATAAAATGAGAGAACATATGTGAAGTTGTAAAGTGTTCTGTGAAACCAGAAAGTACTATATGAATATCAGCGACTATTATTGTTGTTGTTGTTGTTGTTGTTGTCATCACACAATTGCACCGTTCTTGGGGAATGGGTTGGGAAGCTTCAATCCATCTTGATTAAGTTTCACTCATTTCTACAGTCCAGCTGGGATATGAAAGGGAAAGTACCTATATCTAGGGAATTTCCAGGGAGTAGGAAGAGCAAAAGGGCTCTCACCAAAGTCTCTCTCACCAAAGAGCTGGCCTGCCTCAGATTCTTCTTTCAGATAAGGATCTGAACTTTGAGGGGCTTGCCTGAACCCAACCTGAACTTGAGATTCCTATGTCTCTGATCTAGTCTTATCTAAATGTCCATCATTAGCATGAGCAAGAGTAAAGCAGATATTCCCAGACATTGTGATGAAATTATGTTGATGCCTTATTTATTCTTTTCAAAATGACGCAGATGGCAGGTACCTGGTTAGTTCTGCTATATTCATGAAGCCAGAATTGGGGGTTCAACACCTACGTGATCCAGATAGCTCCTCTCTCTTCCCTAACCTTAGACAACTATCTTACAAAGAGTGTGCCAGCACAGATCTAGCCTCTAAACTAAATAAGCTCAAACATGTGACGAATTTATGATGGGTCAGCCAGATTGACTTGGATTATTTTTGGTAAAGAATAGCTCAGGATCAATGTAAAAAGCTATAAAATAATCTGAGTCAAGTTAAAGTTTATAGAGTTCCAATATGGTGGGATTCTTAAGACCCTCTATTCCCAGCCCACACTCTATCAAGATTATTACAAAAACAGAAGGGGACATTCAAGCTAAGAGGAATCTGGCATGCTTTCCTGTTTCATGAGTATTCATGACCAAAGATTTCATGAATGAGTGGACAGAATGCTGGGTATGACCTTCTACCACATTGTGGCAAGGTTGATCTTCAAAAAGCAGACTTAACATAGGATTCAGGAAATCAAGGGCATCTCCACACCCTCAGAAGGTGAGATAGATCCTCAAAAAACACTTGTGTAGTGAATAGATGAACTCTGAGGGCAGAATAAAGCTGTTTTCCACTTTATTTTCTTGCCTTTTTTTGCAATATGGCTAATAAGGATATGTGTTTTGCATGATTTCACATGTATATGGGTATCATTGTTGGCTTTCTCAATGCACTGGGAGGAGAGTGGAGAAGGGAGAAAATTTGGAACTCAAAATTTTAAAACAAATGTTAAAAAATAAAATACTTGTAGGCCCAGCCCTGCACATAACAGACAATTAAGAAACATTTTGATTGATTGCTTTCAAAAAAAAAGAAAAAACTTGTGCAAAGACATAAACAAGCATGCATAAGATGAATTCATAAGTCATGATCTGTATCATTGGTTGGAATAGTCATATCAATGAAATCAGAGATCCATAGTCTTTTAGTCAAATTAACAGCTATGAGGGGCAGTGGAATGAGTTCGAATTCAGTCTTTGACACTTACCATAAGAAAGTCATTTAACCCCTCCTTGCTTCAGTTTACTTAACTATAAAATGTGGATTATGATAGCATCTACCTCCCAAGACTGTTCTGAGAATTAGATGAGCTCTAAATATATATAAAATATAAAAAATATATAAAACACCTAACAGTGTCTGGCACATAGAAAATACATAATCAATGCTTATTTTTCCCTTCTTATACATTCTAAAAGTCACCATTGAGAACGATGTTAGTTCAACATAGTTATCATGTCATTAAATATTACTCTTGGAAAAGATCTTTCTGTTTCTCTGTGTCTCTGTCCCTCTCAAAATCTCCCTTATTTTGGAGGGAAACCATGAAACAGTTTCTGTTCTCACTTATATTATTCTAATAAAATTAGAAGTCAGTTATTATTGTCATTTTGAGATGGACATTTGTGTTTATTTATCTGGGTACATGTTTCTTCTCAAGATAATGTAAGCTCCTTCAAGACAGGAACTGTTTGATTTTTATCCCTCGTATCTCTCATAATAATTGGCACCTAGTAGGCATTTAATAAATCCCTGCTGAATCAATGAAGGAATGAATAAATTACACCATAAATACACCTCTAAGATGAATACATTTTCAAACTAATCCTAGACCACAAATGATATTTCTATAGTAAACACTGATAAGGAAACATTCAGATATATTCACACCGAAATTAATTTCACAGGTAACATTCACATGTTTGACTTCCTATAACTACAGGCTGAGATGTTCTGTTCTAAGTATATTTCTATTTAAGGTCATGCTTAAGGCTGTGAAACAAAGTCTGAATGAGAAATTTAAGGGGAAATTGTGATCTGTAAGGCCTCAAACAAAGTCTTCTTTGGAAGGCAGTGAGTTTATCAGCACTAGAAGACTTACTACAGATATAGACTGGATCCATGCTTCAAATGGGGTGTTGAATCACTTGACCTCTCGATTTCCTTTCAACTCTTAATATCCCAAAGCTCAAAAATTCTTTGCTCTAATATCCTATGGCTAAGCCACAGGATATTTTCAGGAACATTTTAAAAACATGAACAACAGTAATAACGACTTTGTTGTTCAGGCATGACCCCATTTGGGATTTTCTTGGCAAAAATACTGGAATGGTTTGCCTTTTTCTTCTCCAGTTCATTTTACAGATGAAGAACTGAGGCAAACAGGGTTAAGGAACTTGTCCATGGTCACACAGCTAGTAAGTGTCTGAGGCTGGATTTGAAGTCATGAAGATGAGTCTACCTGATTCCAAGTTTAGTATTCTATCCACTGCATTCTCTACCTATCCAATAATAATGATAAATAGCATTTACAATGCTTTAAGGTTTGCAAAGTGACTATTAAATATTTTCTTATTTTGTCCTCACAAACACTCTGGGACATAGATGCTATTATTATTCCCATTTTACAAATGAAAGGACTAAGGGAGAGCTTCAATAATTTGTATTGAGCAAGTTGCATAACTAGTAAGCATCTGATCCAGGTCAAGTGCTCTATTAAATGAATACTCTTTAACGTTTATTATTACTACTATTACCACTATTAGCCATGTCACCTTGTTGCTTCATGAAACAATAGAAACCCAAATTGTTCCTATATAAAGAATCTTTCAGGAAGCTAGGATTGGAATAAAGTACCCAAAGCGCTGATAATCCAGGCAAACAATTTTCCATGATAGGTGAAGACTAGGTATATGGTTTGGATTTCATATACTCCTAATTCAGATATTGTCTGGGCACATAGTCAAATAAACACCCAGGCATTGCCAATACTCGAAAAGTATGTGTTACACTAGGACCAGCTTGCCTATAGAAGGGGACTGCAAGCAAATGATGTACAATAGACAATACAGCTGACCCACAGCAGGGCAGCTATAACTGGAGATTCCAAACTCTGAATTGATCTTGTCAGAAAATTCTGGGGCTTGTCACTTGGCAGATTCTTGCAAAAAAAGGAAGAAAGAAAAAAAGCCACTTAGCAAACTGGTTACTTCTCTTGGCACCTCGGTTCACATTATGAAAGGTCTGGAAGGGGCTGGAGCTGGAGTACCCTGGGAGGCAGATGGAGGGGAATGTTTTCACCAGTAGCCAACACACAGAGAATAGCAGCCCTTGTCCTTATTGTATCCTTTCAGTAATTAGCAGTTTTCTACCCAATCACTGTGGCTGCCTTTTGGGCTTATAATGGAGTAAAACACAATCAAAGGCTCTGAGCCATGAATAGAAGCAGGGTGTTCTACATAATTTCTCAAGAGAAGTTTATGAGTTGGTTCATAGAAAAGGGAAAAAATCATTAGAACATAATAATGAGGCCATTAGCCCTGCAACGAGTTCATCTTCCCAAGATTTTGAAGGGGTTCGAGCAAGGTCTTCTTGGTGCTCTTGTCCAGAGGCACAGAATGAGAACTACTTTCAGCTTTGCCTCCCTAAGTCATCTCTTAAAAATCTAGCTTCAATTGAGTGACCCTAGCCAGAAATCTGTACCATAAGACTCACCTCTGTAGAATCTGCTATGAGGTGGGCAGTTAGGTATACAATGACCAAAGCCAAAATATTATAGCCCCAGGCAGCAAGGAGCCATCATGCTATGCTATTTGTGGGAAGACAACATGAACACATTTAAATAAACACAAAATAATAATCTGGGGTGAGGGTACTAGCATTCAGAGATGGGGATAGTAGAGAAATGGGTTTTAAGAAAGGCTCCGTGTGGGATAAAGCACTTAAACTGAGCTCTGGAGGAGGCCAGGAATTGTAAGAAGTCTGGTTCAGGACGTGGGTACTCTCCAAGCATGGAGGACAGTCTAGATGTGTGAGATTTCACAGAAAGCTGGGGAAAGGATAAAGCTAAGTCACTCAGCAAAAGTAGCTATACATTTCCCTGAAGCTCTTTTGGAACTGATCCAAACTATTAGAACCATACTTCACTTCATAGATCCATAGATTTAGAGCTGGAAAGGATCCTAGAAGGCTATCTAGTTCCATGCCTGCCATTTTATAGAAAGGAGATTTAGTAACTTATCCAAGGTCACACAGGTAATAAATGGCAAAATTGGGACCCCATGCATGACTACTAATGGGAAATAATTCTGTGCCCCCTCTCAACAAGTCTCTTCCATCAATATATGATGCTAGTCCTGTAGCTTATACGGAGTTGATTCCCTTCCCATTTCCTCTGGGCTGAGCTAGAAGACAAGGAGGTAGGCAAGAAGGGGTTAAAAGGATCCATCCCTGGGCCATCAACACTCCAGGGTGAACATAAAAAGTCTTTGCAGGAAGCTAAGTCTCTAAGTTGGGCCAGGCTGAAGGAGCTGTCCAAACTGAAGCAAACCCCATAGAGGAAGCTTCTCTTTCATCCCAGACTTTGTTTAACCCTGGAGCAGGAGAGTCTTTGTTGGGACTTTCTCTAGGTTCAAGAGTGGGCGAGCCCAGAGAGCACCACCTGAACCATCTTGCACAGTACCAGGGCATACCTACCTCAAAGGGGGTGCTATGCGAAGCTTAATTAATTAATGTTTGCAAAGTGCTCTGGGCTCCTTGGATGAAAGGGCACTCGAAAAAAGTGCAACGTGTTATTATTATTAAAATGATATTTAGGATTGGCATCCAGGCCAGATGCTGAGCACAGATAGATCTCGATAAAAGATGGACCACAAAAGAAGAAAAAGTTAATAAGGATGTTTCTGGCGGGCTGCTAATAGCCTTGTTGAAATTGCTTCTCTCTCCTGTAATGATGATCCTCGCACAGAGATAGGATCTAAACTGCTCGCAGAACCCAGGGGTATTTCCACCCCTGGCATTCGGAGGGCCCCAGAGGCAGATGGGAATGCACAAGAGGCTGGTCTGCCCTTCCCCAGAGAAGGTGGGCCCCCAACTACCTTTGAGCAGAGACTGTAGTTTCACCTCTTGGTACTCCCAGACCAGGACTCTCATTAAATTGATAGCCCCACGCAAGTTTTGTTTTGTTTTTTTAATTTTCTCCAATGTACTGTGTGGGTCTCCATATGGCAGGCCACATGCTAATGTTTGCATGGGATTTTGCCAGCAAAGGGAAGAAAATGATTTTTTTTAAGGCATCTCTACCCATAAACAGTTAAAAGTGTGGACTAAACAGGTAAGTCATTAAAATCCTTAACTCCAAAGTCAAAGGCACTCATTGCTAACTGCAGACAAAAGTGCGGGTGGCACAAGTCTGGACACGTACATCTTTATTAAATCTTTATTTAAAATACTGACGTTAAGTTGACTGTCTCCTGAAATATTGTGTATGTTTAAACGTGCCACAGCTGACAGAAAGTGTTTCTTTTTTCAAGTCCTGGTATGAGATTACACTGCGTGTGTGTGTGTGTGTGTGTGTGTGTGTGTGTGTGTGTCTTTATTCCAAGAATGGGGGGAAGGGGGAGAAAAAGAAAGGAGGTGATTCAAACAGAATAGATACACATGCCTAACTATTCTAATCTATATTACCTTTTTCTATAATCTATAGGAAATGGCTATTTTTTCTATCAATTATAAATCAAGAGCAATCTTAGGGGCATTTAACCCCTCTCTCAACTTCAGTTTCCTCACCTGAAATGGTAATAATAATATTTGAGAAGCTCCGTGGCATTGTGGGAAAAAAACCAACCTTATGGTCAGGAGGACCTCAATTCAAGAAGACTAGTTTGTGTGACCACAGGCAAGAAGAGTGGAGCCAGAGCCAGAGCTTCTGAGCCGAGAAGAGGCCTTGCCAGGAAATTCCCAGGCCTATCCTTTGGCCCCAGCATAAAGGAATACACAAAGCTACTCAGCAAATTGGTTACGTCTTCTCTTGGCATCTCTGCTCACATTACGAAAAGTCTAGAAAGGACTTGGGCTAGAGTACCCTGGAAAGCAGACAGGGAAATGTTTTCCCCAGTAGCCAACACCCAAAGAAGAGTGGTCCTTAACCTTATTTTTTCCACGTGGTACTTACTTATTTGCTATTTCTCAGCCACTTAACCTCCCAGTGTCTCCCAGCAACTCTATAAGAACATAAACTAAAGACTAACTGGTAATCTGAAGTGATAAAGAGAGTTTCCATGCAAGGAGTTTCCTTTTGCTGATGGAATCACAGATCTAGACCAAAAGGTAGCACATCCCTCTATGGTTGTTGTCAGAATTAAATGAGATATTTGTAAAGTGTTTGGCACATAGTAGATACTATAGAAATTTATTATTATTATATAACTAATTATTAAATTACAAATACATACATACGACTAATTATTAAAATATCCAGGACTAGAATTAGGGACCTGCATCCATCCTAGATTCCTCAAAAAACATTTAGGGAAAAGCGCTCACTGCCCTTTCCTAATTGCTCAATAAACAAAGCTGTAGAGGACATCTCTGCAACAGTACCAGCTCGATAGTGCAGGTCCAATCAAGCGTGTCTTATATCTACACTAAGCCACCGTGCCCTCTTTCTCTGAATTGTTGTTGCTGTTATGAGTCTGAATAACAAACAACTTGACATTTGCTTATGCTGCCCTATTTTGTCCTCTAATGGTCTATCATATATTATTCTTGTCTCTTCAATCATTACAAGAACCCTGAGATAAGACAATATCAGATACCTTTCTTGTAGTCTTTTCCACATTGAGCATAAATCTAGGCACATTTGGGAGAGAGATGGACAAGTACTTAAGCACCATGCAGGGGAACAGCCCCTGCTGAGATTTATAACTTCCAGTACCATCCACTGAACGACTGCCATAGACAAGAAGGCAAGCCAGCTGAGCCAAAGTAGCAATGAAAGTTAACGGGGTAGAATATGGCAAAACGATTGCTACCACCTCAATAAATCAGTCAATAAGACAAGCAATGTGCATTTATTAAGCACCTACTGCATAGCAGAATCTGCATTACACTGGAGTTACAAAAAAAAGGCAAAAGACAGTTCTGCTCTCAAGGAATTCATAGTCAGGCAGAGGAGAGACAACATTCAAACAATAATGTACAAAAAGGTATACTCGGGATAAATGGGAGGTAATCAATAGAAGGAAGATATTAGCATAAAGGGAGATTAGGCAAGACCTCATATTTTAGCTAGAACTTGAAGGAAGTCAGGAGGAAGGAATGAGGAGGGAGAATACTTCAGGCATGGAGAAGAGCCAGAGAAATGATGTGAGCGGGTAAGCTGTCATTGAAAGGTAGGAGAGGGACAGGTTGTGATGGACTTTGGAAACCAGATAAGGGTTTTATATCTGATCCTGGCAGTTAAAGGGGGCCACTGGGATTTATGAATATGGGATGACACAGTCAGGCCCAGACCTTGGGTGACTAATTTGACTAAGAGTTGAGTAGAGGATGGCCTGGAAGGCTTGAGGCAGGGATACCAAGGCTGATGCAATAATCCAGGTGTGAGGTGGCAAGTTCTTATACGAGGATGGTGGGTGGCAATGTTCAGAACCTTGATTCCCAAAGGCACATCAGGCCACCAGCCTTTCATTAAGCTCTGTCCTCATGACCACTGTCCAAGACTCACCTCTGGCATCACTGACCAATAGCACCAAAAGATGAGTAAGTTTAAGGGTCCTAGGAATAGCAGTGCCACTCAGACCACAAGCCCTTCCTGATCTTAGTCTCCATCACCCAGGGGAAGAACCCCAGGAAAGATGGAAACCTGTCAACTATCTCTGGAGATACTGCTACCCTACCCTCCTCAGCAACCCTCAGTGCTCTGGTTTGGGAAAGGAAAGTGGGAAAACACCACCAATATCCTTAGCACTGTTCAACATTTTGATTCAGTTCAATAAACACTTAGGTGCCTATCATGTGCCAGGAACAACATAAACAGATGTGGTTTGATTGATGGAAACAACACTAAAGAAGATTCATCATCCCCTGCTTTGCTTTGGGTCCCAAGTATCCATGAGCCTTTCCATCCGTCCTCCAGTTAATCCTCCTATCTATCTTGTCTTTCCCTATTAGAATATGAGCTCCATGAGAGCAGGTACTGGTTTCTTTAACTGTACCACAGTATAAGCCCTTGGAATTGAATAGATGAATGAAGCATTTTATTCAGCACTGGCCATACAGTGATAAGAGCACCAGACCCTTCTCTACAGTAGTTACTTCCTTAGATGTCTGGGAGGGTTGGGCTAGAAGGAAAACCAGGGGCCTGGGAGGATTTTCAGTGAGTGAACTTCTCCCCCACCCCATTCTGACACTGATATTTACTACCTAGGGGATCTGAAACAAGTTGATTCATCTCTCTCAGCCTCAGTTTCTTCATCTGTAAAATGAGGAAATTGGAACATTTTAATGACTGTTTAGGTACTTTCCAGGTCTAAATCTAGGAACCTATGATTAATTGCATGCCTTTTCATCTTCTTCCACAAGACTTACATTTGTTTTTATGCCTATATGGTATTTGCATATGTTTGTATGAGAGTGTGGGGGGAATACTGAGGGAATGGAGGAAATCTGAGTGCATGTATGTGGGCAAACGGTTGTAGAAATTCATTTCAATGAAATTATCGTAACATGACTTTTAGATTCAGAAGAGACTTTATAGTTCATGGTGTCAGACAATTATAGCCCAATTAAAGGCAATATATTATTAGTTCAACATATTTGTTGAATGAAATTTTACAAAAAAAAAAAAAAAAAAAAAAAAAAGGAAAGTATTCCACCAACGAGAAGAGATTTGACCAAGACCACTAGGGCAGTTAGTAACCCAGGCATTATGAGAACCTAGATTGTCAAATGCACAGTCCATGAGGTTTTTTTGCTTGCTTTAATACTAGAGACATCTTTTACAAAGACAATGTTCTGGTGATGTTTTTAATCTTCTTCTGCACCACCGGTATTAACCTGTCATATTTCACTCCCTTGCAAATCCCCTCTCCTATTTCAGACTCCTGGACTGTTATTTTCCATTGAGATTAAAGGTACTTTTCTTGGTTTTTTCATCATTGTGCCCTCAGATCTCGGATAAATTTTCACTCACCATGCCTCAGTTTCTCCATCTCTCAAATGAAGTAATTTGTCTGCTAATTACTTTCTAGTCAGAATATGAGAAATCTCTCAGTAATATAAATTTCCAGTAGGTTGATATGTACCATATGCCATTTTTCCTTTTGACTTAGAAGGAGGAAAGGAGAAATTCACTCCCAAGAATAAGATCATATTCAGGAATATGGAAAAAATTCCTTTAAAGTAATGTATTTAAATACTATGACACTCTTAAAAATACTACTACTCAAAATTAATTTTAAAATATCACTTCAGAAGCCTGGCAGAAATTAGACTTAGACCAACATCTTACAATGGATTGTGAACTTACTATTAAAAGTCAGGCCATAAAATATTCAGAAAAAAAGGAGATCATATGCTTTCCATAGCTATGGGTAGGATATATATTCTTAAATAAACAAGGGATAGAGGAAATATAAAACATAAAATAATTTTGATATAATAATAATTATCATTTATATAACACTCATGTGCTAATACACTAAGCACTTTACAAATATTTGGTCCTCACAACAACTCAGTAGGGGCTATTATTATTTCCATTTTACAGGTGAAAAAACTGAGGCAAATGGAAGTTAAGTCACTTGCCCAGGGTCATACATCTAACAAGTAACTGAGGCTGAATTTTAACTCATATCTGTCACTATGGAATTGAAAAAACTTCTTTACAAAGAAAATTAATGCATCATGGTTAAGCCATTCTCAAAAAGATAAGCTATCAAAGAATTTGAGGAAACTGTTCTCAAAAGAAGAATTGCAAATAATTGAAAACATAGAAAAGAATGTTACAAATCTCTAATAATAAGAGTAATGCAAATCAAAACAACCCAGAGGTTTTATTTCATGCTTAGAGAATTGGAAAAGATGACAAAAGATGGCAATAATCATTGCTGTCAGGATTCTGGGAAGATAACCACATTCATGCATTATTGGTGAAACTGTCAATCACTGCAACCATTTCAGAAAGCAATTTGGAATTGTGCAAATAAAGTGGGGGTGGGTGGGAGGTCCATTACCTTTGACCCAGAGATTTAACTACTAGGAATATATCCAATTGACTTCATTGATAAAAATGGAAGTCCCCACATACACAAACATATTCATAGTAGCACCCCTTGTTCCAGCAAGGATCTTAAAACAAAGTAGATGACTATTGATAGAAAAATGGTTAAATTAATTATAGCATATGAATGTATTATTGTGATATAAGAAATGATTAATTCAATGGATACAGAGAAGCATGGAAAAACTTACCAAGCTCCTTAGCTCTCTAAAGCTATTTTATTTTTTTATACTTATATCACTCAAATTATATTTCATTTATATTGCTTGTATTTATTTTATAATTATATGTTATTATATCTAATATATGTATTATTATAAATTACTTAGTTATATTACTTATGTTATTACCATTATATTATATTTATATTACTAATCAGAAAAGCGAGGTCCAGGAGAGTGAAGTGACTTGCCTAAGATCGTAAAACTAGTAAATGTAGAAGCTAAGTCAAAACCAGTAAATGACAAACCTAGATCTCTTGACTTCAAGTCTAGACCCACCTCCTTATGCTTTGATGCTGCTTAAGGAACATAAGACAATGATTTCAAATAATGATAATGCAAATAATGTCAAAGACCAAAGGAACCCCAAAAAATTGATAGCAAAGTGATAGGTTCCATATGTAAAACTGTTTTCTATAAATTTCCTGAAATGAATTTTCCGTACATTGCATTGTTTTTGTAACAGAAGTAGGAAGAATTTTGTTAATTAGCTAAGATTTGCAAAATGCATTTAGATATTAAAGGGACAATGTAAGGCATCTGTGCAATAAACACAGATTTGAGCCTATGTGAAATTAGATTTCATGTAAAAGAAATCAAGCAAGTATTCCTATTTTAAAAATTTAATAGGACCTACAGACTAAATAAACACATTATTTTTTCAAGGTTTAGTGATTTTGCTAACACTAAATAAGAAAAGAATTAGTGAAATATAAGCCAATGAAAATATTTAAAGCCTGAATAATTGGGGGAACTTATGTTTAAGAAGGATATATGAGTTTTGTTATTGATTATTAGTACTAATATTCTTTGGCCCAGATATACCATTGCTAGGCTTATTCCCCAAAAGAGATCAAAGAAAGAAGAAAAGATTATATTTATACAAAAAGATTTGTAGCAGCTCTTTTGGCCATGGCAAAAAAAAATGAAATCTAAAGAGATATCCATCAATTCAGGAATGAGTGAACAACTAATGGTACATGAATGTGATAGAATGCTATCACTGTGTTGGAAGAAATGAGGAGATAGATGATTTCCAAGAGACATGAAAAATGTGTATGAATTGATGCAGAGTGAAGTGAGCACATCCAGAACAGTTTATATTATAACATCGATATGATAGAAACAATTTTGAAAGCTTCTATAAACTAATTATGAAAAATCAGTAGAACAATTTATATGACAACAATAACAACATAAAAAGAGTGCTTGGGAACTATAAGTATTCTGATCTATGCATTGATAAATCATGATTCCAGAAGGCTGGTGATGAAGTGTTCTCTCCATCTCCTGTCAGAGAGATGACACATTCAAGGTACAGAAGGAAATATTTTTTTTAACATGGCCAATGGAGAAATTTATTTTCCTTGATCATGTCTGTTTGTTACAAGGAATTTATTTTCTTCTTTTCCCAAAAAAGCATAGGTAGGAAGATTAAAAAGATTTCTTTTGATTTTAAAAAAAACCTAAAATTCAACTGATAAAAAAGGCAATATTATGTGATCCACTGGCTAGCCTAAACACTTTTCTTAACATTTCTGGTTACTGAAGCTGTACAACAGGCAGTTGGTGATATATAACTTGGAGCTTAGGAGAGAAACTGTTTGAATGTACAAATTAGGAAATCATAAACATAGAGATAATAGTGAAACCTACAATTTCTAAATTGTCATCAGTCTGTAAAATAAAGATGTGAAAAATCTGCTAAGAAGAATGCATTTTATTATTTCAGATTTTAAAAGTTGTTTTGCTTCAGTAAAATGACAATTTGGCTTTTGCCTCAAATTATCAGTTATTCATGAAAAGATAAACTTCCCTACTCTAAATATTTCAGAGTTAGAAATACTAATAACACTTCTTTTGATTATTTTGGAAGTACTTCTCTTAACTTTAGTTACCCTAGATTTTTCTTTAATATCTCTACAGTTGCTTGGCCCAAACAATGAATTTTGTCTGTGTGTAGCAGTTATTTCCATTCATTTATCTTCACTGAGGTCATTCGATACAAATGGAATTAATCAATTTAGACACTTTGTGATTTAATTTGCTTGATCAGTTTTCCCTTTGGTTAGATTCAGATTCTTCTGAGTTTATCATTTCTGTCTCTCAAATGTTTATGCAAACTCGAAATTTATACTATTCCTTTGTTCACCTTTAGAGATTTTTATCTACATATTGTTTCATTATTGCTACATCTATAATAAAATGCATAACTTACACATTCTAGAGTCCTATGAGTTCCTGAACATCATGTCAGCAGAACACAGTCTCTCTCTTTCTCTCAATCTCTCTCTCTCCCTCCTTTCCTCCTTTTCTCTCCCTGTCTCTCCTCTCTCTCCCCACATATATGTACATGTGTGTTCAAAAATGCATTTATGAATGGTTGTATATATCCATATATGCATAGACATATAGTATGCTGGTGTCTATGACCTGATGATCAATCAAGCTAAGTTTAGAGAAACTCATCACCTGAGATTTAAATTTCAGGTGATGATTTCTTTGACCTTAGCAACTCATCTGCTAAGAAACAAAGAGGTTCCACTATAAGTAAGTGGAGGGAAAAACCAAAATGATGAAATCACAGAAACAGAATATGAGAGCTACAATGGAATTTATAGATCATCTGGTCCATAAACCTCATTTACAGAGAAAGAAACTGAGGCCCAGAGAAGAATAATAGTAATAATCATAAAAAATGTATGCTAAACAGAGAGACAGACAAAGATAGATAGATAGATAGATAGATAGATAGATAGATAGATAGATAGATAGATAGATAGATAGATGGAGAGAGAGNGATAGATAGATAGATAGATAGATAGATAGATAGATAGATAGATAGATGGAAGGAGAGAGAGAGAGAGAGAGAGAGAGAGAGAGAGAGAGAGAGAGAGAGAGAGAAACTTGTATAGTATTTTGAGGCAATAGTTTTAAACTCAAATTGAAATGGAGTCAATAAGCTGTACAAAAGGATTCCTACAGGGCACATATTGACTTAAAAAGCTTCATTATCATTGTTAACCTAACATTAACTATGTTATCTCAGCAAAGATCTTGGAGTGGTTTGCCATTTCCCCCTCTATATCATTTCACAGATGAGGAAATGGAGGCAAACAGTCACTCAGATAAGTATGTGAGGCCAGGTTTGAATTCATGAAGTTGAATCTTCCTGATTCCAAACCTAGAGCTCTAACCACTGTGCTACCTAGCTGCCCTAGATATTTCCCAATTACATTTTAATCTGGTTTAGCTGTACTCCAGGAGTGTGGTCTACTACTATTTGACACCTCTACTTAAGGTTCATAAATATTTTATATTTATATAAATAATATATAAATATTTTCTCTTTGTAAATATTATCTCATATTATAAAGCACTTTATAAATACTATCTCATTTTATTCTAATAACAACCCTTAGAAGATTGATACTATTAGTGTCCTCATTTTATAGATGAGGAAATTAAGGCAGAAAGAGGTTGAGAGTTTTGTCCTTTGTTACATAACAGTGTCTCAGATGGAACTGAATTCAGGTCTTTTTGATTCAAACAGCCAGAACTCTATCTACTTTGAGGAGGGATTTGACACAGCTAATACTGGACACCAAAACCAAGACTCATCCCCCAAAGCCAATATCCTTTCCCCTGTGCCTCAGGAAGTAGTATTGAGGTAGAACTTGTTTCCTGAAGAGCCTCTTTTTAAAGTCATGGGTCCTTGCAATACTGTGTCCTTGGGTAGGGTAGTGTGAGATACTGTGTCCTTAAACAAGGTCATGGAAGGATTTAACTGCTTTTCCCTCATGTGAACTGTTTTTATTTAATCACCAGCCACCGCTAGCCGACCCTTTCTTCTTCTTCTCTCTTCAGCCCCAGGGGAAGTGCTATAGTTTCTGATTCAGCAGCTGCAGGGGTCTCTTCTTTGGATGTCTGCTTAAAAATCTCTGCTCTTCTGCAGCCTCATGTTAGAGAGTGAGTATTTCAGGGTCATCTAGCAGGTTTCCTTTCACAGCAGCTTACCTCCAACTGGTGACATGTTGGTCCTTTAATCAAATTGTCAACTCAGGGTAGATTGTGATAAATCACTGATACATTCCTTGCTTGTACCTTGTCATATCACTTTCTAATTGGATGACTTCAAAACCATAGCATATTATATGCCTGTTCATTTCTGTGATCCATTTTATAGGCTTTCTTGGTCTGTTCCACTGAGGTGGCTAGCTGGTCCATATCCCTTCATTGGAAGTCCATGATGAATCAGCCTACCTGAGAGTTTTACTTTTATGGGACTCCTACCTTGTCTGACAAAATGTGTTTGAGTCTGTGTATATCCCAAGATGTAGAAGAATGATAGAATAACATTGCCATTATCATTATGATCTTCATTATTGTGATTTACCCCCATTTCTACCCAAATAGAGTAGTTTAATCTCTTACAAAGCCCTTTCCTTAAAACAATCTTATAAGGGAACTTACAAATGATATCAGTCTCATTTTATAAAGAATCTGAGGCTTAGAAAGGATGCAAGTAAAAATGGGTCAGCTAAGTGGCATAATATATAGAGCACTGGGCTTATAGTCAGGAGGATTCATCTTTCTGGGTTCAGATTTGGCCCCAGATAGTAGCTGTATGATCCTGGACAAGTCTCTTAACCCTATTTGCCTCAATTTCCTCATCTGCAAAATGAGCTGGAGAAGGAAATGACAAATCACTCTAGTATCTTTGCCAAGAAAACCCCAGATAAGATCACAGTCAGTAATGACTAAAAATGACTTAACAATAACAAAAAAATTGTTTTTAACCCCAGATCTTCTATACAAGCCCTTATACACATTTTTTACTATGCCATGCTGTTTGTTTTTAAAAAATACTTATAACCTAATTCAATTATCATCTTTGAAACAATCAAAACTAAAAAAATATTCAGTCTAGGTGATTATAAGTGCTGTGAGCAAAGCTCTTTGAATTAAAATCAAAGGCAAAATCAAATACTTTGAGGAAATTAGTTTGGGGAGGGTTGTTTTTTTCTTTTTTTTAATGTTACTATCACAACTGTCCAACACTGACATTGAGGGTGTTCTCTCTCATCTGGTTTATTTTTTAGAACTCCCTCCCAGAAGCATCGAAGTACTTGGTAGTGTGGCTTGTAATATGAGACCTCATTCAGCCCTCTCTATGTTAGCAGCCACAGCAAAGATGCACTCTAAGTACACACTAAATGGGCATCTTGGCCCAGGAAATGGTAACATCAGCAGCAGAGGCAGCATCTTTGACTATGAAGGGCAATGATATAAATGGGTATTCAGACAGGAGAGTACAGCATACTTTACTCATCTTTTACTAGCATGCCAGAATGGAGAGATGATTACTTAATGTCCATTTCCTCCTAATTCTCTGATATTTCTTCTAGATGGCCTATTTGCATTTGTCTTATGGAGCACCAGTTCCCCATATATTTGGGCATCTCACCCCAATGTCACTCTGCTTTGGATAATGATTGCTAGGGATGCCTTCCAAATAGATTTGAGCACAGGTTGATTTGAAACTCATGTCATTTTCTCAGATAACAAATTTACCATCAGGGCCTAGACTTCAGTATCTTTGTCTATAAAATGATAGCATAGGAATCACTAGATCTAAAATCCCTTAGAGAAAACAGGATTCCAAAGATTTCAAGATGAAATTTAATAGGAAGAAATCTCAAGTCTTATATATTTAAGTTCACATATAGAAAAGAGAATGATCTGGTTTAGCAATGTCCATATAAATTCCATACTGGGGAAGGGACTAGCTATAAACTAGCTCAATATGAGCCAATAGCATGATGTGGTTGCTAAAACAATCTAAATTTAAAATGTGTTAGTAGGAGTATTATACCCAGATCAGGCAAGATAATTGTCCCACTGGATGCTACCCTGAAATAACTATGTTCAGTCCTAGGTACTATATTAAATAGGGTAGTCTCTGAAGACTTCTAGTTGAGAAAAGGAAGGAAGGAAGGGAGGGAGGAAGGAAAGGGAAGGAAGGAAGGAAGGAAGGAAGGAAGGAAGGAAGGAAGGAAGGAAGGAAGGAAGGAAGGAAGGAAGGAAGGAAGGAAGGAAGGAAGGAGAGAAGGAAGGAGAGAAGGGGAGGGAGAGAAGGGAAAAGAAGGGAAGGGAAGGGAAGGGGAAGGGAGGAAGAGGAGATAGGGAAAGGAGGGAGGAAAGGGAGAGAGGGAGGGAGGGAGGGAGGAAAAGAGAGAGAGGAAGGAAAGAAGGAAAGCAGGCAGGGAAGCAATTTTTAAATATCTACTGTGTTCAACACTATACTAATTATCTTATTTGATCCTCACAATGATAGTTATTACCTCCATTTTACAGTTGAGGAAACTGAGGTAGATAAAGGTTAAGTAACTTGCTCAGGGTCACTTCTTATATAGGAAATATCTGATGCTGAATTTGAATGCAGGTCTTCTTGAATTCAAGCCCACTGCTATATCCACTCTGCCACTGAGCAGTAGAGGAACATCTGTGAGGGATTAGTTTGCAACACAAAATGAATGAAAAATCTACCTAAGGAGCAGTGTCACAGATGTCACCAAAGAGAAGTATGACAAGAAAAGAAGATAAGTCAGTCACCTAGCAAGAGAGAGGTCCCCAATGTACACAGTAATATCAATAAATCTAAAGAAAATGACCAGCAGAAGACTGTAGGAAGACAATCTTATTGTATTCAAATATTTGAAGAACTTTCATGTGAAGTAATGATTAGACTAGTAGCTCCACAGGGTAGATCAAGAATCAATAGCTATAAGTCACAGGAAGATTTTAGTTTAATATCAGGAAGAACTTCATAACTATTAAAGATGTCCATAAATGAAATCAGATGTCTTGAAAAAAAATGACGCTGTCACTGCAAATGTTCAGACAAAGCAGAGCAACTTTCTATTAGGGAGTTTATGGAGAGAATTCCTACTTTAGATGGGAGGATCAACCAGATGGCTTTTTAGGTTACTTCAGGTTTATGATTCAGTGATCATAGGTGTCAAAGATAGAGCACCAGAATCTTGGAGTTTGGAAGTTGAGTTCAAATACAACTTCAGACAGTTCCTAGCTGCTGTGTGACTTGAGACTCTGGACAAGACATCTAATTTCTGCTGGTCTCAGTTTCCTCATTTGTAAAAGAAGAAAAATAATAGCACCTACCTCCCAAGATTGCTGTGGGGATCAAATGAGATCATATTTGTAAAATGCTTTACAAATCTTAAAGCTCTTTGTAAATGCTAGCTATTGTTCTTACTATTATCCTATGATTTGATCTCCCTCTAGTTTTCAATTTTGTATTGTCTAATCAGAAATCTGCCATTTTGCTTACATCTCAATCAGAACAGTCCTTATGTATAAAAAGTGGGCATTTTCTATAACTGAGGGGGCTTTAAATATCTCCTAGACTGGCCCTGCCACACTATCTAAAATTCCACCAGTGGAAATAGATTACTTTGGGTCTATTACATATCTATTTTCTTATTAAAATGCAAATACCCCTAGGAGGGAAGGCATATTAAGCTCTTACAGTTTACTAACACCTTAATATGAATCAGTTTATCAACTATGACCTTGAAAAAAAGAGAAGAGAAATCAAAGTGATCAGAACAATGGAAAATGCGTTTTCTTTACTGAAAAGGGCATTGTGGGATGTGTGCTTGCTTACCTCAATCAAGCAAGCCCATGGTAAGAAATTTGTCATAGTATAAAGGAAAAAGGAGTTTCTGCTTTATTCTGGGGAGCAGGAACCAGTGGAACAATATCAGAAGATGGACAGTTTTATCTGGGACTAACTCTTACTCCTAGTCATGTTTCTCCTTTTGTTCTACCTCCCAAAGAAGTTGTGGATGCTCATTAGCCCTTCATTTCATTCTAATTCTCTCTTTTCCTTCCAAAGTACTAAAAGATTGCTTTGATGAGGCATAACCCATTGTGATACAGTCATATGATCCAAGAGACACAGCTCTCAAGGCAAAAGAAAACCCAAATTTTCCTTTTTTCCATTCTTCTTCACATTGTCACTCAGGTCTGATTGTTCTCCGGTACTCTTAGGGGGAGGCAAAGCAGCCCCTTTAATCATATTAAAATATTGTTATGAGACATGTTTAATAACCAGCAAATGTAATGAGTTCTTAGATCTGAAAATGGAGGGTTTAGTGCCATTTAAATGGCTGCTCATTATCTATCCCTACATTTTAATGATAGATGTGTCTATTACTTAAAAAGTAGAGGTTATGCACAGAAATGCTGAGAGAATAAATGATGGGGGCAATGCAAAAAGGTTACAGATAATGTTATATCGCTGGAAGTTGAGATTCCATGCAAAAATATCCTGGTAATAGGAACTCCCTTGAAATAAAAGGTAGAAAACTGGGGGAGTAAGCAGGAGTTTCCCTTCTCATTAGGAAAAGGAAGCTGAAAAGAGTCCAGTGACCAAAATAAGTAGATCACTGGGGCAATGGGTGTATTATCCACCCATTCCATCAAAATGGCAGTCAGCCCAAGGGAATACAATTTCCCTAGCAGAAAGGAATATTAGAAAATGTTTCTTCCAATCTCTTCATTTTCTTTAGATGAAGAAACTGAAGTCTAGAGAAGGTAAGGTCCAGATTTCCTCAAAATCACACATCTAGTATATTTCAGTACCACACCTAAAATCCAGTACTCCCACCTCCCACTTCAGTCGTCTTTCCAAATCAGAGATATATCATTTGTGTATATTGCCAAGTTTTATAGATACAGAGTATAGAGAGGGCGGAACCTAAAGGGAGGACCTACATGCATATTTTCCATTGCATATGAAGAGTGAGTAAAAGGAAACATCTAATGTATAATAAAAATGGCTACATGTTGCCCCACGTTTCAAGATTTTCACATAGCAGGAGATCACATAAATATTTGATTTGATTTTATTTCATTCGACATGAAAAAGATAATGTAGAATCTACATTGTATTGTAGATGATTCCTTCTGTAAGAAAAACTTTTGCAAAAACAAATAAAATCTGACTTTACAAAAATGACTCTATGCAAAAGAATTTCCCAAAAGGGTGTCTTTAACTAATAGTTCCTCCAACAACAATTAAGCAGTTGGTAACAGCTCAGGAACTATGTGACAAAAAAAGGAGGATGAGAAGAAGAGAAATTTTAAAAATCAAAACATTAAGATTTATGTTGATAAAAGATCAACCAATAATGAAGATATGAAGAAATAGCAATTTCAGCAATGATAATAGGAGTCAATTGGAAAATCATTTTATAATTCAAAAGTTTTATTTTGGGACTCCATAGATTACATAAAAGGAGGTCCACTTATAAAAATGAACTACTCTCTCTACTTAAAGACAGAAAGTTCTTAACAGAGCTTCTGGTCTGATTTCTAAAGCAAGTTTTTGGTATGGCTTGGTTTTTGTCAGTAGGAGCATTGTCAAAGTTAGCTTAAAGCTTAAATTGGGACTAAGACTTTTGGGACACCTTATATTTCCAAATGTGGTCAAATGTCCCTCTAAAATGAATAATAAGATGAGTTCTAGAAAATAGTTAAGTGACATTAGAAGTAACTTTCAAATTTTGACTCTGTTCCTCACAAACTGGGCGACCTTTAACAAGTTCCTATACTTCTCCTAGTTTCAAGTGTGTTAATCAACCAATCTATCAATCAATCATGGTACCTTCAATTTCCCAATCTATTATTTAGACAAACTTAGAAATCCTCTTCACCAAAGTGGCAATATTTGTGAAAGATCTTAAGGTGGATGTGAAGCCAAGCCTAGCGTCTAAAAAGGAAAGGATCCTCATACAGATAGAGAAGTTCAGGGGGAGCCCACCCCAGTGTCTAACTATAACAAAAGCTCATTCTTACCCTACAGGTAACCCACAGAAATGCCAAAAGTGACCAAGGATCTCTGACACTTCCATGATCCTAGCATTTCTGCCAAGTGTCACTGCCCCTCATGACATCCCAAGGAATACACAAAGCACAGAGAAAATCTTTGGTCCAATTACAAAATAATAATATTTAAAGCAGGAAAAGAACTTGGAAGTTAGAACTTATTTTGTAGTCCTCTGGTTTAGAACCACCAAATTAGAGCATTTCCAAGTCTTAATGTATCTTACTTGCCTGACATGAAACAATTAATAATAATGGCTAGCATTTATATCGTGCTTTCAGGTTTGCAAAGCACTTTACAAATACTATTTCATTTGTTCCTCACAGTCCTGGGAGGTAGGTTTTACAGATGAGGAAACTGAAGCAGGAAGATGATGAGTGATTTGCTCAGGGTCATATATCTAGTTAAGTGTCCAAGGTCAGATTTGACCTCAAATCTTCCTGACTCTGAGACCAATGCTGTATCTTCTGGGCCATCTTACTAGAAAGGGGCAGAGGCAGGGTTTTACTTCTTCCTGTACCTTTTGACCCATTTTCTATCCCAAGGCAGAGCAGTCTCCTAGAGGAAGTCAGGTCTGAAAGCAAAGGTAGATGCTGGGAGGTCTCCAGTCTTCACAGCAGCCCTGGATGTGTGGGCCAGTAGGGTCAGGTAATCACACAGTCACTTAGTTGCTTGATTGGGCTGGCTGTATCTCTTAGGGAGTCCATCAGAAAGAAAAGTGATACACTCCAGTGCAGCAATGTCAAACGGCATCAGAGAAGGGATCCATCATGGGAATTACTTTTAGGCCTCCATTTTTATGGCCCAGCAAGGACTACACAAGCTCTCTTGGAGCACAAAGGAGCTGTCCCAGTTCTCTGGGCTGTCCTAATAGGGCTCAGTCTGGGTGCAGGTTCCATTCACTGAGCACAAGTTAGAAAAATGTTGTACTTCGCTTCCTGTTTGGGATCTCATGCATCATTTTAGACGCCCTTGCCCCATCATAATATTAACATTGGTTTTCCAAACAACAGAGAAGACAGATGTGTTTGTGTCATTTCTGACTCAAAAGCAGAGACTGGGTGTATTGGGTAATAAAGAGTTGAGTGACTGCAAAACGTGGTAACTGTGAATACACCTTCATTGTGTATTGCTGACATTCTTCATCCTATTATTAAGAATAATTCATTTCTCATTTTTCAGAAAGAAGAGGAAATATATTTGAAAGTATAGAGCAGCATAGAGCAGGTAATTGTCATTTTACTAATGACTTGGTTTAGAGTATCTGGGCATCTCTGATGATATATTTTAAAAACTAAATATAGAATCCATTTTTAAAATTAATTGTTAAGGAAATTTGACAAAGAAGGGATGAACTCAAGGTGCACAATGAGACACATTTTTTGAGCATGGCCAGTATAGAATTTGTTTACTTTCCTATATATATTTAATTCAAGGGTTTTTTTTCTTTTCCCTTTATTTTATTGGAAGGGTAAAGAAAATAAGAAGAGAAATTAGATTGTTTTTATTTGAAAAAATAAAATTTAAACTATTATTAAGGAATATAAATATATTATAAATTATTATTACAAATTATCATAAATATAAATAATAAATAGCTAATCTGTTGCCTATCTGTTTACCTTCAAAATATCTCCAGCGTACATCTCCTTCACTCCTCTGAACCCGCTACTACCCTGATATAGGCTCATATTACCTCAGGCCTTGCCTATCACAAAGACATTATTTTCCTCCCTGCCTCAAGTCTACCCTCATTCCAGTCTAGCCTCCCCTCAGCCATCAAATTAATTATCCTAAAAGGCAGATCTGACTACATCCCCATCACTACCTACCCTACCTCATTCAGTAACTCTAGTAGTTCCCTATAACTTCAAGGAACCAAAAAAAATTCTCTGTTGGATACTCCAATCCTTCCTAACCTGCCCTCTTCCTATCTTCTATCTTACTCACCTCCAATTACTCTGTCCTGTATCCAGCACAGCATAACGGTTCTAGTCTTGCAAAAATATGGATAAGCCACCCTAGATAAGCCCTCAGCTAGTTCAAAGACTTGGCAGTGGAACTTCACGGACACAGTAAGCCTCAAGAGGCATCATCCCAGCATGACATTTAATTCAATGGAATTCAGCATCATTTATTAAGCATCTACTATGTGCCAAGCATGGTGCTAAGTGTTGGGGATACAAGAAGAGGCAAAAGACAGTCCCTGCCCTCAGTGCAGCATACACTTTAATGGAGGAGACAACATGGAAACCAATACAAACACAATAAGCTATATTCAAGATTAATAGGAAATAATCAAGGACAGGTATTGGAATTAAGAAGGGCTAGAGAAGGCTTCCTGTAGCAGATGGGATGTTAGCTAGAAAATATAGGAGGCCAGTAGATGAAACAGAGGAGGGAAAACATTCTAAGCATGAGAGAGAAAATGAGGTTCAGACAGGAGTTCTTGCAGGTTGAGCCAAGCAAGCCTCAGATCCCAGGTCCAAAGGAAAAGGAAAAGACCCTCCTGTCCGGGGTTGCCAGGGTATTTATACCCCTCTGGCCAACCACTTTCTCCCCTGTCCTCATGGCCTCTGGGAACATTCTGAGGTCCAACAGTCTTCAACTGTCAATCAACAGTGAGACGCTCAGCTCCCAGAGTTTCAAAATGACACAGGACTGTTTCGTTTTCTTTGTATCTCTAGCTCCTACATCACAGCCTAGTACACATAAGGGAGTTAATACTTATGGAATAAATAAATGAATTCTAGCTCATGCCTTAGCATCAGCTTCTCCTTCTCCAGTTTCTAGTCTTGACCTCAGCATATCAGCCACAGCCCATCCTGCCCATCCTGCCCATCCCACCTCCTCAGATCTTTCTCCAGCTTATGAGGCTACCTCAGCCTGTCCTTGAGATGATCCCCTAACAGTTTGCTAGCCTACTTGTCATTTCCTGGCTTTGAGGCAGTGCCCTTTGTTCCACCACTCCCTACAAGTCATCACTTGTGATTACTCAGCTCTAAAAACTGTCTATATCCACCATCCAACAGTTCGCTTTATTCTGGTGACCTCTCAGTTGCCTTCCATCAGTGAGTCATGGTCCATTTCTTACTGAACAGAAGCAGGAAATCCTTATTCCTCATCAGAAACAAAGCCTGTCATACCCATGAATGTTCTCATGGCTTGGGTGGGAGGAAGGGAAGAAGAGAAGAGAATAAGCATTTATATAGTGCCTACTATGTGCCAGGAATTGTGCTAAGTGCTGGGGAAAACATATAGGAAAAAGATAATCTCTGTCCTTAAGAGTTTATATTATGGTAGAAGAAAACACATATAAAAGGAAAGGGGGATAGATGGAGAGGAGGCTCAGTAATAATATATCTAGTACTTCCTAATACTCCTTTGAGGTCTGCAAAGTGCTTCCCTTAGAACAAGCCTGCTAAGTATCTAGTAGCTAAAGTCATCCTATTGTCCATAAGAAACAGAAGGGTGTAACAGGGCAGCCTTAGAGTCAGGGACACCTGGTTTCATGGTCCACCTATGGCATAGACTAGTAAATGAAAGGAAATGCCCATAACTTGGGCAATGGCTGAACAAATTGGGATACATTATAATCAAAATTATTGTGCTATATAAGAAGCAATACTATTTCAAAGGATCTTGTGAAGAATGAACTGAGGCAAAGTAAAATGAAGAGAGGCAGAAAAAATAATTTGTACAGTCACAACATTGTGAAGAAAAATGACCTTTAAGGACAAGAATTCTGATCAAAGCAATGACTGACCAATGTATTGGGAGGACCTATGACTAATCATGTTATTCATCTCTTGACATAAAGGAGATGGACTTAAGGTGCAGAACAAGTTGGACATAGTGGATTTGTTTTTCTTGACTCTTATTATTATATCACAAAGTCCTCCTCCTTCCCCTGTTTTTAATTTGGGGAAGATAGAGTTTGAAAGGGGTAGAGCTAGCAATGGTAATGAAAAAAGAAAGCCATTGAAAGTTATTTTTAATGCACAAAAGAAAATTGAAATAAATTCATAAGGAAGCAGAGATGAAGAGGTAACTTGAAAGTAATGCAGAATTTATTACATACTTTTTAAAAGTAAGCATAGATCCATAGTTTCATAAACATACCATCTTCTTTTGTGCTCTGCTGTGTATATGAAAATGTTCTTTTTGATATTTAAATTCAGAATAAAAAAGTAAAACTAAGAAATGAAATTGAATTCTGTGAAATTTATTGATTAAGGTTGTTCCTCCTTCTTTAGGTGAATAGGTATTAGTCTCACTTCTTTTCAGAAATGAGAAATTATGGAACACTGCATATAATGTCATAACTTTCCAAAGTATCACTTATTTTTGTTGAAATTTTTTCTCTCTCTTTCTTTTTGGGGTTTTGTTGTTATTGTTATAAGGGATGGCTCTTTAATAAGAGGAGCTAGGAATTTGTTTAGAAATGTAGGTGATGTAAAAACAAAAGATAACATATCTTTTGGATACTATATCTTTATGGAGACAAGGACGAAACTTACTAAGTCAAACAAATATTTTGTCCTAGTCATGCCCGTGAGCATAGTTTCTTGTCATTATTATTAGAGAATGAAACAACAAACACAAACCAACAAAAACCAAGAGTTCTAAGTTCCAATTCTGATCAAAGCAATGTGTATAATGTGAAAACAAACATGAAGGAGATTGGCATGCTGAGAAAATGACATAATCAAAGGAAATTTAGGGACCAGCTACTCCATCAGAGGACAAGAAGTACATTAGCTTCAACAATTTAACTCTATGCGAGAGAAAACAGACAACCATCAGAGTGAGAGAAAGATAGGAAAAGGATCCAATTACCAAACATCAAAATTATACCACAGTATGTTTCAGGGAAACTTTCTTCAGCCTCATCTAGTGCACCCAGAATTATCCCATGGACTAAAGAAAGCAAATAAAAACTAAGATGGAGACTTAAGAGTGAAAATAAAAAAAGATGGAGAATAGGTCCAACTATACCAGCCTCTCACTCTACCTGTGGCAGCATTCCACCTAGTCATCCTCACCTCTTTAGGATCAGAGAATTGTCCAAACTTGGCGATCTGAGAGAACAGAGAATAGAAAGAGAATAAGAAGAGAACAGTGCATAAGAAGCCTGAGGATGGGCACAGAAATGATGAATTTACAGAAGGTTAAAAAAAATTAAAACTATAAGTGTGTTAATAGCAAGAACAACAAGGAATAGTCAACAAAGTAACTGATAAAGGCATATAAAAGTTGACTTAGAAGGAGAAATTTACAATGAAAAAAGTCTTAATTAACAAATACTTTATAACTAAGAAAACTGAACCAAAATCTCCTGAGGAGAGAGCAAGTTATTACAACAATTTTTCCTCAGAAACATCCATAGAAAAATGTCGAGAAAAATCAGAATTTTTCAGAAAAATAATCAAAAAATAAAGCAAAAATATAAGAGAAATAAGGACAGAAATCATAGTCAATAAAATAAATCAATAAGCCAAATAGGAAAGTAAATAATTTAGAACAAAATGTAGAGATAATTTTCCATTTTTTTCAGAAAAATAGAAAATGAAAGAATTATTCTGCAAAATTTCAGAGGCATAAGGGAAAATAAAGAATCAAGGTTAAAAAACAAAGCTGGAATTATATAAGAGAATTCTTCAAGAATACAGGAGAGTTCCACTAAATAAGAATGCTGAAGATAGAATGCAGAGTGATCATCTAAAGGTCATAGGTCTTTCAGAAAAACATAAACAAAAAAAGCTATATGCCATATTTCAATAACTCATCTAGGAAAATTTCCCAGAAATATTGGAAGCAGACAAGAAAGTACAGAATGAAAGAATACATAATTCCACAGAAAAAAACTCCAAATTTAACTCACCAATAAACAACATAGCCAAAATTCAGAAGTACAACATCCTACAACATTTTTTTTTTTCAGGCAGGAAGGGGAGGAAAACTTTCCCATTGCAAGATGAAACCAAGAAAATAATATAGCAAAAAAATCAAAGAAAGAATTTAAACATGATGTTCTGAAAAGCATACCCTACACAGCTGAATAAAAGGAAATAATTGAATACTCAGCAAAATCAAAGGTTTCAAGTCATTTCTTCAAAATTCAAAGATAATCAGGGTATTCAACATGCAAATTGATTGAACAATACAAAGTTCAACACTTGCATGTAACAATGAACATCTAAGAAACAAAATGTTTTCATTTAGGCAGTTTTAAACACTTTGGGAAATCTTTTTTGTTCATTTGTTTTATTGAAAAAGAACTCACGTATTGTTTGATAGACATCATGAAGACAATGTGAACATCACTGGGCTAAAGAATTTAAGGAGGAAAAACACAGTGAGAAAAAATCTGGTGAGGAATAGAAGCAATCTTTTATTTTAGAGGCAAAAACAATCTCAACCCCTTATTAGTTATAGGTGCTAGCAAAATTCAGAGGAACTCCAGAAGAGGAGAGGGTGGAACAAGGATGCTCAGGATAAGAATAGTCAGAATATGATAAGGGAGGTGGATGAGAGGCTTTCAGTTTCTCCCTGTTTCATTGTAGAGGGAGAATATGGTTAGAACATCAGGGAACAGATTACAGAAAAAGGAATGGGAAATGTGTCTCGACAGCAAGAAAGGAAAACTCTAACAGCATCAAGAAGCCATCACACAAAGTCAGGAGAGGGCGAAGCAGGGCACTTTCAATGAATTCTGCTGAGAGTGATTGTATACTCTATGAGGTCAATTTTTCCAAGATGGGCTTGTACATATAGGTACTAACTCCCATTAGGTAGTGATAATGGTAGGGACCCTGGAGGGGCACAACTAATAGGCGTTTAAAAGAGAGTATGCCATGGCAATAAATGAGACAGGCGACAGGGGATACAAACCACTTCCCCCCGAATCCTGCTGCCTCTGCCAAGAATTAACCCTCCCGGGAATAGATTCTAGGGTATTTAGAATAGTAAATGAGGAAGAAAACTATATGTTGCAGAGAAGGCACTGCTAAAGGGACCTTTCTCATCTGGAAGTAGCAATGAAATCACAGGTCCAGTCCAAATACATGTTACATATGTTTTTATAAACATAACATATAACATTGCACATAATATGTATATGTAATGTTAACACATGTTACGCTACTGTTATATTATCATGTCTATTATATATTGCATATATAATTTGTATATATATGTATATGTATGTATATATATATATATAATTCCTGCACCTACAATAGTGATTTACTAACAAGGAGTTGAGATTATTTTGCCCCTAACATACTAATTCACTTCTTGCTTCTACTCTCCTATAGATTTTTCTGATGAGAATTTTTGCTTTCTTTTTTAGATTTCCTAGCCCATTCATGTTCTTATTGCCCTCTCTCACATAATTAATGGGTTTTTAAGGGGAAAATTAAACAGTAAACAAAAAGGCTCCCTAAATCCATTGCCTTGTCTAGTCCTAGCAATACATAGTACAATGGAAAGAATACTGGCTCTGTAGTCAGAAGAGTTGAGTTGAATCCCAACTGTCCTGCCTACTATGTGCAAGACCTTGGACAAGTAACTTAATCTCCAAATGCCTCAGTTTAGTCTTAAGTAAAATAAGAGGATTGAATTATAAGGCCCTAGAAGACCTTTCTGGCTCCAGCTTGACAATCCTATTATGAACCAATTAATAAAGGAAAATAAAGAAAATGTATAAACAAAAATGGAAACTAAGTAATATCATGAATGTCACAGAACAATTCATGGAAACAACAAAGAATTATGTTCAAAATAAAGATAAAAATTAAACCACATACCAAAACTTAAAGCACACAATTCTTATTCAATCCTCAGAGAATGTCTTTCTTTCTGAAAACATATCAATAAAATAGAAAAATTTTGAATTAATGAGTGGGTTATGTATTTAGACAGAATAAAAAGTAACAAATTTGCTATCTTAATATGAGTGCCAAAGGAGATATCTTTAAAATTAGAAAATAAATAAAGCAACTTGAAAAAAAGATTATAGAACTCAAACTACTAAAATAAGATTTTAAAATGACAGTCAAATCAACAAAAAAATAATTAAATGACCAAAATAAAAAAAAATATCATGAATTCACAACAAAGGAGAGAGAAGATAATCAGTATAATTAAATGCTAACAAAACTGAGAAGGGAAATAGATGAGAATTCACAAAAATATAAAATATTCAAGGTAGCAAGATTAAACCAGAAATCTTAAATTACTTAATTTCAGGAAAATAAACCAAAAAATCCATAACTGAATTGCCAAAATATGTGTGTGTTTGTGTGTGTGTGTGTGTGTGTGTGTATGGGAGGAGTTGGGTGGTCCGTGGACCAGATGGATTCACAAGTGAATTCTATAAAATATTTAAAGAATACTTAATTCATTACTAAAAAATTCTCATAAATACAGAGAGAAGATGACTATTTCTATGAATAAAATGTTGTGCTGATAACTAAACTAGGGAGAATAAAAGTAAAGGATGAGAACAATAGATCAATTTTACTAATTAATTTGAAAGCAAAAATTTTAAATAAGTCTTTGTAAGATGCCAGCAATATATTCAGAAAATAATTTATTATTACTAAAATAGATTTATTCCAAGGATTCATGGATTTTTAAAAATTGAAAAAAAAAACAATGAGCATCACTAATCATATCAACAACAAAAACAACCCTGATTATTTAATAAATGTAGAGAAAAAGTCCTTGACAAAACTCACCCCCATCCACATTGCTTCTTGTGTTGTTTTGGGGGCCAGACTGAACAAAAATATTTCATGAAACAACAATTCAAATGCTTAAAAAAGAGTCATCATATTCTCTCCAAGTTCATTCTTTTCCAGGCTAAAACTATTTCCTTCAACTGATCCTTGGGTCTCTTGGTCACCTTCATTTGGATGTGCTCCAGTTTGTCAGTAACTTTTCTAAAGTGAAAAACTCTGCATGGAACATAATATTCCAGACATAGACAGGACAGAACACAATAGGACCATTACATTCAATGTTTTGGCTTCTATTCCTTGTACACAATTGACACAAATTAAACTTTTAGTCCACTAAAACCTCCAGATATTTTTTCTTCACTTTCCCTATCCTGAAATCATGTAATATTTTTGGAAGCTATGTCAGATTTTACATTTCTTTGAATGAAGCTACTGAAATTCAATAATGAATACTGAATTTTCTGAAAAATCTGGATACTGAAAATCTGAACATCTAACTATGCCCTCTTTTTCACTGCTAAGGACTTAACATTTTTCTTACACTAATTTTCTAAACAATTGATATGTGTGGTCTACATCATGATGTCTCTGTTATTTTAGAGCATACTGCATTTGAGAGTACGAAAATGGACTTGAGTTGTTCTCATCCACATATTTATAGGGAAGCTGGGCTATTCTTATTATTTATTATTCCATATCATTATTCCAGAATTAGTATGGCTGTCATGTTGTCACAAACAAGACTTATCATTGATTATAATAATAGCTAATATTTAGATAAAGCTTTGGGATTTGCAAAGCACTTTATACATATCTCCTTTTCAGGAAAAACCTGGGGAAGAAAGGAAGTGCTATTAATATTCATTTTAGAAAAGAGGAAATTGAGACAGAGATTAAATGACTTGCCTAAGGTCACTTTTTAGGAAATATCTGAAATTTGAACTCAGATCGTACTAACTACAAGTCTATCATTCTGTCCATTGTGCTATCTAGACGCCTATCTGTTAAAAAAAAAAAAAAGGATAACAGAGTTCCCTTAGTTCATAGCATCTTTCTTTTGTCCTTGGAACCACTATCTACCAATGTGCTGGGATACAGCCAAATTTCCTCCTTCCTATTTCTTTAAGGCAACCCCTTTTTATCATGACACATGACTACACAGAGGGAATTTCCCTGCTTCCAAGGGGATCCCTTTACCACTAAAAGGAATTGTAGGAGGAGTCAGAGCCCTAGCACAATGAAATTCAGCACTCCAAAGGAAGTTTTAATTCCTAGTGGCTAATTGCCACCTGGCATCCATTCACTAGCATGACACCAGGTCATTCTAAATATAATGGTTTCAATGCCATTGTATTTTTTAAGCTATTAAATTAGAACATATTTCTTAAATGCATTCCAGAGCAATAATTATAAGAGCAATCATAAATATACCTGAGGCATGGTAGGTCAGAAGCTTCCTCTTCATATTGGAAGGTATATTTACTATAGATCTTTTCTCAAAATCCTTTCTAGACTTTGTAATTATCCATATGTATATGGATATGTATATAATATATATATTTGTATGTAGTATGTTTTGAGAGAGAGAGAGAGAGAGAGAGAGAGAGAGAGAGAATCAGTTAAATGTCCATGAGAACTGACACAGCAACAAAAGCCAAAAGTTTTATCCATGAGAGAAGAAGAACTTGGAACCCAAGTTTCTCGACTCCCAGTCTAATGCTCTCCCTATTATACCTCTGTACCCCAAGAATCAGATAGATCCCATCAATGTGGAATAGCTGATCAAATTGTAGCACAGAAATTAAATGCCACTGCATTATAAGAAAAATGAAAAATTCAGAGAAAGTCAGGAAGACTTGTTTGAACTAATGTAAAGAGAAGAAAGTAGAACCAGGGCAATAATATTCACAATGATTACAATAATATAAGAAAAGTCAATTCTAAAAGGCAGCTGAACTCAGATTAATTGCCACTGTCAATCTTGGTTCTAGAGAACAGACAATAACAGAAAACATTCTCCTCTCAGTAGAAGTCAAGGGATGTGAGTAGGAGAGGAGGTGTATGGCACTTTGGCAATAGAATATCTTATACAATGTAAGATGTAGTCATTTTCTGAAAAGATGGTGTTTAATTGCACTAAAATTATAATGGAGGGTTCAATATGTATGTGGGGTTAATGACTGTGATGTACAAAAACAAAAGACATCAGGAAAACCTTTTTCAAAGATAAGCGTATGGGCAAGGGAATGATAAAGCATCCTTAATTTTAAAATGCATAAGCAGAAGGAAAAGAGGACTTTGCAATCCACTAGCACAGGCTGACTTAATAATAATACAATCAGGTAAATATGTTTACCCTCTACCACAAATAGCAAAAAGGTTTTAGAATAAAATTCAAAGCAGTACCAGTTGGTAGTATAGTAGCCCAAAAGCAGGGAATATTCTGAAAAGTTTAACATTTAGGGTCCCAAATCCATGTATCAGTAGTCCTGACTATGGCCTTTTCACTCAACAAACTTTTATGAAAAGGTCTTCTCTATATCTAGCTCTATTTGAAGCCTTTAGAGAATATGAAAGATCTTGTCCCTTCCTTCAGGGAGATTACAATCTGATGGGAGTTGCCAGACTATGGTACTTGAAACAATTAAAGAAACATATGAGACAGTGATCACTGAAATCAAGTTCTAAAAATAAAAGATGATATCTAACAAATGTCTCCTTCAGTCAGGAAAGGTAGACTAATGCTGGCTGGAATGACATTAACAAATTTAGGTAACATGGTAAAAACTAGTAAAATTATTTAATCTCTTTGGACCTGAGGAAAGTAGACTGTGCCATCTCCCAGCTCTACTATATCTTTTATAGACTTTTAAAGAAAGCAGGTTAGTAGAAGTAGGATTTGAGATGGAACTTTAAGAAGTGGGATAAAATAGAAGTATTAGTAGAGGTGATAGGGTTATCAAGACCTTTCTTAAAATCTCATGTTGGAGTCTAAAGCTGAGCAGTTCTTGGCTTCCCTGAAGCAGTAAGAATTTCTTATTTTTCCTTTAAAAAATACAATTAAAAAAAACCTCTCTTAATTTGGGATTGGCATGGGCTGGTGCCCAATGGAGAAGTTGATGTGTTAGAAAGTGTCCAAATATAGAATAGGTTATCTCTGGGGTGATAGGAACAAGAGATGGGAGAGACCTTGGAGATCATTTGATCCACCAAGGGCACTTTAGAAAGGAAAGACATAAAACTTAGAAGAGCTAAGGTGCTTGCTTAAGGTCACACAGATCTAGGATTTGAACACTGGTCCTCTGACTCTAAATGTGGGGATCTCCCAACTACCTCACACTGGTGATAATGTCATTGAGACTTTTTTCCATGTTGTTCATTTTTGAAAGTGAGTAATCTTATAAAACCAAAACTCCACAACACATGCCTAAATAAACAATTGAAAAATTGCATTCTGACTCCAACAGTTCTTTCTCTGGTGGCAGATCTTTGTCCTAAGTCCTTCAGAATTGTCCTGGATCTTTGAATTACTAAGAATAGCTAAGTCTATCACAGTTTATCATTCCTCAATATTGCTGTTTCTATGTACAATGTTTTCCTGGTTCTGCTTATTTTACTCTGTATCAGTTCATTAAGGTCTTTCCAACGTTTTCTGAAATCATACTGTTCATTATTCCTTATAGCACAATAGTATTACCTTCCATTGAGTCTTAACTCACTTATTCTGCAGATAAGAAAACTGAAACTGGGTGGGGATAAATGACTTGCCCAAAATCATACAACTGGTGGTGGAAGCCAGCTTTTAACTTGTGAGGGATATTAAAGAAGGAATTAATTTAAATTTAAGTAATTTAAAATTTGAGCTCTCTGAAACCAAGGATTGTTTTCTCTTTATTTGTTTTGCTTTTCTTAAGATAGTGCCTGACAAATAGTAGGTGTTTAATAAATGATTGGAATTTAATAAATTTATAATATTAATATTAAAATAAATCAATATGTTTCTTAATAACACTTAATAAATGCAGCTTGAAAGAGAGCCAGGGTCTAGAGATAGGAGATCTTGGGTTCAAATCTGAAGAAAAAAGGAAGGAAGGAAGGAAGGAAGGAAGGAA